>NC_041732.1:95325371-95628402 GCF_004115215.2 Ornithorhynchus anatinus | reverse complement strand
GCTTAGAACAGTGCTCTGCACATAGTAAGCGCTTAACAAATACCAACATTATTATTATTATTAAGAGCTGGGGAAGACACACAGCATAATCAGCTAAGACACAGTCTCTTTCCCTCATGGACTCACAGTGGTCTCTCAGCTTTCTGCAGCAGTATCTAATTGATGTTTCACGTCACTGTGTTTTTTGAAATGTTTGTTCTGTCCTCTGTGTTTATGGTTTTCCCACACCAGCTAGCTATAAAGTAGCTTTTTGGGCATCGTCCTCTCATCCAGTTTCTTTACGTGGCTTTCCTTGTGAAGACGTGGGGTGATGAAAGTCAATCAGTCAATAGTATTCATTCAGCACTTACTCTGTGCAGAGTACTGTACTGAACATTCATTCAATCAAATTTATTGAATGCTGGGTGCAGAGTGCAGAGCACTGTACTAAGCGCTTGTAAGGGTACGAAACAAAAATAAACAGACCCATTCCCTGCTCACAACGAGCTTATGGTCTAGAGCTGGGAAAGACAGACATTAATATAAATTTTAAAATTACAGATATTCACATAAGTATTGTGGGGCTGGGAAGAGGGAAGAACAAAGGGATCAAGTCAGGGCAATGCAGAAGGGGGTAGGAGAAGAGGAAAGGGAGGCTTAGTCAGGGAAGCCCTCTTGGAGTAGATGTGCCTTCAATAAAACTCTGAAAGGGTGGGGATTTGAGGAGGGAGGACTTTCCAGGCCTGACACAGTACATGGACAAAGAGGAGTATATTTGGGAGAGTACGATACAGTAGAGTTGGTAGGTGTGATCCCTGCCCTCTAGTACTTTTCCATCTAGCAGAGGAAGTGAGAAAAGCCACCAGAAACTCCTGACACTTTCTGACACACAGGGTACTCACTCCCGATCAGCCTGGTGCATGCTGGCCCGCAAGGCCTTTAAGCTGCAGCAGCCAGGGGCCTTTGCAAGTTGTAGAATTTATGGACACTTTGATTATGATCAGACTCTCTAAGACCCAGGTGGCAACACCCAGAGGCTCCTACAGATCCATTTTATAGGTGGACCTGCTGGACTCAAATTCTGTCTTTGATGTTATTTTGTAATACCTGTGGGTTTTCGGTTTTTTCATTTATTTGTTTTTTTTATGGCATTTGTTAGGCACTTACAAGGTGCCAGGCACTGGGGTAGATCCAAAGTAAACAGTTTGATCACAATCCATGCCCATGTCCCACACGGACCTATCCATCTTAATCCCCATTTTACAGATGAGGTAATTGAGACCCAGAGAAGCTAAGTGACATGCCCAAGGTCACACAGCAGATGAGTGACACACAAAGGTTCACACGCAGCTGCATAGGAAATGCAGAAGGAGGGGCAAATAATTAGGGAAATCAGGGGTTAGGTAGGAAAGACCTCTTGGAGGAGGTGTGATTCCTTATAAGGCTTTCAAGCTGGGGAGAGTGGTGGTCTGTCTGATACATAGGAGATGAAGTTTAAGGCTGGAAGGAAGGTGTGAGAAAGGAGTCAATGGCGAAAGAGGTGTGATTGAGGCATAGTAATTAAATTGGTGTTAAAGGAGTGAAGAGTGTGGGCTGGATTGCCCTGGGATAGGAGCCAGGTTAGGTAGGAGGGAGAGAGCTGACAATTACTAAAGCCAATGGTGAGGAGTTTCTGTTTAATGCGGAGATAGATGGGCAGTCATTTGAAGGTTTTGAGGAGTGATGAGACATGATTAGGCTGTGAGCCCGTCATTGGGCAGGGATTGTCTCTATCTGTTGCCAAATTGCCCATTTCAAGCGCTTAGTACTCAATAAATACTATTGAATGAATGAATGAATGAATGAATGCACAGAACATTTCTTAGAAAAATGATATGGGCAGCAGAAGTGAAGTGAGGATTAAAGAGGCGACGTATTAGAGGCTAGCGAGGAGGCTGATGCAGTGATAGAGTAGAATGTAACAAATGTTTGGGCTAGCATGTTAGCAGTTGGGTGGAGAGGAAGGGCAGGTTTTTTAAAAAAACCTGTGAATGTAGAACAAACAGGATTTGGTAACAGGCGGGGGTTATGTGGGTGGAACGAGAGAAATGAGTCGAGGATAAAACAGGGAGGATGGTGGTGTTATCGACAGTGGTGGGAAAGTCAGGAGGAGCAGAGGGTTTGGAGAGGGTTTGAAAGGACATGTCGATTTTCCTGATTTGGTTTTCTACCTCATTTTCAATATACTTATATATTTGGATGACAGGTGCCTAGACAGCAAAATTCTGGGAAAGCAGTCAGCCCAATCGCCATTGGAGATTCTTGGCTATAGATTGAACTACTGGATGGAGAATGATACAAAACCCCCACCTTCTGCAGGCTATTTGTCAGGCTAAACCTTTTTCGTTGATTTTGAAAAGCATTTAATATCATCTACTTCTTAAGATCTGGGCTTCCACATTCCAGTAAATGGTGTATGGCCACTGATTGATTTAAGAACCTTGGAGGTTTTTTATGGCATTTGTGAAGTGCTTACTATGTGCTGGGCACTGTACTAAGCAGTGGAGAAGATACAAGGTAATCAGGTTGGACACTGTCCCTGTCCATAAGGGGCTCACAGACTTACTCCCCTTTTTACAAATGAGGTAACTGAGGTACAGAGAAGTGAAGTGACTTACTCAAGGTCACACAGCAGCAATTTGTAGAGTTGGGACTTGAACCTAGTCCTTCTGACTCCCAGCCCAGTCCTCTATCAATAGGCCACAGGAATTCCCTTGGGTGATGTTTTTTGCTCATTGAATTGGAAATGATGCTCTTGGCTTGTTCGATGTTCCACTTTTCAGTTCTCTCCAATCACCAGAGTCTTGTCTCCCCTCCACCCTCTTCTCCCCATCTAACCCACCCTCTTTCAAACATTTGGAAAAGACAAGAATTAATAACAATCAATCAGTGGCGTAATTGAGCGCTTACTGGGTGCAGAGCACTGTCCTAAGCCTTGTGAGAACGCAACCCAACAGAGTTGGTAGACACATTCCCTGCCCACAACAAACGTACAGACTAAAGTTTACCATCTACAGTCTTGGCATCGTGTACAAGTTTAAATAGGTTTCCCCCCCAATTCCCCCTTTCCTCTTTTCTTCTCCACCCTTCCTACCCACTGCCTCTGCAGCAAAAGGGTTAACAATTCACCCAGTTACCTAGGAAACAGACAGACAGACAATGGGGCCCTCATCCCATTTTCAAAATGGATTTGAATTGGCAGCTGAGGCTTCTGATGTCCTCAAAGGGGAGCGGAGAGCTAATGCAGTCAAGCGGATAAATTAGTGTTAAGGGGTCGTGCAGGTTCCTCATCAGACCCTCTGAAAACCCAACCCAGCTAAACTTCTCTGGCTATAGAAACTCAGACAGCTCAGCATCTCCCCTGAGAGGTGCATATCTGTGCCAGTGGGCACTCTGATTTTCCTGCAGGATGAAGTTGGATGGACTTTCGATTGGGATTTGAATTATTGGGCTTCGGAAGGCATTTTGCATATTGATTTTGAGATTATGATCTTATGGGTCTTTTTCCTTTTCATTTTCTTCCCACAGAGCCTGCAAGGCCATTGTTAAGATGCAGCATTTATTTGAAAATGTCAATCCGAGCACATAATGCTAATCACAAAATCATTAGGGGTTTGTCATTGCTGCCGCCATAAAACAAAAATTTCTGGCCATAGGCTTCCAGTCTCTCCATCCCCTACTTCCCCTCTCTAGCTGCTGTCTTCCCCCCGTCCTTCCCATAGCACGCCCTTAGCTTCTCCTAAACCGATCTAACTTGCGGCTCTCCTCGATCGATCTAACAATAATGTTGGTATTTGTTAAGCGCTTACTATGTGCAGAGCACTGTTCTAAGCGCTGGGGTAATAATAATAATAATGTTGGTATTTGTTAAGCGCTTACTATGTGCCGAGCACTGTTCTAAGTGCTGGGGTAGACACAGGGGAATCAGGTTGTCCCACGTGGGGCTCACAGTCTTAATCCCCATTTTACAGATGAGGGAACTGAGGCCCAGAGAAGTAAAGTGACTTGCCCACAGTCACACAGCTGACAAATGGCAGAGCTGGGATTCGAACTCATGAGCCCTGATTCCAAAGCCCGTGCTCTTTCCACTGCGCCACGCTGCTTCTCATTATCCTCCCCTCATCTCTCCCACTCAACTTGCATATTCAATCTGTCTCAAATTCCTGTCAAGGCTATCTTCATGACATCTCTAGAATCTTTCCTTTTCTATCCACCTAAACTGCGACTTTTCTGATCCAAGAACTTATCCTATTCTGCTTGACGAGTGCATCAGCCTCGTCATTGACCTCCCTGCCTCTGGTTGCTCCCCTCCCTAGCCCATACCTCGCTCTGCTGTCTGGATCATTTTTCTGAAAAAAAAATTTCAGTCCATATCATCCCACTCCTTAAAAAACTCCAGTGGTTGCCCATCCACCTCCGCCTCAAACAGAAAGTTTTTATCATTGGTTTTAAGGCATGCAGCCAGTTCTCTCTCTCCCACTTAACCTCGTTGATCTACTACAAAACAGCCTGCACATTTCACTCCTCTAACACCAACATACTCTCTGAACCTCTAACCCACCGCTGACCCCTTGCCTAAACCCTCCCTCTGACTTGGAACTCTCTCCCCTTTCTTATCATCGCTCTCACCATCTTCCAAACCCTTAAAATCACATCTCTAATCCCGCCTCTGCCACTTGTCTGCTGTGTGACTTTGGGCAAGTCACTCAACTTCTCTGAGCCTCAGTTACTTCATCTGTAAAATGGGGATTAAAAGTATGAGCCCCACGTGAGACAACCTGATTACCCTTTATCTACCCCAGCACTTAGAACACTGCTTAGCAAATACCATAATTATTATTAATATTATTATTATCTCTAAGGCCTACCTTGACTAAGTCATCATTTCCCCTCCTATCCCAACCCTCTGTGTCACCTTTGCAGTCTACCACTTAAAAATAATTGCGATATTTGTTAAGTGCTTACTATGTGTCAAGCTCTGTACTAAACACTGGGGTAGATACAAGATAATCAAGTCCCACATGGAGCTCACAGTCTGAGTAGGAAAGAGAACAGTTATTGAATCCCCATTTTGCAGCACTCAGGCACACAGAAGTTAAATTACTTGCCAAGGTCACATAGCAGATAATGGTGGAGATGGGATTAGAACCCAGTTCCCCTGACTCCCTGGCCTGTGCTCTTTCTACTAGAAACTTCAATACCCCAGCCTCACAGCACTTGTGTACATAACCTTGTATTCTCCTATTTCCTGTATCTGTAATGTATTTTAGTGTCGGCCTCACCTCATGGACTGTAAGCTCCTTTTGGGCAGGGAATGTGTCTACCAACTTTGTTGTATTGTACTCTCTCAAGTGCTTAGTACAGTGCTCTGCACATGGTAAACACTCATTAAATACTATTGATTGATCTATTCCAATGCTTAGTCCAGTGCTTGGTACATAGTAAGTGCTTAACAAATACTATTAGAAAAAAAAAATCTCATATCTACCCCAGCACTTAGTACAGTGTCTGGCACATAGTAGGTGCTCAACAAATTCCACTTTAGAAAAAGTGAACACACTGTAAATACCATCTTTCCTAGCAGTATCTCAAGAGGAGATCCGCTGCCTTCTCTCAAAATCCACCCCCTCCATTTGCATATCAGACCTCATCCTTTTGCACCTAATCAAAACCCCTCCCTTCCTCCCTCCGTGACCTCCATCCTTAACTGTTCCCTCTCCAGTGGCTTATTCCTTTCTCATTGCTTTCAAATATGCCCAATTTTTTATGGTATTTGTCAAGCGCTTACTATGTGGCAAGCACTTTGTAAGTGCTGGGGTAGGTACAAGGTAATCAGGTTATCCCACATCGGGTTCACAGCCTTAATCCCCATTTTACAGATGAGGTAACTGAGACACAGAGAAGTTTAGTGACTTGCCCAAGGTCACACAGCAGACAAGTAGAGGAGCCAATATTAGAACCCACATCCTCTGACTCCTGAACCCATGCTCTTTCTACTAAACCAACCACGCTGCCCATGTCTCCCCTATCCTAAAAAAAACCCCTCCCTTGACCCTGTGTTCTCCAGTTATCACCCCATCACTCCCCTTTCATTCCTCTCCAAACTCCTTGAGTGAGTTGTCTACACCCGCTGTCTCAAATTCGTCTCCTCCAATTCTCTACTTGATACCCTCCAATCTGGCTTCCATCCCCTTCACTTCACAGAAACCACCCTCTCTAAGGCCACAAATTATCTCCTTCTTACTAAATTCCATGGCCTCTATTTCATCCTAATCCACTTTGACTTCTTATTCAATCAATCAATCATATTGATTGAGCACTTACTGCATCGGGGCCCTGTACTAAGTGCTCGGAAGGTACAACACAACAATAAGATAGACACATTCCCTGTCCACATTGAGCTTACAGTCTAGAGAGGGAGACAGACATCAATACAAATAAATAAATTACGGGTATGAACGTAAGTGCTGTGGGGCTTGGGGGAGATAGGGTGGGTGGTGAATTAAGGGGGCAAGTCAGGGTGACGCAGAAGGGAGTGGGAAAAGAGGAAATGAGGGCTTACCACCTCCTTCTCCTGGAAACATTATCCAACCTCAGCTTCACCGGCACTGTCTTCTTCTGGTGCTCCTCCTGTCTCTGGCTGCTCATTCTCAGTCTCTTTCATGGGGTCCTCCTTGATCTCCCATCCTCTAACTGTGAAAGTCCCTCAGAGCTCAGTTCTGGGTCCCCTTCTATTCTCCATCTATACCCACCATTGACTGATTGACAGATTGGTTGCCGACTAGAACAGAGGATGCCAATCAGTAGACCATGGAATATTTGGCATGACTTTGGACTGTCCCAAGGGCACTTCCCCAGAATTCCCTGAAAATTTTAGGCTGCTGCCATCTTTGATTCCAAAACAGACACACAGGCATGTCCCTTTGTTGGCTTTGGGTCTCCTTGTTCTAAGGTAAATCAAAGATGGTTCTACACCAAAATGGGGCTTTCTTTGAGCGAGCCCTCTCTTGAGTCTTCTAGTGTGGCGTAGCTATCAATCAATCAGTGCTACTCATTGGGTGTTTACTGTGTGCAGAATGCTGTACTAAACACAGGGGAGAGTACAATACAACTGATTTGGTAGACACATTTCCTTTGAACTTTGAGCTTACAGTCTAGAGCTGGGGACAGACATTAGTATAAATAAGTAATTTATAAAATGCAATTTATAAATATGCACAAAAGTACTGTGCAGCTGATGCTGGGGCAAATACCAAATGCCCAAAGACCAGATCCAAGAGACCACGCTTTCCACATGGGGCCCAAACCAGAAAATGGCAGAGAGCCAGAAAGAGGAGCATGTGGAAATTGTGACAAAATTCATCTAAACTTTTCCCCACAGGAAAAAAAAAATACTAATTTGGTATTTTTGCTGATTAATTGAATTCTTCTTTTCATGGTTACAGCATTACTCTGGAAGTTGTTTGTGATAAAAATTCTCCTGATGAAGGAGCTAAAAGAGATGAATTTTTGTGTTTGTAAATACCGTTCAAAGTAAATGTGTCATCTGTTTCTTCTACAGCCTTTATATGGGATGTGAAAATGTTTCACTGAATTTGTGGGAAGTGACACCTCCTGAACAAACTGATCTCTTTTGGGTAATTAACAATTTCTTTTTATGAGACTTTAGGTACAAATACCATCATTTCTGCTATAATGCATTAACTGTGTTCTTGTGTGAGGGGTAAATCATATTATAGTAATCAGAGATTCCATGGGAATTAGAGATTTAGCTGGTAAATAGTTCAAAAATACCACCACGACTATCATTTTCAAAGTCAATTCCCGTATTATTGTTATATCCACAATGAGCTTTTACCCTCTTGCCACTCATTGACATTTTAATGTATTAAATACTGTCAAGTTGTAAAAACACAAGAAAACACAAAGTACTGCACGGTACAGTACAATAAAACGGAGGCAGAGGTGGAGAAGAGTAACAGCATCATGAAACACGTACAATTGTTTCTTCTGATGCCAAATCTACCCCTCTAGACTGTAAACTCACTGTGAGCAGGGAATGTTTCTGCTAACTCTGTTGTATTATGCTCTCCCAATCACTTGGTAGAGTGCTCTGCACATAGTAAGTGCTCAATAAATACCATTGATTGCTTGAGCCTCCAGAAATAACAGACCCACATTTGATTAGCAAGACAATGATGCCCTGATGAGATCTGCTACCTGAATCCTCATCTTCCTCTGCCTTGTCATCATCAACACTTTTTATTGAGAAACTCTATCTTCAAAGCCCTTCTGAAATCAAATCTCCTCCAGGAGGCGTTCCCCAATTGATTTCTAATTGGCCCCCATTCGTGTCCCTCCCAATTATCACTTTAGCACTTCACCATCTAAGCAATTATTCTCAACCACTCACAGCACTTAAGTACCTACTTTATATGCCCTGTTAATTAAGCACTAACTCACGTACTATTAGCTTTTCTTTCTTCCCCCTAACTGTAATTTATTTTAGTATCTGTCTTCCCCACTAGATTGAAAGAAAGCTCTATGAGGTCAAGGATCATGTCTGCCAATTCTATCATACTCTCCCAAGTGCTTTGCACAGTACTTTGCACCGAATGTACTCTAAATAATATTTAAGGCTATAGGGTCATTATGGGCAGGGAACGTGTTTATCAACTTTGTTATATACTCTCCCAACCACTTAGTAGAGTCCTCCGAACACAGTGAGTGCTCAATAAATACCACTGATGATGATGATACCTAGAGGAAAGAAAACAGGCCTTGGAGTCAGAGGAACCGGGTTCTAATTTTGGCTCTGCCACTTTTCTGTTGCATGAGTTTAGGCAAGTCACTTGACTTTCTTGTGCCTCCATTTCCTCACCTGTAAAATGGGGATTAAATCCTCTTCTCTCCTATTTGGATTGTGAGCCCCATAGGAGGCGGGGACTCTGTCCAACCTGCTTGTCTTGTATCTACAAGAAGAAGCATGAGAAGCAGCATGGCGTAGTGGATAGAGCATAGGCCTGGAAGTCAGAGGTCATCTTTGACTCGACTCTCTCGTTCACCCCACACATCCAATCCGTTACCAAAACCTGCCGGTCTCACCTTTATAATATCGCCAAGATCCGCCCTTTCCTCTCCACCCAAACGGCTATTTTACTGGTAAGGACTCTCGTAATATCCCGGCTGGATTATTGTGTCAGCTTTCTCTCTCATCTGCCTTCCTCCTGTCTCTCCCCGCTCCAGTCTATTCTTCATTCCGCTGCCCGGCTCATCTTCCTGCAGAAACGCCCTGGGCCTGTCACTCCCCTTCTTCAACACCTCCAGTGGTTGCCTATCGACCTCCGCTCCAAACAAAAACTCCTCACTCTAGGCTTCGAGGCTCTCCATCACCTTGCCCCTTCCTACCTCTCCTCCCTTCTCTCTTTCTACAGCCCACCCCGCACGCTCCGCTCCTCCGCCGCCCACCTCCTCACCGTCCCCCGTTCTCGCCCATCCCGCCGTCGACCCCCGGGCCGCGTCCTCCCGCGCTCCTGGAACGCCCTCCCTCCTCACCTCCGCCAAACTCATTCTCTTCCCCTCTTCAAACACCTACTTAAAGCTCACCGCCTCCAAGAGGCCTTCCCAGACTGAGCTCCCCTTTTCCCTCTGCTCCCTCTACCCCCCCTTCACCTCTCCGCAGCTAAGCCCTCTTCTCCCCCCTTTCCCTCTGCTCCTCCCCCTCACCCTTCCCACCCCCTCAGCACTGTACTCGTCCGCTCAACTGTATAAATCTTCATCACCCTATTTATTTTGTTAATGAGATGTACATCACCCTGATTCTATTTATTTGCTATTGTTTTCATGAGACGTTCTTCCCCTCGATTCTATTTACTGCCATCGTTCTTGTCTGTCCGTCTCCCCCGATGAGACTGTAAACCCGTCAAAGGGCAGGGACTGTCTATCTGTTACCGATTTGTCCATTCCAAGCGCATAGTCCAGTGCTCTGCACATAGTAAGCGCTCAATAAATACTATTGAATGAAATTCAGAAGGTCATGGGTTCTAATCTCAGCTCTGCCACTTGTCTGCTGTGTGACCTCGGGCAAATCACTTCACATTTCTGGGCCTCAATTACCTCATCTGTAAAGTGGGGATTAATGATGATTATTATTATTGTTAATGATTATGATGATTATTAAGCACTCACCATGTACCAACCACTGTTCTAGGTGCTGGACTGTGAGCCCCATGGGGGACAGGAATAGTGTCCAACCCAATTAACTTAAATCTACCCCAGCACTTAGTACAGCGCCTTGCACGTAGTAATCGCTTAACAAATACCATAATTATTATTTACCCCCCTGTTTAGTACAGTGTTTGGCACGTAGTGTGCACTTAAGTAGCATTATTAATTATGACTAATAATAATGCTACTTAAATGCATAATATAATAATAATAATAATAACTATTGAGCACCTACTGTGCATAACCACTATACTAGTCACTTGGAACAAACAATAAAAGTTAAAGCCAGTCCCTGCTTTGGAGGAGCTTGCTTTCTAATGAGGAATCCCTCTTGACTTTTCAGTTCTGCTTATAATGTTGCGACAAGTCAAAACTCAATTGTCTTAAACAACACAACCATTACCCCAGCCCTGCCTACAGAGAGCCCTGGAAAGATTTCCGAAAGATCAGTTGAATAAGAACTCCCCTTAAGCCATCATGAATAAAGGGTTTATTTTGTGTTTAGGAGGCAAAACAAATGTTACACATTTCTAAACCTTTCAAGTTCTCCTTTCTAAAATATTACCTCTGCCTATTGAGAGTAAAATGGTTTCTTTTATATTAAATGGGCATGAAATAGCATGTATGCTATTAAACCCACTTAATAAGGCTTTTTAGGTTACAGTTAATGATATGGTTACGAACTCAATGACAAGCTGCAATTTCACAAATCCATGAGGTGATTTTGCCTCGGTTTTTGTAAAAGCGGGCAACAGAGGACCCGTTCATTCATTCAGTCGTATTTATTGAGCCCTTACTGTGTGCCAAACACTGTACCAAGCGCTTGGGAGAGTACAATATAACAACAGACACATTCCTGCCCACAACGAGCTCACAGTCTAGAAGAGGAGATTGATATTAATATAAATACATAAATATCTGGTTCAGTGGTCGGGAGCTAGTTCTCCATAGCTTGTCACTTGTCTGTAAATGGTTGGAAGAAAATGTGTTAAGCTGCATAACCAAGAGGTCACAAAACCTTAGGGATGGCAGTGAATTAAAAAGCCTATCTGAAATCCAAGGAAGGCAGAGCCATGTTCCAGGTGACCCTCCATACCCCGTGGGCCAGAACAGCCATGCACTTCCCGTGGCCAGAGCCATCTTTGAAAAGGTCAGTGGGAATGGATCCTATCAGCCCAGCCCTTAGAACAGTGCTTGGCACATAGTAAGTGCCTGACAAATACCACCACCATCATCATCATCATCATCTGCTTAATCGGAAAGTTTGAAGTTTGTTCTGAGCTCCGTTGAATCATAGAAGCCTAGATAAAACTCAGCTTTCGATGGGCTTGCAGAGCTATTAAAGGATGCAGATCTCCTGAACTTGCTGTGGGAATTGAGTTTGGTTTGTGGCGTCAGTGATCTGCATCAGGGCCCCACCGAAGGCAGAAGGAGGTAGCTGTCTCCTGCAACTTTAAGAAATGAGGCAGTAAAGAAGGCTGAAAACAATTACTGGGACTCTTGGGAGAGAGGCTGTACGCTCTTGGAAAGCACTAAGATCGTTACAGCAAGATTGTGGCGGCAATTCCTTACCGTAGATAGGCTTTAAAGCACTCAATCACCTTGCCCCCCCATCTTACTTAAGTGATTTCCTACTACAACTCAGCCTTCACACTTTGCTCCTCTAATGCCAATTTACTCACTGTTCCTCGATCTCGCCTATCTCGCCGCCGACCCCTCGCCCACATCCTGTCTCTGGCCTGGAATTTCCTCCCCCTCATACTGAGAAGCACTATTGCCTAGGGGAAAGAGCATAGACCTGGATGTGGGCTCTAAGAGGAGAAGCAGCGTGGCTAATAATAATGTTAATAATGTTGGTATTTGTTAAGCGCTTACTATGTGCCGAGCACTGTTCTAAGCGCTGGGGTAGACATAGGGGAATCAGGTTGTCCCACGTGGGGCTCACAGTCTTAATCCCCATTTTACAGATGAGGGAACTGAGGCACCAAGAAGTGACTTGCCCAAAGTCATACAGCTGACAGGTGGTGGAGCTGGGATTAGAACCATGACCTTTGACTCCTAAACTCGTGCTCTTTCCACTGAGCCATGCTGCTTCTCCAGCTCAGTGGAAAGAGCCCGGGCTTGGGAGTCAGAGGTCATGGGTTCTAATCCTGGCTCCGCCGCTTGCCAGCTGTGTGACTTTGGGCAAGTCACTTAACTTCTCTGTGCCTCAGTTACCTCATCTGTAAAATGGGGATTTAAAACTGTGAGCCCCACGTGGGACAACCTGATCACCTTGTATCCCCCCAGTGCTTAGAACAGTGGTTTGCACATAGTAAGTGCTTAACAAATACCACCATTATTATTATTATCCCAGCTCCACCTCTTGTCTGCCATGCTTTCCCTCAGCACTGTGCTCATTTGTATATATTATATTACTCTATTTATTTGTTAATGAGGTGTACATCCCCTTGATTCTATTTATTGCTATTGTTTTTGTCTGTCTCCCCCGATTAGACTGTAAGCCCATCAGTGGGCAGGGATTGTCTCTATCTGTTGCCGAATTGTACATTCCAAGCGCTTAGTACAGTGCTCTGCACATAGTAAGTGCTCAATAAATACTACTGAATGAATGAATATGGCCTTGGGCAAATCACTTAATTTCTCTGTCCCTTAAAAATGGGGACTTTGTAAAATGGGGATTAAGACTGTGAGTCCCCATGTGAGACATGGGCTGTGTCCAACCTGATTAGCTTGTATTCACCTTAGGGCTTAGTATAATGTCTGGCACATACTAAGCACTTGAGTAATACAAATATATATTATATTCATTATTCGTATTCAAAGTCTGTGAGCCCGTTGTAGGGTAGGGATTGTCTCTGTTACTGAATTGTACTTTCCACGCTCTTAGTACAGTGCTCTGCATACAGTAAGCGCTCAATAAATACGATTGAATGAATGAATGAATATAAAACAGACCATCACTCTCCCCACCATCAAAGCTTTATTAAAATCACATATCTTTCAAGAAGTCTTCCCCAACTAAGTCCTCAATTCCCCCACTCCCTCTCCCTTCTGCGTCACTTTTGCACTTGGATTGTACCGTTTATTCACCCACCCTCAGCCCCACAGCACTTACATACATATCCATAATTTATTTTAATCTCTGTCTCCCTCTCTAGACTGTAAGGACCTTTCTTATGAACTCTGTTATAACGTACTCTCCCAAGCACCTAGTGCAGCATTCTGCACACAGTAAGTACTCAATAAATACCCCAAATTGATTGATTCTCTGTGCCTCAATTTCCTCCTCTGGAAAAATGGAGGTAAGACACCTGTATACCTCCCCTATGATCGTGAGCCCTCGTATAGGACAGGGACTGTGTCCAATTTGATTATTTTAACTACACCATCACTTAATACAATGCTTGGCACATAGTAAGCTCTTGGCAAATACTATTAATATTATTAATAATATTCGTGTCCACCGGACTCTCTGAAGACTTTAATGCTAAGAATAGCAGGCATCTTCTAGAGGGAAACAACAATGAAATTAGCTTCCCAGAAAAGCCATTTAGCATCAGAAAGGGCTGGCTGTTCTCCATATGGTCTCATAGCAGATACTTAGATCATTTTTACCCCTCTGGCGAACTTCAAAGCAAGGATCCA
The DNA here is from genome assembly GCF_004115215.2 of Ornithorhynchus anatinus. Classification (NCBI taxonomy): domain Eukaryota; kingdom Metazoa; phylum Chordata; class Mammalia; order Monotremata; family Ornithorhynchidae; genus Ornithorhynchus; species Ornithorhynchus anatinus. Next base: position 95,614,509 of record NC_041732.1, on the reverse strand, counting down.
AAAGAATGTGACACCTTATAACACACATGATGAAAATGTATTGGCTTCTGTAACAGAACCTACCTCAGTGAAATCCCACAAGGGGGTGAAATAAAACAGTGTGGCCTACTAGATTCTGCACTGGCCTGGGAGTCAGAATGACCTGGGTTCTAATTCTGGCTCTGCAATTTGTCTGCTGTGTGAACTTGGGCAAGTCATTTCACTTCTCTGTGCCCCAGTTACCTGAACTGTAAAATGGGGATTAAGTCTGTGAGCCCTATGTGGGACAGGGGCTGTGTCCAATCTGATTATCTTGTATATTCCCCAGAGCTTAGAACAGACCTCAGCACAAAATAAGCATTTAACAAACACCACAATTGTTATTATTTTTACTTTAAACCCTGAAGTACTTGAACACAACCAGAATATGTGGGATGTCCTCCTCAAGTCTACTGTTTTGTTGTCTACTGTCTACTTGTTTTGTTTTGTTGTCTGTCTCCCCACTTCTAGCCTGTGAACCCATTGTTGGGTAAGGATTATCTCTATTTGTTGCCGAATTGTACTTTCCAAGCGCTTAGTACAGTGGTCTGCACTCAGTAAGCGCTCAATAAATACAGTTGAATGAATTAATGAATGAACAGGGTTGAAATTAATTATTTTAGGAACCGGGGGCAAGTCCTCTAGACCGCAGCTCATTGTAGGCAGGGAATGTGTCTACGAACTCTGTTATACTATTATAGTGTACTCTCCCAATTGCTCAGTACAGTGGTCTGCACACAGTAGGCGCTCAGCAAATACGATTGATTGTAGCTTCACAAACTGTGCCTCAGTTTAAATATCTAAAGTGAAATCAGTTACCTGATTGGTATGCTCTGCATTTTTTACTGGACTGGGCTCAGCGTGATTTTAGTTGCCTCTCTTGCCGTTTCTCCCTCATACCAGCCCTCCTGTCTCTCTCTATGAACCCAGGCAGTTTTCCCAGGGGCAGAGCACTGTAGATGATGGAAATGGATCTTCCCACTTTGACCCTGAAAACTGCATGTGAGCTAGTCTCTCACTGGTAACTCACAGCACCCACTGAGGTTACTTGGCTGAATGGTTGTGAGTTTGGGGAAGACTCATCTCTGTTTTCCATTCCACTCATCTGTCTTCTCTTACTTCCAGTTCCAATTCTTCTTGCTCCTTTTCCCCTGATCCTTCCTTCTCTAATCCCTCCCCACCTGCAGAGGCTCCCCTTGGTCTTCCTACTCGATGTCCAGACAGCTAGCCCAAAATAAAGTATTAAAATTGGAATATAAGTTACTGCTAAGTTGCACACTTCCCGGGGCCACAACGTCAGTTAATATAATTTTTGGTTATTTGTGAGGTGCACAGAACTGATATTTTTCTTGAAAATTATAGCAGATTCCATCTGCACTAACATATGGATGAAACTCTAATTACAGATTACTGTCACAGGTTTTTTTTCCCCTAAACTCAAGGCATCAACCTAATTCCCTGAATTCACAGACCTTTTCTTTTGGAGTCACCCATACCAAATCTGTCCTACCACAAGAAACAAAGCTTTAGATGCACCCCTACTGAATTCATAATGTATGTGAATCTATCTTTCCTTAAACAAAATTCTACAAATAGAATGTATTTGTACAGCATTTAGCATATTGTTTCTATCCAGAAATCCACACACTTCTGATACCAAGTTTTTTTGGACATTAGAGATACCATCCTTAAAACTGGAGGCCCATTATCTTGGCATCTTATGTTGATTCCTGAATTATAGCACCATCCTCTCTCCCTTGCTTCATTGTAATTCAAAATCAATCACATCAACAGGAAGCAATAACATTTTGGTGGTTAATTTTTTTCAAGGTTCTCATCTGGGATTCGGAGTTGAAAGGAATTTGTTAAAGTGGATTCTCCGTGCTTCTTTTGGAAAAAGCAGAGCCTCATTAAAACTACACATGCTCGAATGAATCAATAATAATAGTAATTGTGGTATATGTAAGGTGCTTACTATATGCCAAGCATCATGCTAAGCACTGGGATAGATACAAGATAATTAGATCAGACACATCCCTGTCCCACATGGGGGTTCATAGTCTAGAGGATAGTGGCATCAGATTTCTTATCCCCATTCTTACAGATGAGGAAACTGAGGCTTAGAGATGTTAAGTGACTTGTTCAAGGTCTCACAGCAGGCAAGTGGCAGAGGTAGGATTAAATCCAGCTCTCCTGACTCGAAAGCCTGTGCTCATTCTACTATGAGAAGGTATGTGGCCTAAGTGGGAAAAACATGGGCCTGGAAGTTAGAAGGACTCAGTTCTAATCCCGACCCTGCCACTTGACCTATGTGTGACCTTGGGCAAGTCACTTAACTTCTCTATGCTTCAACTACCTCATCTGTATCCCTGCTCTGCCACTTGTCAGCTGTGTGACTGTGGGCAAGTCACTTAACTTCTCTGTGTCTCAGTTACCTCATCTGTAAAATGGGGATTAAGACTGTGAGCCTCACGTGGGACAACCTGATTACCCCAGCGCTTAGAACAGTGCTCTGCACATAGTAAACTCTTAACAAATACCAACATTATTAAAATGGGGATTAAGACTGTGACCCCCATCGGGGCCATGGACTGTGTCTAACCTGATTATCATGCATCTACCTCAGAGCTTAGTGCCATGCCTGGAACGTAGTAAGTACTTAACAAATACCGTTAAGAAGACGATGCTGCCTCTATAAGTTAGTGTTATAATTTGCATTTAAATCATTAGTAATTATTAAGTACCCACTGTGTGCAGAGCACAAATTAGGCACTGGAGTTAGAAAAGGAATAGGCATGTTTTCCACCTTTAAATTGTTTTAAATTTTATTGGGGAAAAGAGGGCATATACCAATTCAGTAATATACAAGTAGTCATAATGCCACTGACAGAATTTAGAGACACATAAAAGTATAAGCAAAAAATGCTATGCACATAACATATGAAGGTAAGAGTAAGTGCTAGGAGGAAGCCATGATCGGGAGAGGATCTAGGCAAAGGCCATGCCCAAACCAGAACTGGATATTTCATTTACACTCAGATTTTTCACTTGAAAATCAATGATTTCTGTGACTGATCTGTTTATCTTGTATTTAGCCCAGCACTTAGCACAGTGCTTGGGCACATAGTAAATGCTTAAGATAGTTGATTCTTTTCTGATTAGTGCTGTTTGGCAGGTCAGCAGTTGTCCAGCTAGGCTCTCCCTGAGGAATGAGGATCCAAACCCATTTGTCCATCTGGATTCCTTCAGGCTGCGATCCAAACCCATCAGAAAGCCAGCATGTAACCATAATGTAGATCCTGTCCATCAGGTAGATTTGGATTTAGACCAGCACTTAGGGTGAGTTTGTATGTGTTCAGAGCCAATTTTGTTCCTAACACAACCCAAGAAGTGTCATCTGCCCCACCCGGTGGTAGCTTCCACTATTCCACTCCAAAATAGTCCAAACACAGTTTCATTTGGAAAATTAGCAAATCAAGGAAGGGTTTCCTAAGATTTTGGTGGGGTGAGGGAATCCCAAGGTTTCTGCGATAGCCCTGTTTTCTTGAAGTCTAGCTTCACAACTAGGGCTTTCCTACAGTCACCATGCCCACCTAATTTCCTAGCATCCTAAGCAGTACAAACCCTTTAGCCACCTTTAACACTTCTGAGTTTATTTAGACCCAATCTTAGCACTCATGCCCATATGCTTAGTTATTTATATTGACTACTCGAGTTGTACACGTTTTATGTTTGTCTCTCCTGTTAGAGTGTGTGTTCCTTGTGGCTAGAGAAAGGGTGCCTTCTTTATTTTGCTCTTCGCAAGTTTTGTTAAAGTATACTGAACCAAATAGATAATCAATAAATGCTGTTATGATCATTGCTAATACTATTACTATTCAGAGAAATGTAGGGAAGTGAATTATATTTCTCCCCAGAATGGAGATGGGTCAATCAATCAATGATTGAGAGCTTAGTATGCACAGAGCACTGTACTAAGTGCTTGGGAGAGTACAATACAAGAGAATTAGCCCACATGTTCCCTGCCCATATTGAACTTATAGTCTAGAGATGGAATCATTAAGTAAAGGCAGATCAAACAGCTGTGGTGAGTCACCGCAGAAACATCTTCAGCACCTCAGTGTTCTGCCTCTTGCCTAATGGTCTGGGTCATTTAGTAACGATGCTTTTAATTTATTAATAATATCTTCATTTTGATATCAGTCAATTAGTAGTATTTATTGAGTGCTGCTTACTGCATGCAGAGCACTGTATTAAGCACTTGGGAAAGTGCAATACAATCAAGTTGGTAGACATGGTCCCTACCCACAAGGAGCTTACAGTCTGAAGGATTGTTCATGTTGTTCCCCCAGCTCGAAGCTCCTCTCCCAATTCCCTCAACTACTCTACAGTGATAGAAAAGTCATGCGGAGGGCAGGACTTGGATGGAAATATGAGGAGGTCTGTTTTGGACACATTTCAGTTTGAGATGTCAGTGGAACAGTCAGAGAGAGATGTCTTTGGAGGCAGGAGGAAATGCAAGACTGCAGAGAAGGAGAGAAGTCAGGGCTGGAGAGGTTGACCTGGGACTCATCCACGTAGAGATGGTAATTGAAGCTGCGAGAGCAAATGGAGAGGGGTTTGGGTGAAAAATAGAAGAGGGTCCAGAACTGGTCCTTGAGAGACCCCTGTGGAAAGAGAGGGGCAGAGAAGGAGCCTGCACTAGATACTGAAGAGGAGTGGCCAGAAATGTAGAGAAACAGGCGAGGACAGTGTCAATGAACCCAAGGTTAGACAATACTTCCAGGAGAATTGGGGGGGGTCCACCGTGTCGAAGTTAGCAGAAAGGTTGAGATGGATTAGGATGGAGAAGAGGCTGTTGGATATATCAAGAAGGAGGTCATTGGTGACCTTAGAGAGGGCCATTTCCATGGAGTGCAGTGGGTGGTTGCCAGATTGCAGGTGGTCGAGGAGGGAATCGGACGAGAGGAAGTGAAGATGGCAAATGTAGACAATTTGTTCAAGTAGTTGGAAAGGAATGGTAAGTGGGTGAGGGGTGACAACTGGGGTACCATGGGGTGGAAGGAAGGGTTTATTTTAGGATAGGTGATACACTAGGCATGTTAGAAATCAGTGTGAAAGGAGTCATTGAAAAGTCAGTGGTTGAAGATGGTGGTGAGGGAGGAAGGAGGGGACAATTGTTTGGATAACGTGGAAAGAGATGGGGTTGGAGGCACAGGTGGAAAGGGTAGAATTTGAGAGGTGGGAGATCTCCTCTTGAGATACTGCTGTATTCTGCACACAGTAAGTGCTCAGTAAATACCACTGGCTGATTGATGGGAGAGTCATAGAGAACAAGTGAAGGGAGGGACTGCAGAAGAACGGGAGATTTTGGGGGACCATATGTAATTGAAACATAATGATTTTAATTTTTTGACAAAGTATGTGCAAGGTCATCAGAAGTAAGAGATGGATGGGGGTGTGGCATGGCGGGAGTTTTGAGAACAGAGTTTAAAGTCTGAAACAGCTGTCACTGGCAATGGGCAGGGAAAATTGGTAAGGATGGAGAAGTATTATCGCCAGAGGGTGGGGAAGGCAGAGTTAAAGCAGGTGAGGATGAAGTTGACATGGACATTTGTCTCAAATGAAATATTTTTTAAAAAATTCACTTCTGGCCTTAGGGCACGTCAGCATACAGAGGAAGGATTTTGAGCAAAATCCCAATGGGATAAAGGAGAGAAAAAATAAAGGAGTGAATATTATGTCGTAGAATGAAGCAAGACACAGAGCCCTGTTTTTTGACTCGAGATCATACTGTTGCTGAATGGGGCGGGTGGTATGTTCGAGTTGATTAGTTTTGGAAAGACCTCAGATATGTGGGGTTAAAGGCAACATTTGGGTTGGTAGGTTCTGTTCTTGCCAGTCTCCTATATGCAGAGCACTGTACTGTCCGCTTGGAAACAAACAATAGAAGTGGGGAGCTTACGATCTAAAAGGGGAGGCAAGGGGAGATGTAAATTATTAATAGGTAAAATAGAAAGAACATGAATACAAGTGATAAAAACAAAAGTAACCAAATGAATAGCTAAAGAAATGAACTGAAAAATGAACACAAAAGGGTTAGGGTAGCTGATGTGGAGGGGAAGATTGACCAGGGGGAAGGGGAGATTGATGGTTAGGTAGGGTGTGGATGACCAGGTGGTTGACGAGGAGGGAAGGCGTGACCAAGTGGCTGATGAGACAGGCAGGTATGACCAGGTGGCTGATGAGAATGGAGGGGGTGACCAAGAGGCTTTTGAGAAGGGCAGGGATAATCTGGAGGTTGAGAGGTAGGGCAAGAGTGACCAGGTGGTTGTTGGGGAGGGCAGACATGACCAGGTGGCTGATGGTGTGAGTTGGACAAAGAAGGGTTGGAATTATAAAAGGGGTAAACGTGGTGTTTTCCTCGGGATAGTAGGGATGTTTATTCATCCCCATTCAGTTTGAGGAATCCCAAAATCCTGACATCCTTTCAATGGTAAGTCAATCTTTATATTTGGCAAACAAGAGGTTCAGTTGGACTTCTTAACCTGGGGCTCTTCTTCCTTGGACCATCCTATTTTATTTTTCTCTTTTCTCCTTCCATTTGGGTGGGGATACCAAATGCTTCACAAAAGCAAGCATGGACCTAGAAGATTGGACTCCCCAGATAAAGGAGGAAACCATTTCCCAATCCCTGCTGCAGAGCAGATTATACCATGATTTCCTGAAATGTGCTATTGTAGATATGGTTCTCATTCATCAATTCCCCAAAGAGTTTTCACTGTTATTAAATCATTTGTCTTAGCTGTGTCCTCTAGCTCTGGAACCTTCCAGTAAGGTCTACTGTGACATAAAACCTGAAGATTAGAAGGGACCTCAGGAGGTCTTCTAGTCCAGTTTTTTATTTCTAGGCAGGTCCAAACCTAACCCAATCAAGTCTGAGCATTTTCTCGGTTAGAATTCTCTCAGTCACAGTTAGACTTTGAGCCTGTTGTGGGCAGGGCTTGTCTTTACCTGTTGCTGAATTGTACTTTCCAAGTACTTAGTATAGCGTTCTGTACACAGTAAGGGCTCAATAAATACGACTGAATGAATGAATTCTCTATCCCAAAAGGCATAAATGACAAACAGGCTGTCTGCTCCTGGGATCGTCACTTTATTATAATACGGTATTTATTAAATGCCTATTATGTGTTGGACACATTTTTTTAAATGGTATTTAAGCCCTTACTATGTGCTGGGCTCTGTACTAAGCACTAGGGTAGGTACGAGATCTCCTCTCAAGATCATACCTGCAGTGTTTCCAGTACTCTACCAGTCTCAGTTAAGGGAGGGAGAGTCAAGCAGAGGCCTACCCATTCCATTCCTAGCTTGCACAGTGGCTAGCGAGTGGCAGGCAATCTGCTACAAGTCAAAACTCACCTGTGCTGGGCAACAGAGGCAAGGGAGAGAGTCGAGGGTGGAGACTCAAGTTGATTGTGTGGAGGAAGGCAATAGCAAACCGCTTCAGCATTTATACCAAGAAAACTCTATGGATACACTGCTAGAATACATCCCCTCAGCACTGTACTCGTCCGCTCAACTGTATATATTTTCATTACCCTATTTATTTTGTTAATGAAATGTACATCGCCTTGATTCTATTTAGTCGCCATTTTTTTTACGAGATGTTCTTCCCCTTGACTCTGTTTATTGCCATTGTTTTTGTCTGTCCGTCTCCCCCGATTAGACTGTAAGCCCGTCAAACGGCAGGGACTGTCTCTATCTGTTGCGACTTGTTCATTCCAAGCTCTTAGTACAGTGCTCTGCACATAGTAAGCGCTCAATAAATACTATTGAATGAATGAATGAAAGAATAATTGCAGATGGAGGAAGGCGTTCTGGGAGAGATGTGTTCAAGGAGTCACTATGGTTTGGAGTCGACTTGATAGCACAAGACAAGGTCCAAGGTAATCCGGTTGGTCACGGTCCCTGTTCCACAAGAAGTTCACAATCTAAGTAGGAGGGGGAACATTTAATCCCCATTCTACAGTTTGGCAGTTCTGCAGTCGAGGAAACGGAGGCACAGAAGTTAAGTGACTTGTCCAAGGTCACAGAGCAAGCACTTGGCAGAGCTGAGATTAGAACCCAGGTCCTCTGACTTCCAGGCCTAGGTCATCCTATTGCTGTCCTGGCTCGGAGCATGGGCAGACCTGTAAGTGCCGCTCACCTCACTCCTGTCCTGTGCTCCACACTGGACACTCCTCTATTCAGGCAGTTTGTTGGGTTGGGACTTCAAAGCAGCATCCCGGGAGGAGATGTGACAGCGTGGCTCAGTAGAAAGAGCCTGGGCTTGGGAGTCAGCAGTCATGGGTTCTAATCCCGGTTCCGCCGCTTGCCAGCTGTGTGACTTTAGGCGAGTCACTTAACTTCTCTGTGCCTCAGTTACCTCATCTGTAAAATAGGGTTTAAAAACTGTGAGCCCCACGTGGGACAACCTGATCACCTTGTATCTCCTCAGCGCTTAGAATAGTGGTTTGCACATAGTAAGTGCTTAACAAATACAACCATTATTATTATTAAAGGGGGGAGCAGAAATTCCTTGAAGCTCCTTTGAGAGGAAGTAGTGAAATCATATCCCTTGGTAACATACTCAGCCACTTATGGTTCTGCTTATTGTCTAATCTAAATCTTTCATGCTGTGAGAGAAGAAGGCTGTTTCTTCTCCTTGAGGCCCTTTTGGATGCTCTTCTTTGGGAGAGCGATTTTTCAGTATCGAAAAAACAGCTATGTTGCATATCGTCTTTCTCTTTTCCAAACTAAATGATCTCATCTTTTTCTACCTTCCTTCTAGGGGCTCTTAATTATGTTTGGTTTCTTTAACCTGTATTTCTCTGTTTCCCCTCGTATGTCCCTGTGTTCACCTTGAAATATGGACCCCAAAACTGTCCAACTCCAAAATGGGTCCAGGGGAGTGCAGGGATGTGACTGCGATTTCCTGGGTCTGTCTAGATTCTTGAGCTCTCCTCCCCCTACCTGGGGTTCTGTTCCTATTTTTCCCATTCCTGGGCTTGCCCTTGGCATGACCCCAAGTTCTCATTTTCCCCTTCAAGATGCATTAGGTGAATTAACAAGGCATTTTTGAGAAGCACTTAGGCGTGCCTTAGGTGAAACTTACATGATGACTCCCTTGCTGACTTCTCTTTTCATCTATCTTTTTTGATATCAAAGTCAGTCTTATTGGACAGTGCAGTATGGAGTTTCGCTAGCATCAAGTTTTCAGAAAGTACATAATACCAGCAGTATTTGATTCATCCAAAGCAAGACTGCATTTACCTCCCCTCATTGGTATAGTAATAAAAAGAGCAGTGGAAGAATTGATTTATTGCTAGGAGGTACAATGCATCCAATTTCTAATTACTAGCCTACTATTCTTGGACTTGTTCAAGGTCAAGGCATTCACTTACACCTAAAATCACCTACAGAGAAAGTACCAGAATTTTTTGGTACTATCCTTTGGTTATAGAGAATTGATTCCAATATTAATAATGTGGTGATAATAATATTTGTTAAGCAATTATTGTGTGTCAAGTATTGTTCTAAGCACAGAGAGAGATACAAGTTAATCAGTCCCTGTCACACATGAGGCTCACAATCTAAGAAGGACTCCTCCTCTAAGAAGGAGGGAAAATAGGTATTGAATCCCCATTTTACAGATGAGGAAACAGAGGCACCAAGAAGATACGTGGCTTGCCCAAAGTCACACAGCAGACAAGTAATTTTTTTTTAAAAAGGTGGCAGAGCTGGAATTAGACGCAAAGTCTTCTGACTTCCAGGCCACTGCTCTTTCCTCTAGTCCATGCTATTTCTCTAACATTCTCCAATAAAAGCCACAAATTTCGTATAGGGTATGTAAATTTCACCTAAATGCTCATCAGCTTCCCTTGGGCCTCCTTTACTACTTTCCACCACACATAATTAAAATAAGCCCAGCTTCGTAGCCTTAAAATTCAATATTGAGATTTTTTTCTGGAATGGTTTCTATTTCCAAGAGGGTCTGATTAGCTGATTATAAGGCATGATATATAATATATTATTATCATACAGCATATGATAATAGTAGTTTCAGCAGCATCCCTTACGGGCCAAGCTCATTATCAACTGGCAAGACGGGATCATGAGCGCTGAAGTTCTGGAACGTAGATAGTCTCCAAGCACTGAACCTACTCTCATCTTAACACAGCTATGCTGGCCGGGGTGGGGCGGACGTGTAAGGACAGTGAGTGGCAGGAGAAAACCCAAACAGCTGCAGGATGGAGAACTGAAACTGGAAGACTAAAAGCAAGAAGGGCCGAGGAAGCATTTTAAAGACGCAGCAAAGCCTCAGGCACTGCATACAGCTGAAAATCAGAAGTCATCTGCAAACGATAGACCAGCATGGCTCACTGCCATTAGAATCAATCAGTGGTATTTACTGAGCACTTACGTTGTGCAGCTGAGGGGGTGGCTCTCGGAGCAAAAGCTTCATATGGAAAGAGAGACAAGGAAGCAGAAGAGAAAACAGTGCTAGACACTACAAACATCAGGTACAATCAATCACTTAAACAATTGTATTTATTGAGAGCTTTCTGTGTGGAGAACACTGTACTGTGTGCTCGGGAGACTACAATACAACTGTCGGTAGAGACATTTCTTGCCCACAACAAAAGAACAACACCACCACAAAGAACAATTTTCTTTGTTCCCAATGTGGCTGAAACTATGAATCCCATTTAGCGGAAAGAGCACGAGCTTGGGAGTCAGAGGATGGGGGTTCTAATCCTGGCTTTGCCACTTAGCTGTGTGACTTTGGTCAAGTTACTTTCATTCAATAGTATTTATTGAGCACTTACTATGTGCAGAGTGCTGTACTAAGTGCTTGGAATGTACAAATCGGTAACAGATAGAGACAGTCCCTGCCCTTTGATGGGCTTACAGTCTAATCGGGGGAGACAGACAGACAAGACAATGGCAATAAATAGAATCAAGGGGAAGAACATCTCATTAAAACAATAGCTAATAAGTAGAATCAAGGTGATGTACATCTTATTAACAAAATTTCTCTGGGCCTCAGTTACCTCATCTGTAAAATAGGGATTCAGAGTGTGAGGCCCACATGGGACAACCTGATTACCTAGTATCTCCCCAGTGCTTAGAACAGTGCTTGGCACATAGTAAGTGCTTAACAAATACTATTACTATTATTATTATCCACACTTGATAATAGGTGAATTTCAAATATGAAGGACCACTGCATGCACATCTATAGATTGATACAAATTTACATATGCAGTTGTCTTTGAGATATGTATATGTATATATATATGTGTGTGTGCGTGTGTGTGTATACACACGTTCATATAGATATCACATGAGAAGACAACCGTGACTGATACAGGAATTGTCACATGATCCTATTCTAGATGTAAACATGACCGACTTCAGGGGAGGGTCTAGGAAAACAGGTGAGCTCATGGTTTGGGTGGGAGTGAAGGAGTGGGATCTAGGGAAGCATCGTGACCTAGTGGAAAAAGCAAGGGCTTGGGAATCAGAGGACCTGAGATCTAATCCCGGCTCTGCTACTAATCTGCTGTGTGACATTGAGCCAGTTACTTAACTTCTGTGTGCCTCAGTTTCATACTGGGGATTAAATGCCTATTCTCCTTCCTAGTCCGGGAGCCCCATATGGGACAGGGAGCATGTCCATCTGATTGATTTGTAACTACCCCTATGCTTAGAACAGTGCTTGACACATAGTAAGCACTTAATAAATACCATAATTAAAGTTTCTTTAGACAGTATCTGGCTGTTCCCAACCCAGTCCCCCTCGTGGTTTTCCAAGAGATGTTCTGTTAAACTGCCAGATCCTTTCACTTGATGAATTTTTAACCATTTTCATGAATGAAAAGTCTGTAGGGCTGTCAAATACTGGCACCGAGCAGGCTTCTCTATACTGAAATCTGGGTCCCACTGACAGTTGTGGTGGAAACAATCAGCAAGCTAATTGAGCTATGCGATCACCCAGTAAAGCCATATGTGGGCTGAGGATTTCACCAGGATTCTGACAATTGGCACCTCCTTTCATGATTCATTTAGTGTTCTAAAACACAGTTGCGTTGTTTCTATATAACGGTTATATTCTCCTGCTGCCTGAGCTGCTCCCTCGTTAAAAGCTCTTTGTGCCACAGAAGGAGTAACTTTTTCAATGGGATTTATTAGCACTTACTATGTACCAGGCACTGGGGTAGATACAAGCTAATCAGGTTTGACACAGTCCATGTCCCACATGGGGCTCACAGTCTTAATCCCCATTTACAGATGAGGTGACTGAGAATCAGAGAAGTGAAGTGACTTGCTCAAGGTCGAATGGCAGATTGAAGGATCCAGGACTAGAAGCAATTGTATTGATTAACCAATTGTATTTATTGAGAGTTTACTGTGTGGAGAACACTGCACTGACTCCCAGGCTCATGCTCTATCCATCAGGCTTTTAGCTAGCTTGATGGCAGTGTATACATCGAGAAAAACCTAATGATCAATTAGTGTAAAACAGATGTGAAAGTAAGGTGGGTTATTTGGGTGTGTGTGTGTGTGTGTGTGTGTGTGTGTGTGTGTGTGTGTAGCAATTTAGGACTGGGAGGAGTCAAGGGGTGAAGATAAAATAGTGGATGGTACCACCCATCCTTCCCGTCTCTCAAGCCCGCAACCTCGGTGTCATCTTTAACTCGTCTCTCGTTCACCCCACACATCCGATCCGTTACCGAGACCCGCCGGGTCTCACCTTTACAATATCGCCAAGATCCGCCCTTTCCTCTCCACCCAAACGGCTACCTTACTGCTACGGGCTCTCGTTATATCCCGGCTAGACTACTGCGTCGGCCTTCTCTCCCATCTCCCTTCCTCCTCTCTCGCACCACTCCGGTCTATTCTTCATTCCGCTGCCCGGCTCATCTTCCTGCAGAAACGCCCTGGGCCTGTCACTCCCCTTCTTAAACACCTCCGGTGGTTGCCTATCTACCTCCGCTCCAAACAAAAACTCCTCACCCTAGGCTTCGAGGCTCTACATCACCTTGCCCCCTCCTACCACTCCTCCCTTCTCTCTACCACCCACCCCGCAGGCTTCGCTCCTCCGCCGCCCACCTCCTCGCCGTCCCCCGTTCTCGCCTATCCCGCCGTCGACCCCTGGGCTACGTCCTCCCTCCTCACCTCCGCCAAACTCATTCTCTTCCCCTCTTCAAATCCCTACTTAAAGCTCACCTCCTCCAAGAGGCCTTCCCAGACTGAGCTCCCCTTTTCCCTCTGCTCCCTCTACCCCCCCCCTTCACCTCTCCTCAGCTAAACCCTCTTCTCCCCCCTTTCCCTCTCCTCCTCCCCCTCTCCCTTCCCATCCCCTCGGCACTGTACTCGTCCACTGGACTGTATATATCTTCATCACCCTATTGAGTTTGTTTAATGAGATGTACATCACCCCGATTCTATTTATTTGCCATTGTTTTTATGAGACGTTCTTCCCCTCGACTCTCTTTACTGCCATCGTTCTCGTCTGCCCGTCTCCCTCGATTAGACCGTAAGCCCGTCAAAGGGCAGGGACTGTCTCTATCTGTTGCCGACTTGTCCATTCCAAGCGCTCAGTCCAGTGCTCTGCACGTAGTAAGCGCTCGATAAATACTATTGAATGAATGAAATAGTGGGAATAGATGAGAGAGAGATTCCATTCTTGGCTATGGTGTTCGATCCGTTGAGGAGTCTGCGTGATTGACAGCTGTTGCCCAAGAATGCTAGTGGATCTCTGTTGTCCTCTCCATCCCACTACCATTTGGCACGAGGAGCCCAAACTTGAGGACCCCAAGGGTGTTAGCATGGGCTAGGGATGGGGGCTGGCCGGAGGGGAGGCAGGAGGGGAACTACGGCCTGTCAGTCCGTCACTTGCTGACATCATGGCACCCTAGGCAGGTTGGGAAGCAGGATGGTTCCCCTATGTGAACCGTATGTGTTAGGAGAAGCAGCATAGCTCAGTGGAAAGAGCCGGGGCTTGGGAGTCAGAGGTCATGGGTTCTAATCCCGACTCCGCCACTTAGCTGTGTGACTTTGGGCAAGTCACTTCACTCCTCTGGGCCTCAGTTACCTCATCTGTAAAATGGGGATTGAGACTGTGAGCCCCACGTGGGACAGGGACTGTGTCCAACCCGACCTGCTCGTATCCGCCCCGGCGCTTAGTACGGTGCCTGGCACATAGTTAAGTGCTTAACAGATGCCATAATTATTATTATATGTGTTCCAGATTGAGCCACGGGCAGCGTGGCTTGGGAGTCAGAGGACCTGGTTCTAATCCTGGCTCCATCGCTTGCCTGCTGTGTGACCTTAGGCAAGTCACTTAACGTCTCTGTGCCTCAGTTACCTCATCTGTAAAATGGGAATAAGACCGTGAGCCCCACGTGGGACAACCTGATTACCATGTAACTATTCCAGCACTTAGAACAGTGCTTGGCACATAGTAAGCACTTAAGAAATGCCATCATCATTATTATTATGTGGCTATTAGAATCCAGCAATTGTTTTTCCCTCATGGGATCAAATTTAGGATTATTTTGCTATATATTCATAAACAAGTGTCAGCCATCGAGTATTTAAGGCTGGTAAAAAAGATATAGAATTAGGCACTCCATCCAGAATCCAAATGAAAGTTCTGCGCAGACCCCTTCGGCTGAACCAGATTCCCAAACCAGATGAGATCAAAATCAGGATTTAACTGATAACACAAATGGGGAAGGATTGCAACAGACAATACTGGAAACCAGGTCTGCAAGGCTGTAGTTACAACCTCCGAGGCTGAAGGCTCTCTCAGCTAAATGGAAGGTCTGATTACCAGCCCATGCGGTTATTCCATATGCTTCCTGAGAACTCTGCTTGGGGAGAAACAGGGTTTAAAATAAAATCCCCCACAGGTTAAGTTCAGAACCCAATTAACCCACACTAATTTCCTTGTTACCCAGAGAGATACAATAGCGCATGCAGATCTTTCTGGCTGGATGTCTAACAGAATAATAGTCATAGCATGTTAAGCATCTACTATGTGTACAGTACTAAATGCTGTGGTAGATGCAAGATAATCAGGTCAGACACAGCCTTTGCTCACAGGCTAAGTAGGAAGGAGAATGGGTATTGAATCCCCATTTAGCAGATGAGGAAATTGAGGCCTAGAGAAGTTGAGTAACTTGCCCAAGGTCACACAGCAGGCAACCCCAGCGCTTAGAACAGTGCTCTGCACATAGTGCTTAGTAAATACCAACATTCTTATTCTTGATTCTATTTATTGCTATTGTTTTTGTGTGTCTCCCCCGATTAGACTGTAAGCCGGTCAAAGGGCAGGGACTGTCTCTATCCATTACCGATTTGTACATTCCAAGCGCTTAGTACAGTGCTCTACACATAGTAAGCGCTCAATAAATACTATTGAATGAATGAATGAAAGTGGTGGAGTCAGGCGGGACCTTCCAGCAAATCAGCAAAATTCACAGTCAGATTCAAAGTGAATCACTTCCCTAGCTCAGCAACCTCAGGAGAGTTTACTTCCAATCCTAGAAGATGGGGAAGAGAGAGACTAATGGAAGGGAGTCACCCCAGGAAGGGGAAGAGAGAGAGATTAATAGAGGGGAGTGAGCCCTACCTGTCGTTTATTTTAGTATCTGCTTTCTTCACTAGAAATTAAACTCCTTGAGGGCAGGGATCATGTTTATAACTCTGTTGAACTCTCCCAAGCTTTTACTACAGAGCTCTATTCTCAATAAATAGGCACTCAATAAATACTATGGATTGATTGACTGGTTGGAGGGAGTATGGGAAGAGAGTACAGAGAGCTCAAGGAAAGCTCCACTTCCCACTACTAGTCAATCAATTAATGGTATTTACTGAGTGCTTACTGCATGTGCAGAGCACTGTGTACTTAACAAACTTCACAAAATTGCTAAAATCCATCCTTTCCTCTCCATCTAAACAGCTACTACATTAATCCAAGCACTTATCCTAGCCCACCTTGATTACTGAGAATAATAATAATAATGTTGGTATTTGTTAAGCGCCTACTATGTGCAGAGCACTGTTCTAAGCACTGGGGTAGACACAAGGGAATCAGGTTGTCCCACGTGGGGCTCACAGTCTTAATCCCCATTTTACAGATGAGGTAACTGAGGCACAGAGAAGTTAAGTGACTTGCCCAAAGTCACACAGCTGACAAGTGGCAGAGCAGGAATTCGAACCCATGATCTCTGACTCCAAAGCCTGGGCTCTTTCCGCTGAGCCAAGCAGCATGGCTCAGTGGAAAGAGTCCGGGCTTGGGAGTCAGGGCTCATGGGTTCTAATCCCGACTCCGCCACTTGTCAGCTGTGTGACTTTGGGCCTCAGTTACCCCATCTGTAAAATGGGGATGAAGATTGTGAGTCCCACGTGGGACAACCTGATCACCTTGTATCCTCCCCAGCGCTTAGAAAAGTGCTTTGCACATAGTAAGCGCTTAACAAATGCCATCATCATCATCATCATCTTCATCATCACTGCATCCGCTTCCTTACTGACCTCCCAGCCTCCCGTCCCTCCCCACTCCAGTCCATACTTCACTCGGCTGCTTGGATCACTTTTCTGCGAAACTACTCAGTCCACATCTCCCCACTCCTCAAGAACCTCTAGTGGTTGCCCAGCCACCTCCACATCAGACAGAAACTCCTTACCATCTGCTTTAAAACACTCAATCGCCTCGCCCGCTCCTACCTTACCCTCCTGATTTCCTCCTACGACCCAGCCCACGCACCTCGCCTTTCTAAAGCCAATTTACTCGTTATATCTCTCTCTCGCCGCCAACCCCTCACCCACATCCTGCCTCTGTTCTGGAACTCCCCCCGCTTCATATCCGACAGACGATCACTCTCCTCATCTTCAAAGCCTTATTAAAAGCACATCTCCTCCAAGAGACCTTCCCCAACCGAGCTCTTATTTCCTCTTCTCCTACTCCCTTCTGTGTCACCCTTGCACTTAGATTTGCATCCTTAATTCACTCCCCCAACCCCACGGCACATGTATAATATATCCCTAATTGATTTATTTATGAACATACTGATCTGTAAGCTCCTTGTGGGCAGGGAATAATAATGTTGGTATTTGTTAAGCGCTTACTATGTGCAGAGCACTGTTCTAAGCGCTGGGGTAGATACAGGGTCATCAGGTTGTCCCACGTGAGGCTCACAGTCTTAATCACCATTTTACAGATGAGGTCACTGGGGCACAGAGAAGTGAAGTGACTTGCCCACAGTCACACAGCTGACAAGCGGCAGAGCCGGCATTTGAACCCATGACCTCTGACTCCCAAGCCCGGGCTCTTTCCACCGAGCCACGCTGCTTCTCTGGGAATGTGGGGAATGTGTCTACCAAATCTGCTGTACTGTACTCTCCCATACACTTAATGCAGCGCTCTGCACACGGTAAGTGCGCATTAAATACGACTGATTGATTGCTACCTTTCTTCCTAACTGGATCTTTGCCTCCCCTGACCGCTCCACATTTCTTTCTGGCTACACCAGTAGCTCAAAATAGCCTGCCCAGTGATGCATTTAAACTTAGTAGTTTGTTTTTTTTCAAAAAATAATTGCTAGTCATTTCCTAAGAGCAAAAATCCTTGGGGAAAAATGGAAAAGCACAAATGTATAAACTGAATTTTCAAATCGTAACTTGATTCTGCTTGATCACGTGTTTTCAGTCCAAAATTGGGATATAACACAATGGAGGTATTGGATCATTTTTCCTCCCAACACGAATCTGTTCTGGGTGTAACACAATCCCAAGTCGGCACAAGTAGATTCACTGTAGGAATAAAGGATCGCGTGCATGCACGTGTGGTTGGGCCAGGTATGAGGCTGCCCTGATTCCCGGCTTCTACCTCAGCCTCACTGTATCGAATCAGGCAGAACTTTGTGTTTGCATTTTGATAAGTTTACAGTATTTAGCGCTGTAAAATAACAATGAGTGTCAACGGTGTCAAGCATTCTGCTTATATTGTGGACATAAAAATAGCATAGACATTTATATCAAAAAATGTCATTCCTGGTGGCATTTTCAATCTACCTGTTCTCTACTAATTTCCACTGAATCAATGTCTTTCCCAGCCTGCTTTTCCCTTAAAACTTGGAGAATATAACTTTTGAGTTATAGAAGAATTTCCTGGATCACTGTTTATGGGAAATGATTTAAGAAGGAATATTGTAATGTCATTTGCTATACAGTATCTTCACTTTCTTTTTTTATTGTATTCGTTGAGTCCTTACTATGTGTCAAGTATCGTTCTAATTACTGGGCTAGGTTCAAGTTAATCAGATTGGACACAGTTCCCTGTCCCCACATGGGGCTCACAGCTGAAGTAGGATGTAGACTGGGTATTTAATTTCCATTTTACAGGAGAGGAAACAGAGGCACAGAGAAGGTAAGTGACTTGCCCAGGGTCACATCTTAGACAAGAGGCAGAGATGGGATTAGAACTCAGGTCCTCCGACTCCCCGGCCCATACTCTTTCTGCTAGGCTATGCTGCTTCTGCCTTCAACACTTTCCAAGAACCTGTAAGTCCCAGCCCCTGAAGCCAGTTCAGCCAGTGACCAATTATCTCCTTATCTGGCACTTGTTTCTTACCTCTCCTTCCGTATTCACTCTAGCACAGTGTAAATCCTTCAGCAGCGTTTGTGCTGAGAAATCTTCTGACTCTCCCTAATGGAAAATAATATTTTATAAAACAGACCTAGAACCTACGTTATAAAAAATGATATTTCTGACATGGGATATTAGCAGTATTTAATATCACTTTGCAAACTCATTCCCTGCTTTCCTTTTCCTGTGGAACTGCAGAGATTCATTCCCATCAATCATGCCCCTTCTGTTGGCTGTCGAAGGCATTTGAAGCTGACTTTCATGACATAAAAGTCTAATTATAATCTTCACACTATGCTGAATGTCTGCCAGAAAAGCAGGGACATCCATCCTACTAAATGCTCTCAGATTCAGAATTCTGCAGTCGCTCCCAACCTTAAAACAGGAAATTGAACCATCTCGGCAATGCCTTTATTTGTATGTGGAGTTTGCAACTCCATCTGCCTATTCTTAGGATCTCTTAGCTTGGGATAAACTTGGATAAGCTCCCTCCAAGTTTTCAGTTCCCTCTGCCGCTGGACGTCTACCTCTTTTGGGGCCAGCTCCATGGCAGGGTGGCTCAGTGGAAAGAGCGCGGGCTGGGGAGTCAGAGGTCATGGGTTCGAGTCCCGGCACTCCCACTTGTCAGCTGGGTGACTGTGGGCAGTCACTTAACTTCTCTGTTCCTCAGTTACCTCATCTGTAAAATGGGGATTAACTGTGAGCCTCACGTGGGACAACCTGATGACCCTGTATCTACCCCAGCGCTTAGAACAGTGCTCTGCACATAGTAAGCACTTAATAAATACCAACACTATTATTGGTAATATTTTCCTTATTAAAATTGGTGTACACCTTCCTTTTTTCTTTCGCCACGGAAAGCGGCACGCTTCAGTGGTTAGAGCTTTGGACTGGGTCGCAGGAGCCCTGAGTGCTAATAAATTACCGTGTGACCTTGAACGAGTCACTTTATGTCTCTGATCCTCGCTTTTTCCATTTCTAAAATAAGACTGATACCTTTAGCCCTCTACTTCTCAGGGATGTGTCAAGGATAATTCAGGGAGAAAAACGCATGTGTAAGTCCTCTGAGCTCTTGGGAAGAATATGTGGAAAACATTATTTTGTATGTATCTGCCCTGTATTGTCTTTTCAACATACTAGTTCCCTGGGGAAACCGTGGTGTGTTTTCTGTTCCTTTTAGCCAGATCTGCAGATTGCAGTGATTGATCTGGGATGGGCTGACAGGAGAGCAAAGAGGTCCCATTAATTAACTAATTATTTCATTCAATAGTATTTATTGAGCGCTTACTGTGTGTACAGCACTGTACTAGGTGTTGGGAGAGTACAATACAATGATAAACACATTCCCTGCCCACAACAAATTTACGGTCTAAAGGGGGATTGAGTCTAGAG
Organism: Ornithorhynchus anatinus; assembly: GCF_004115215.2. Taxonomy (NCBI): domain Eukaryota; kingdom Metazoa; phylum Chordata; class Mammalia; order Monotremata; family Ornithorhynchidae; genus Ornithorhynchus; species Ornithorhynchus anatinus. The sequence goes on along the minus strand of NC_041732.1, from coordinate 95,594,396 downwards.
ATGGTGGCGGGGATGGTAGGAATCAGCGTGGCCAAGTGGAGAAGGCAGGGGCCTGGGAGCCAGAGGACCTCGGTTCTATTACTGGCTCCGCCACTTTCCTGCTATGTGACCTTGGCCAAGTCACTTAACTTCCCTGTGCATCAGTCGAGAAGCAGCGCGGCTTAGTGGCAAGAGCCTGGGCTTGGGCCAGAGGATGTGGGTTCTAATCCCAGCTCCGCCATTTGTCTGCTGTGTGACCTAGGGCAAGCCACTTCACTTCTCTGGGCCTCAGTTACCTCATCTGTAAAATGGGGATTAAGACTGTGAGCTCCACGTGGGACAGCCTGATTCCCTTGTATCTACCCCAGCGCTTAGAAAAGTGGTTGGCACATAGTAGGCGCTTAACAAATACCATAATTATTAATATTATCCTCTACTGCAAAGTGGGGATCCAATATCTGTTCTCCCTCCTACTTTGACTGTGAGCTCTATGTGAGACAGAGACTGTGTCTGACCTGATTAACGTATCTAATCCAGTTAAAATGTACATCGCCTTGATTCTATTTATTTGCTATTGTTTTAATGAGATGTTCATCCCCTTGATTCTATTTATTGCCATTGTTCTTGTCTGTCCGTCTCCCCCGATTAGACTGTAAGCCCGTCAAAGGGCAGGGACTGTCTCTATCTGTTACCAGTTTGTACATTCCAAGCACTTTGTACAGTGCTCTGCACATAGTAAGCGCTCAATAAATACTATTGAATAAATGAATGAATAAACAGTGCTTGACACAAAGTCAGTGCTTAACAAATACCGTAAAATTTTAAAAAAGCAACGGCGTTCCTACCTGGGGATCGGCAACCTTCCCAGTAAGGGTGGGGAGCTCTTTGCTGTCTCTTTCCTCCTTTCTGACCACAGTGAGGGATGGTACAGAGGAGATTCTGCTTCTTACTTTGTTTTCCTGCTCTTGCCCTGGACGCTGCTAGGGGTTAAGAAGCACAGAAGCTGGAAGAACATTAATGATTCATTTAGGAAAGTTGCAACTAAAAACTTAGAACTAAATTCAACCATCTCTCAGTGGCATCATCACTCCATGCTGAGGCTTTTTAGGAGGTGTAAGACTCATATTCTTTTTTGTTACAAGTGCAAACTGTGATTCTTTGCCGGGTTAGCACCTATTCTCACAGTTCTCAAAAGATCCTTCCTGTAGACTACTCAGCCATTTTTGATTTCCAAAATATGCAGAGGAAATGAAACCTAGTTTGCAGTTCCATCTGAAACTCCTTGACCAGGGCCACTCTTGGGGGGGGCTCAATATTTGGGAATTGATAATGAAATCAATTCAACTTTCTTTGCTCTGGAAATGAAATCTTACAAGGTAGCAAGCAGGATTTAAATGAGTTTATAATTAGGGTGGTATTTGTTAAATGCTTACTTGATGTCAAGCGCTGGAGTAGAAACAAGATAATCAGTTTGGACACAGTCCCTCTCCTACATGAGGCTCACATTCTAAGTAGGAGGGAGAACTGGTATGGAATCCCCATTTAACAGATGAGGGAACTGAGGCACAGAGACATCAGAGGACCTACCCAGGGTCACACAGCAGATAAGGCAGAGACAGGATTCGAATCCAGGTCCTCCGACTTAATCATTCAAACGATCGTATTTATTGAGCACTTATTTTGTGCAGAGCACTCTACTAAGCACTTGGGGGACTACATTACAGAGAAGCAGCATGGCGTAGTGGGCAGAGCAAGGACCTGGGAGTCAGAAGGTCATGGATTCTAATCCCAGCTCCACCACCTGTCTGCTTTGCGACTTTGGACAAGTCACTTCACTTCTCTGGGCCTCAGTTACCTCATCTGTAAAAAGGGGATTGAGACTGTGAGCCCCATGTGGGACAGGGATTGGGTCCAACTCAATTTGCTTGTATCCACTCCAGTGCTTAGTACAGTGCCTGACACCCAGTAAGCATTTAACAAATACCAAAATTTATTATTGTTATAATTATGATTACAGTATAACAGAGTTGGTAGACACATTCTCTGCCCACAGTGCATTTACAGTCTAGAGGGAATTTACAGTCTCCAGACCCCTGGTCTTTCCACTAGGTCATACTGCTTCTCTCTATTGCTGTAGTTTATATTGCTTTCACTCTAAGATTACTGATCTCCTTCCTATTTCCCAAGCTAGGGTTTGGGCCAGGATTCATGTTTAGCTTAGCTCTTCTTCCCGACAGTTTCCAGAAACGTAACTACAGGGTTCTAGCCATAGAATCCAGGATGGTTTCAGATTCGGCCGAGCTAACAGATCAAAGAGCATTTGCTCTAATGAACTCATTAAAGAAAACATCCAATCTAAGAACAGTTAAGCTCCGGAGAGTGACGGCTTAGGCCCCGCACAAGCTCTTCCTTAATTTATGTGTGCCAAGGGATTGCCACGGGATTTCAGACTCCACCGTCGTTACTATCTTCAGGAGACAAGGAGGCAAGAAGTAAGGAAGTGTCCTTCACTCTGGTGGCACAGTGCCAACAGGCAAAACAACGACTGGAATCAAGATCTCCTGGTTGACAGAGCAGGGATCCTTCCACTGGGTCTACAGCAGGCTTTAATAACCACAGACTGTTAGCTCCTCTAGGCTGTAGACTCGTTGTGGGCAGAGGTCGTGTCTACCAACTCTAATAATAATGATAATGATTATGGTGCTTGTTAAGTGCTTCCTATGTGCCAAGCACTGTCCAGCTTCTGGGGTAAATAGCAGTTGATGAGGTTGGACACAGTCCCTGTCCCATGTGGGGCTCATAGTCTCAATCCCCATTTTACAGATGAGGAAAATTCTGAGGATTCTGAAGCCCAGAGAAGTGAAGTTGTTATGATGGCATTTGTTAAGCGCTTACTATGTGTCAAGCACTGTTCTAAGCGCTGGGGAGAATTCAAGGTGATCAGGTTGTCCTTGGTGGGCCTCACAGTCTTAATCCCCATTTTGCAGGTGAGGTAACTGAGGCCCAGAGAAGTGAAGTGACTTGCCCAAGGTCACACAGCAGACAAGCGGCAGAGCCAGGATTAGAGCTCTATCCACCATGCCACGCTGCTTCCCAGAGCCAGCTCGTCTTTTGGAAGGTTGGAAGACTGGGTATCACCAACATGATATGCAATTCCGGATCAAGCGAGAGGTCTGAAGAACAATGGTCATGCTCAAGAGTAAATGGCAGCGAGATGGGGACGGCTAAAGACGTGACAACCCACGTCTCAAGAAGTTTCATCAGTCACCTACGAACCATAGCCAACACCAAATGTGAAGTCGGAATCATCAACCATGAGGTCCTGGAATGTATTTAACTTTCCAGTCCTAAGGCCATGTTTTCTACAATAAAACTCTGTCTGGTATGGTCTTGTGCTGTCGAGTGGTGTCCAAACCATAGTGACGCCATGGACACACCTCTCCCAGAGCGCCCCATCTCCGTCTGCAATCGTTCTGGTGGTGGATCCATAGAGTTTTCTTGGTAAAAATCCGGAATCGCCTCCTTCCGCACAGTAAACCTGAGTCTTCGCCCTCGACTCTCTCCCACGCTGCTGCTGCCCGGCACAGGTGAGTTTTGACTTGCAGAGAGATTGCCTTGGCTTAGTGTCAAGAGTCCGGGTTTGGGAGTCAGAGGTCGTGGGTTCTAATCTCGACTCCGCCCCATGTCTGCTGTGTGACCTTGGGCAAGCCACTTAACTTCTCTGTGCCTCAGTTACCTAATCTCTCAAATGAAGATTAATAATAATAATGTTGGTATTTGTTAATCGCTTACTATGTGCCAAGCACTGTTCCAAGTGCTGGGGTAGATACAGGGTAATCAGGTTGTCCCACGTGAGGCTCACAGTTAATCCCCATTTTAAGACTGTGAACCCCATGTGGGGCAACCTGACTACCTTGTATCTACCCCAGCGCTTAGAACAGTGCTTGGCACCTAATAAGCACTTAACAAATACAATTATCATTATTATTGTTCGCCACTGTCCAAGATAGGAATGGAATGGGTCTGCCTCTGCTTGACTCTCCTTCCCGCAGCCGAGACTGGTAGAGTACTAGAAACTCTCCAGGTGTGATCCCAAGAGGGGTAAAGCTCTGTAGTGGTATTCAGAGGTGTGGAGTAGAGAAGCCTGGTGAAAAGAAGATGGGTCTGGGAGTCGGAGGAACTGGATTCTAATCCTCCGCCACTTGTCTGCTGGATGGCCTTGGGCGTGGCTCAGTGGAAAAGATCCCGGACTTGGGAGTCAGAGGTCATGGGTTGAAATCCCAGCTCTGTCAATCACTTGTCAGCTGTGTGACTGTGGACAAGTCACTTAACTTCTCTGGGCCTCAGTTACCTCATCTGCAAAATGGGGATGAAGACTGTGAGCCTCATGTGTGACAACCTGATGACCCTGTATCTACCCCAGTGCTTAGAACAGTGCGCTGCACATAGTAAGTGCTTAACAAATAACATTATTAAATCACTTCACTTCTCTGTGCCTCAGTTACCTCACCTGTAAAGTGGGGATTAAGACTGTGAGGGAGCCCCATGTGGGACAGAGGACCATGTCCAACCTATCTTGTATCTACCCCAGCGCTTAGAGCAGTGGTTAACACACAGTAAGTGCTTAACAAATGCCATAAAAAAAGAAATGACAGATTCTCAACCTGCTGCTATGTGGATGCTGAAGTGGCCTGCATCAGGAGGACAGACAGAATACAAGTGGTGAATGACGGACAGATAATGTCAAATGATTCAGTGTAGCTGTAATAATAATAATAATAACATTGGTGTTTGTTAAGCGCTTACTATGTGCAGAGCACTGTTCTAAGCACTGGGGTAGATACAGGATAATCAGGTTGTCCCATGTGGGGCTCACAGTCTTAATCCCCATTTTACAGATGAGGTAACTGAGGCACCGAGAAGTTAAGTGACTTGCCCACAGTCATACGGCTGACAAGCGGCAGACCCGGGATTCGAACCCATGACCTCTGACTCCCAAGCCCGGACTCTTTCCACTGAGCCACGCCGTAGAATGCTGGGAGGCAATAGCCTGGTGGGTAGTACCCAAGAAGTACTTTCATTCATTCATTCAATAGTATTTATTGAGCGCTTACTATGTGCAGAGCACTGTACTAAGCGCTTGGAATGAACAAGTCGGCAACAGATAGAGACGGTCCCTGCCGTTTGACGGGCTTACGGTCTAATCGGGGGAGACGGACAGACAAGAAGACAAGAGCAATGGCAATAAGTAATCGAGAAAGGGATACGACGGCCTGCTTTGAGCTAAGGTATAAACTGTCGGGGTTGTAGACATTAATGGTAGGCATTTTGTCAGTCAGTCAATCATATTTATTGAACACTTACACTGCACTAAGCAACACGGCTTAGTGGAGAAGCAACATGGCTTAGTGGACGGAGCACGGGTTTAGGAGTCAGAAGGTCATGGGTTCTAATCCTGGCTCTGCCACTTATCAGCTGTGTGACTTTGGGCAACTCACTTAACTTCTCTGCCCTTCAGCTACCTCATCTGTAAAATGGGGATCGAGACTGAGAGCCCCACGTGGGACAACCTGATTACCTTGTACCTACCCCAGTGCTTAGAACAGTTCTTGGCACGTAGTAAGCGCTTAATAAATACCATCATCATTATTATCATTACTAAACACTTGAGAGAGTACAATATAACAATAAACAGACACGTTCCCTGCCCACAGCGAGCTTACAGTCTAGAGGTAATTAACAAATACTGAGTGCAATACACGGTTTTAAACACAGAGAAACATAAGGCAAATTTCCCGTGCCCAGGGAATTTACTCTCAAATAATAATAATAATAACGTTGGTATTTGTTAAGCGCTTCCTATGTGCCGTTCCACTGTTCTAAGCGCTGGGGTAGACATAGGGGAATCAGGTTGTCCCACGTGGGGCTCACAGTCTTAATCCCCATTTTACAGATGAGGGAACTGAGGCCCAGAGAAGTTAAGTGACTTGCCCACAGTCACACAGCCGACAAAGTGGCAGAGCTGGGATTCGAACTCATGAACCCTGACTCCAAAGCCCGTGCTCTTTCCACTGAGCCACGCTGCTTCTCCTCAAACTCCTTACTGCCGTCCAAACAACAGTTCTCACGTGTACACAGCGTGGAAAGTACCACCTATCTGTGCCGATTTGTACATTCCAAGCGCTTAGTACAGTGCTCTGCACATAGTAAGCGCTCAATAAATACTATTGATTGAATGAATGAATCTATCTCTCCAGGAGGCTTTTCCCGATTAACTCTTCTTCTCCCTCGTCTTTATCCTCCCAACTACCGCCACATCACTCGTGTACTCACAACCACCCGTTGAGGTACATCTACTATTAAGTGTACCAATATTTAAGCACTTTCTGCCAAATCCAAGAGGCTGTAGCTACTCTGTCCTCATGCACTCTGACCTCTTGACCTCTGTACAACCTTTGACCCCATGGACCACCCCATTCTTCCTGGAATCACTTCCTGGCCTTGATTTTGTGGACTCAGTCCTTCTGTGGTTCTTCTCATTCACTGGCCCCTCTTTTGCCTCCTACCGCCCAATACAGGTGTTTGCTCTTTTTTTTTCAAATAATAATAATAATAATAATAATGTTGGTATTTGTTAAGCGCTTACTATGTGCAGAGCACTGTTCTAAGCGCTGGGGTAGACACAGGTTGTCCCACCTGGGGCTCACAGTCTTCATCGCCATTTTACAGATGAGGTAACTGAGCCACAGAGAAGTGAAGTGACTCGCCCACAGTCACACAGCTGACAAGTGGCAGAGCCGGGATTCGAACCCATGACCTCTGACTCCAAAGCCCGGGCTCTTTCCACTGAGCCACGCTATTTGTGAAGCTGTTATGTGTCAAGCACCGTTCTGAGCACTGGGGTAATTGGGGCACTGTGGTAGGTCACGCAGGAGGCAGGTGGTGCAGCCGGGATTAGAACCCGGGTCTTCTGGCTCCCAGGTCTGTGCTTTATTCACTTGATTCTATTTATTGCTATCGTTCTTGTCTGTCCGTCTCCCCCGATGAGACTGTGAGCCCGTCAAAGGGCAGGGACTGTCTCTATCTGTTACCGATTTGTACCTTCCAAGCGCCTAGTACAGTGCTCTGCACATAGTAAGCGCTCAATAAATACTATTGAATGAATGAATGAAAAGCCGTGCTGCTTCTCTGTCCCCTTCTCTTCTCCTGCTATAATGATGATGATGGTGATGGTATTTGTTAAGCACTTACCATGTGCCAAGCACTCGCTCTCGTGGGATGCTCATCCACTCCCGTGGCTTCAGCTATTACCTCGAGGTGGACAACTCCAAAATCTACCTCTCCAACCCCAACCTCTCATCCAGTTTACAATCCTGCATATCCTCGTGGCTCGGGACATTTCCACCTGGATATCCCACAGAAGCAGCGTGGCTCAGTGGAAAGAGCGCGGGCTTTAGAGTCAGGGGTCACGGGTTCTAATCCCGGCTCCGCCGCTAGTCAGCGGTGTGACCTTGGGCAAGTCACTTAACTTCTCTGTGCCTCAGTTACCTCATCTGTCAAATGGGGATTAAAACTGTGAGCGCCACGTGGGACAACTTGTTCACCTTGTATCCCCCGGTGCTTAGAACAGTGCTTTGCACATAGTAAGCGCTTAACAAATACCACAATTTATTTTTATGTCCGAAGCCGAATTACTCTCCTTTCTTCCTAAACCCACTCTTCCTCCTAATTTTCTCCTCTCAGTAGATAACAGCATCAGTCTCCCAGTCCCACGAGCTCATGACCTGGGTGTCAGTCTCAACCCTTTCATTCATTTAATCGTACGTATTGAGCGCTTACTATGTGCACAGCACTGTAAACTCCTCATTGTCTTTCAACTTTGTTGACACATAAATCCATACTCACCTGCAATTGCATTCAACCGGGTAATTTGGAGGGATAATTTTGGTAAAAATAGGATTTTAACCAATTTTGGTTCAAGGATCAATCCCCCATTCATAACACTATTCCTAGGAGAACATCTTTTCCAACTTGTGTTTTGATCTAAGATGTAATTTTCAGAAACCAACGACATCAGAGGACCTTCTCTAGGAAAAAGATGAACTGTCCAAATTGTATTTTAACAATAGATTGCATTAATTTCTCTTCATCCTTCATCTTGCACATGCTTCTAAACACCAGTGGTAGGGAACTGGAGGTTGAGAATGGAGGGAAAGTCAATGAAACTGGGACACGAGACGAATCGTGTTCACGGAGAAGGGAAGAAGGGAGACAGTGTAGAGAGAGAAGGCAATTAACTGTAGTCCCTGCCGTGTTGCTATACTGAGGGGAATTTACTCCTGCTGGGTTTTTGCTAGGCATCGAACTTACAGCCTTGAAAATTTTTTTTAAAAATTCCAAGCAAGTTTAATTTTCCTTTGCAGTTGCCATATTGTAAAACAAGCTTGAGTAGAGAAGAACATTAATTAATGGGCGTCAATCCCTCACTCTGAGCTTAGTAAACATGCAGAAAGCTTGAAATGAGACCAAACGAAAAAAGGGAAACAAAACAGTTGGCACAAAATGATGAGCCTCGTGGGAGAAGCAGCCCTGGATTTTCCCATCACTGGAAACTGAGGCAAGGGAATGTTCCCCCACTCCCATATGGAGCTGGGTCCACTGAACTCCATTTCCACCTTTGGGCCAGGCTACTCCATGGCCCTGACAGAGGCTTGTTTGCAGCCTCAGTCAGTCTTATTTATGGAGCGCTCACTGTGTACACTGAGCTAAGCGCTCGGAAGAGTACAATATACCCGACATTCTCTGCCCACAGTGAGTTTACAGCCTAGAGGAGGAGTTTACAGAGAAGCACCGTGGCTCAGGGGAAAGAGCCTGGGCTTGGGAGTCAGAGGTCAAGGGTTCTAATGCCGACTCTGCCACTTGCCAGCTGTGTGACTTTGGGCAAGTCACCTCACTTCTCGGTGCCTCAGTTACCTCATCTGTAAAATGGGGATGAAAACTGTGAGCCCCACGGGGGACAACCGATCACCTTGCATCGCCCCAGCGCTTAGAACAGTGCTTTGCACATAGTAAGTGCTTAACAGATGCCACCATTCTTCTTCTTATTATTACAGTCTGGAGTGGGGGAGGAAGAGGAATAGTTGCTGTAGGGAGGGGCAGGGTCTGGATGTGGATGCAGGGCAATGAGCCATGCTGCCTCTCAGGGAGGTCACGCTGTCATGTAGTTTGACCTATTGACTCTCTGTCTGTCCTCCAAACGGAATGATAATAATGATGATATTTGTTAGAGAAGCAGCGTGGCTCAGTGGAAAGAGCACGGGCTTTGGAGTCAGAGGTCATGAGTTCGAATCCCAGCTCTGCCACCTGTCAGCTGTGTGACTGTGGGCAAGTCACTTAACTTCTCTGTGCCTCAGTTACCTCATCTGTCAAATGGGGATTAAGACTGTGAGCCCCATGTGGGACAACCTGATTCCCCTATGTCTACCCCAGCGCTTAGAACAGTGCTCTGCACATAGTAAGCGCTTAACAAATACCAACATTAAGTACTAACTATGGGCCGAACACCGTTCTAAGCGCTGAGGTAGATGCAGGGTAATCGGGTTGTCCCACGTGGGGCTCACAGTCTTAATCCCCCTTTTTACAGATGAGGGAACTGAGGCACAGAGAAGTTAAGTGGCTTGCCCAAGGTCACACAGCAGACAAGTGGTGGGGCCGGAATTGGAACCCTTGTCCTCTGACTCCCAAGCCCTGCTCTTTCCAACTAAGCCACGGATGCTGATTCCAAAAGTTCTAGAAAGAGGGAAAGAATTATGATCAATCAATCAACCAATGGTATTTCTTGAATACCTACTGTGAGTGGGTGGGCAAGGTGATGGAGAGCTTTGAAGCCAAGAGTGAGGAGTTTTTGTTTCGTGTGAAGGTTGATAGGCAACCACTGGAGGTTTTTGAGGAGGGGAGTGACATGCCCAGAGCATTTCTGTAGGAAGATGATCCGGGCAGCGGAATGAAGAATAGACTGGAGTGGGGAGAGACAGGAGGGAGGGAGATCAGAGAGGAGGCTGACACAATAATCAGCCAGGATATTACGAGAGCTTGTACCAGCCCGATAGCCATTTGCTCGGAGAGGAAAGGGCAGATCTTGGCGTTATCGTGAAGGTGAGACCGGCAGGGGTTGGTGATGGATTGGATGTGTGGGGTGAATGAGAGAGCCGAGTCAAGGATGTTGGTATTTGTTAAGCGCTTACCGTGTGCCGAGCACTGTTCTAAGCGTTGGGGTAGACTCAGGGGAATCAGGTTGTCCCACGTGGGGCTCACAGTCCTAATCCCCATTTTACAGATGAGGGAGCTGAGGCACAGAGAAGTTAAGTGACTTGCCCACAGTCACACAGCCGACAAGTGGCAGAGCTGGGATTCGAACTCATGAGCCCGGACTCCAAAGCCCATGCTCTTTCCACTGAGCCACGCTGCTTCTCTGAGCCACGCTGCTTCTCCAAGGTGGCGGGCCTGAGAGACGGGAAGGATGGTCGTGCCGTTCACGGTGACAGGGAAGTCAGGGAGAGGACAGGGCTTGGGAGGGAAGATGAGGAGCTCAGTTTTAGGCACGTTGAGTTTTAGGTGGCCGGCGGACATCCAGTTGGAGACGTCCCGGAGGCAGGAGGAGATATGAGCCTGGGGGGAGGGGGAGAGAACAGGGGAGGAGATGTAGATTTGGGTGTCATCTGCATAGAGATGATAGCTGAAGCCGTGGGACCGAATGAGTTCACCAAGGGAGTGAGTGTAGATGGAGAAGAGAAGAGGGCCCAGAACTGACCCTTGAGGAACCCCTACAGTTAGGGGATGGGAGGGGGAGGAGGAGCCCGCGAAGGAGACCGAGAATGACCGGCCAGAGAGATGAGAGGAGAACCGGGAGAGGACGGAGTCCGTGAAGCCGAGGTGAGATAAAGTGTGGAGGAGGAGGGGATGGTCGACAGTGTCAAAGGCAGCTGGAGAGGTCGAGGAGGATTAGGATAGAGTAGGTTTGGCAAGAAGGAGGTCACGGGTGACCTTTTGAGAGGGCAGTCTCGGCCGAGTGGAGGGATCGGAAGCCAGATTGGAGGGGGTCCAGGAGAGAGTCGGAGTTGAGGAATTTAAGTCAGCGAGTGTAGACGACTCGTTCTAGGAGTTTGGAGAGGAAGGGCGGGAGGGAGATAGGACGATAACTGGAAGGGGAAGTGGGGTCGAGAGAGGGTTTTTTTAGGATGGGGGAGACGTGGGCGTGTCTGAAGGCGGAGGGGATGAAGCCGTTGGGGAGAGTGAGCGGTTAAAGATAGAAGTGAAGGAGGGGAGGAGGGCAGGGACGATAGTTTTTTATCAGGGGAGCGGGAATGGGGTCCGAAGCACAGGTGGAGGGGGTGGCCCTTGCGAGGAGGGAGGAGATGTCCTCTGAGGATACTGCAGGGAAGGATGGGAAAGTAGGGGGGAGGGTTGGGAGCGAGGGGGGAAATGGAGAAGGGGGAGGGGTGACTTTGGGAAGCTAAGACCTGATAGTGTTAATTTGGGTAATGAAGTAGGTGGCCAGGTCGTTGGGGGTGAGGGATGGGGGAGGGGGAGGAACAGGGGCCCCGAGGAGAGAGTTAAAAGTCCGGAACAATTGGCGGGGGTGACGGGCACGGGCGTCAGAGGGAAGAAAAGTGGCTTTGCCTGGCAGAGGAGAGGGTAGAGTTAAGGCAGGAAAGGATAAATTCGAAGCGAATAAGTCTGCCTCGATGCTTGGACCTTCGCCAGCAGCGCTCAGCTGCTCGAGCATAAGAGCGAAGGAGGCGGACAGAGGCAGAGGCCCGGGGCTGCGGGTTAGTGGAGCGAGAGCGGCGGAGGGAAAGGGGAGCGAGTGAGTTGAGGTGAGAAGAGAGGGTGGAGTTGAGAGCGGTGACCTGATCATCGAGAGTGGGAAGAGAGGACGGGGGGCAAGGTGGGGTGTGATGCTTCGGGAGAGACGGATGGGGTCGAGAGAGCGGAGGCCTCTGTCGGGAAGTAATACGGAGAGTGAGAAGGCACTCATCCTGCACTCATGAAGTTTACGTTCCATGACCATTTGCACCAGTACCTATTTTACTATTGCTCTTCCACCTGCTACCCCATCTGTAAATCACTTTTGCCCATCTTTCTCCCCCACTGTAGACTCCCTGAGAGCAGAGAATGCGTTCTGTAACTGCTGCTCTCTCCGAAAGGCGTAGCACAGTTCTCCGCACTCAATAAATATCGTTGATTGAAGGAGAAAACGATCGGTGGGCAGACAAATTCCCATGGCAAAATAATAATAATTATGATAGTATTTGTTAAGTGCTTACTATGTGCTGAGCACTGTTCTAAGCCCTGGATAATGATGGCATTTGTTAAGCACTTACTATGTGCCAAGCACTGTTCTAAGCGCTGGGGTAGATACAGAGTAATCAATTTGTCCCCCGTGGGGCTCACAGTCTTCATCCCCATTTTACAGATCAGGTAACTGAGGCACAGAGAAGTGAAGCGACTTGCCTCAGGTTGGACACGGTCCCTGTCCCAAATGGGGCTCACAGTCTCAACCCCGTGGCTCAGTGGAAAGAGCCCGGGCTTGGGAGTCAGAGGTCATGGGTTCGAATGTCGGCTCCGCCACTTGTCAGCTGTGTGACTGTGGGCAGGTCACTTCACTTCTCTGGGCCTCAGTGGCCTCGTCTGTAAAATGGCGATATAGACTGTGGGCCTCACGTGGGACAACCTGATTCCCCTGGATCTCCCCCAGCGCTTAGAACAGTGCTCTGCACATAGTAAGCGCTTAACAAATACCAACATTATTATTATTTTCCAGAAGAGGGAACTGAGGCCCGGAGATTGGCCCGAGGTCACACACCAGACAAGTGGCAGAGCAGAGATTAGAACCCATGACCTTCTGACTCCCAGGCCCGTGATCGATGCACCACACCATGGCCCGAATTCTGGCATTACTTTGTTCTGGGAGATTAATCAGGGGCGTGGCCGTGACAGTCGTGGGGCGTGGCCGCGAGGGGTGCGACATGATGGGGGCGTGGCCTGGAGGGGGCAAGACCGCCTGTGGGCGTGGCCTTTCAGGGGCGTGGCTTGTTGTGGCGTGGCCGCCTGGGGGGCGGGGTCATTCGGAGGGCGTGGTTTGCTGGGGAGCGGGGCCCAATGGGAGGCGAGGCGGTCGGGGGGGGGCGTGGTTTTCTGGGGAGCGGGGACCAATGGGAGGCGTGGTTGGGGGCGTGGCCATCCGGGGGCGCGGTTTTCTGCGGAGCGGGGCCCAATGGGAGGCGTGACAGTCTGGGGGCGCGGTTTTCTGGGGAGCGGGGCCCAATGGGGGGCGTGGTCGGAGGAGTGGCCCTCTCGGGGGCGTGGTTGGCCGGGGAGCGGGGCCCAATGGAAGGCGAGGCCATTCCAGGGGGCGTGGTCTTCTGTGGAGCGTAGCCCAATAGGAGGCGTAGTTGTCGAGGGGCGTGGTTTTCCGGGGAGCGTAGCCCAATGAGAGGTGTAGTTGTCGGGGGGGCGTGGTTTTCCGGGGAGCGGGGCCCAATGGGAGACGTGGTCGGGGGCGTGGCCATCCGGGGGCGTGGTTTTCTGGGGAGCGTAGCCCAATGGGAGGTGTAGTTGTCGGGGGGGCGTGGCTTTCCGGGGAGCGGGGCCCAATGGGAGACGTGGTCGGGGGCGTGGCCATCCGGGGGCGTGGTTTTCTGGGGAGCGTAGCCCAATGGGAGGTGTAGTTGTCGGGGGGCGTGGCTTTCCGGGGAGCGGGGGCCCAACGGGAGGCGTGGCTTCCAGGGGGCGTGGCGGAGTGGGGCCCGTGTGTCCGCCCCGTCCGCGTGGGGGGCGTGTCCGCGTCCGCGTCGCTGTCCGCGTGTGTGGGGGGCGGGAGCTGCGGTGGGCGCTGCGGGGAGCGGGGAGCGGGGAGGTCCGGTCCGGAGGCTCCGCGGCGGGGGCAGGGAGCGGGGCGCGAGGGATGAGAGCGGCCCCCGGCGCGCCGGAGCGGGGCCGGCGCCGACGGTGCCCATGGAGGCGGTGACGGGCGGGGCGGTCCGGCCGCAGCCCCCCGGAGACCAGAAGCGTCCGCAGCGCGCCCCGTCCCCGGCCCGCCCGCCGCCCGGCGCGGCCTCCCCGGGCCCCGCGCGTCTCGCCCGCCGCCCCGCCCCGGGCCCGGGCCCGGGCCCCAAGGAGCGGCCGGCGGCCGGCGGGGCCACGGCGGCCAGGCCGGGCGGCGGCTCCAGGGCGGCGGGGACCGTCCGCAGGGCCGCCCCCGGGGACCCGCCGCCCAGAGCCGCCAAGGGGGAGCCCCTGGCCGCCCCCGCCGCCGCCCCCGCCGCCGCGGGCCGCCGAGCCCGGCGCGGCGCCGGCCCGGCCCGCCCGGCCCCGGGGCCCCGCCCGCCGCTCACCGACAGCAGCTCCGACCTGTCCGACTGCCCCTCCGAGCCCCTGTCGGACGAGCCGCCCAACGCCGCCCGCCGCCGCCCGCCGCCCGCCGCCGCCCGGCCCGGGGGCCCCCCCCAGGACCGGCCCGGCCCGGCCCGCCGGCCCGGCCCGCCCGCGGCCGCGCCCGGGGACCCGCCCGTCCTCCCCGACGCCCTCCGCCGGGACCTCACCCACCCCCGCGACCGGGAGGAGCTGTCGAGGGAGCTGGAGGAGCTGCGCTCGGAGAACGATTATCTCAAGGTGCGCCGCCGCCGCCGCCGCCCCTCCCGCCCCGCGCCTTCCCCCTTCGGCCCAGCGCCTCTCTTCCGCGCTTCCTAACGGCCCCCCGTCGTCGCGTCGGGCCTCGGATGCCACCCCACCGCGCCCCTCCGGAGAGGAACGGTCATAATGCTGGGGTGGCAGTCGGTCGCGTTTCTTGAGCCCTTCCCGATACGAATAATGACGGTGGCGTTTTATTCACTTGCCTTTCTCGAGCGCTTCCTAAGAGGAATCATCGCCTTGGGGTTTCACTCACTCGGATTCCTTGAGCGCTTCCTAGCGGGAATCGTCATGTTGGGGTTGCATTCCGTTGCATTTCTCGAGCGCTTCCCAAGAGGAAGCATCATGTTGGGGTTTCATTCACTCGGATTTCTTGAGCGCTTCCCAATAGGAATAATGATGGGGGGGTTGCATTCGGTTGGATTTCTCGAGCGCTTCCCAAGAGGAAGCATCATGTTGGGGTTTTATTCACTCGGATTTCTTGAGCGCTTCCTAATAGGAATAATGATGTTGGGGTTGGATTTCTTGAGCGCTTCCTAAGAGGCAGAATCATGTTGGGGTTTTATTCACTCGGATTTCTTGAGCGCTTCCCAATAGGAATAATCATGTTGGGATTGCATTCGGTTGCATTTCTTGAGCGCTTCCTAAGAGGAAGCATCATGTTGGGGTTTTATTCACTTGGATTTCTCGAGCGCTTCCCAATAGGAATAGTCACGTTGGGGTTTTATTCACTCGGATTTCTTGAGCGCTTCCCAATAGGAATAATCATGTTGGGGTTGCATTCGGTTGCATTTCTTGAGCGCTTCCTAAGAGGAAACATCATGTTGGGGTTTTATTCACTTGGATTTCTCGAGCGCTTCCCAATAGGAATAGTCACGTTGGGGTTTTATTCACTCGGATTTCTTGAGCACTTCCTAGCAGGAATCATCATGTTGGGGTTGCATTCCGTTGGATTTCTTGAGCGCTTCCCAGTAGGAATAATCATGTTGAGGTTTCATTCACTCAGATTTCTTGAGCGCTTCCCAATAGGAATAATCATGTTGAGGTTTCATTCACTCGGATTTCTTGAGCGCTTCCCAATAGGAATAATCATGTTGAGGTTTCATTCACTCGGATTTCTTGAACGCTTCCTAGCAGGAATAATCATGTTGGGGTTGCATTCGGTTGGATCTATTGAGCGCTTCCTAAGAGGAAGAATCATGTTGGGGTTTTATTCACTTGGATTTCTTGAGCGCTTCCTAATAGGAATAATGACGTTGGGATTTTATTCACTTGGATTTCTCGAGCGCTTCCCAATAGGGATAATAATGTTGGGGTTTTATTCACTCGGATTTCTTGAGCGCTTCCTACTAGGGATAATCATGTTGGGGTTTTATTCACTCGGATTTCTTGAGCCCTTCCTACTAGGGATAATGACGGTGGGGTTTTGTTCACTTGGATTTCTTGAGCCCTTCCTACTAGGGATAATCGTGTTGGGGTTTCATTCGGTTGGATTTCTTGAGCGCTTCCCAGTAGGAATGATGATGATGGGGTTGGATTCCTTCCATCGTATTTTTTTGAGCGCTTCCTAATAGGATGATGTCGGGGTTTCATTCCTGGAGTCGATCGTATTCACTGAGCGCTTCCTAATAGTCGGGATAACGTTGCTGTTTTATTCCTTCATTCGATCACGTTTCTTGAGCGCTTCCTGATAGTAAGGATGATGTTGCTATTTTGTTCATTCTAGTAGCAATAATACCGTTGCTATTTTATTCAGTCGTACTTCTTGAACGCTTCCTAATAGTCATGATGATGTTGCTATTTCATTCAGTCGTATTTCTTGAGCGCTTCCTGTTAGTAAGGGTGATGTTGGTGTTTTATTCATTCACTCGTATTGCTTGAGCACTTCCTAACAGTGATGATAATGTTGCTGTTTCATTCATTCAATGGTATTTCTTGAGCGCTTCCTGATAGTCATGAAATTGGCGCTTTATAATAATAATGTTGGTATTTGTTAAGCGCTTACTATGTGCAGAGCACTGTTCTAAGCGCTGGGGTAGACACAGGGGAATCAGGTTGTCCCACGTGGGGCTCACAGTCTTCATCCCCATTTTCCAGTTGAGGTAACTGAGGCACAGAGAAGTGAAGTGACTTGCCCGCAGTCCCACAGCTGACAAGTGGCAGAGCAGGGATTCGAACCCATGACCTCTGACTCCAAAGCCCGTGCTCTTTCCACTGAGCCACTCTGCTTCATTCAATCGTATTTCTTGGCGTTTCCTAGTAATAATGATCCTGTTGCTGTTTCATTTATTCAATCGTATTTCTTGAGCGCTTCCTAATAGTCATGATAATGTTCTTGATTCTATTTACTGTTATTGTTTTTGTCTGTCCGTCTCCCCTGATTAGGCCGTAAGCCCGTCAGAGGGCAGGGACTGTCTCTATCTGTTACCGATTTGTACATTCCAAGCGCTTAGTACAGTGCTCTACGCATAGTAAGCGCTCATTAAATGCTATTGAATGAATGAATGAATGGTGTTTTATTCCTTCATTCAATCGTATTTCTTGAGCGCTTACTAATGGTAATGTTGGTATTTCATTCATTCATTCATTCAATCGTATTTATTGAGCGCTTACTTTGTGCAGACCACTGTACTAAGCGCTTGGAGTGGACAGATCGGCAACAGATAGAGACAGTCTCTGCGCAACAACAGGTTCACAATCTAAATGATAGGCTCACCGTCTAAACGGTATTTGTTAAGCGCTGTGTGCCGAGCGCTGTTCTTGATTCTATTTATTGCTATTGTTTTTTGTCTCTCCGTCTCCCCCGATTAGACTGTAAGCCCGTCAAAGGGCAGGGACTGTCTCTATCTGTTACCGAGTTGTACATTCCAAGCCCTTAGGACAGTGCTCTGCACATAGTAAGCACTTAATAAATACTGTTGAATGAATGAATAAGCGCTGGGGTAGTTATAGGGTAATCAGGCTGTCCCACAGGGGGCTCAGAGTCTTCATCCCCATTTGACAGATGAAGGAACTGAGGCACCGAGATGTGAAGTGACTGGCCCAAAGTCACACAGCTGACAGGTGGCAGAGCCGGGATTAGAACCCATGTCCTCTGACTCCTAAGCCCGTGCTCTTTCCACTGAGCCACACTGCTTCTCTTAAAAAAAAGAGAGAGAGAGAGCAGGATTAGAACCCATAACCTCTGACTCCCAAGCCCGGGCTCTTTCCACTGAGGCACATATGTGCAGAGGACTGTATAATTACGATAGTATTGCTTAATGGACCCGAGCTTGGGAGTCAGAGGACGTGGGTCCTAATGCTGGCTCCCTCATGTGCCTAATAATAATAAAGATGGTATTTGTTAAACGTTTACTATGTGCCGAGCACTGTTGTAAGCGCTGAGGGAGACATGAGGTCATCGGGTTGTCCCACGTGGGGCTCACAGTCTTCATCCCCATTGTACAGATGAGGGAACTGATGCACAGAGGAGTGAAGTGGCTTGCCCAAGGTCACACAGCGGACAAGTAACCTAACTTCTCCGTGCCTCAGTTTCCCCATCTGGAAAATAGAGTTGAAGACTGGGAACCCCACGCTGGACAGCCTGATGACCCCGTATCTCCCTCAGCACTCAGAACAGTCCTTGGCAATGAACGATGCTTGAAGATAGGGCACCATTTTCTAAATAAATTTGACTTTAGAAGCAAATTTTACAGAGTAATGAAGGAGGGTATTTCTAAGTAGACATCTAGGTTAAAAAAAAAATACAAACGTTTCAACGTTTTGTGAGGACCCTGCTTGCCAATCTGTTCCTATGAAAAGCAATAAAGGGAGTGTGAAATCACCAAGACTGGGAGCCCGTTGTTGGGCAGGGATCATCTCTATCTGCTGCCGAATTGTACAGTCCAAGCGCTTAGTACAGTGCTCTGCGCACAGTAAGCACTCAATGAATGCGATTGAATGAATCACCTAACTTCTCTGGGCCTCAGTTCCCTCATCCGTCAAAATGGGGATGAAGACTGTGAGCCCCACGTGGGACAGCCTGATGCCCTTGTGCTGAAAACAGTGCTTAGCACATAGTAAGCCCCTAACAAATACCGTCCTAATCATCATCATCATTATTATTAAGTGCTTAACTATGTGCCAGGCCCGGTACTACTTCTACTGATGGTGATGATGATGGTGTATGTTAAGGGTTTACTATGTGCCACGCATCGTTCTAAGCGCTGGGGGGAATACAGAGTAATCAGGTTGTGCCACGGGGGACTCGCAGTCTTCCTCCCCATCTTGACGGATGAGGGAACTGAGGCCCAGAGAAGTGAAGCCACGTGCCCAGGGTCACACGGCAGCCAGGTGGCGGAGCCGGGATTAGAACCCACGTCCTCTGACTCCCAACCCGGGCTCTTTCCGCTAAGTCACGTAAGCGCTGGGGTGGCTAGTAGCAAGGGCAGGCCGCGGGAACTCACAATCTCCTGGGGTTATCTGGGGTCAAGTCGATGGCTGCCGCTCGCGGCCAAAATTGCCTTGGGGAAGAGAAAGGGGAGATTTCCCTCCGATCCTCTAGCTGCCAAAATGGGCATCGTCCCTTTCCTCCTCTCACAAGGAATAAGACGACCCCACCGTGCGCCCCGAAGGGAGCTGTCCATTTTGCACAGACTTCGGTCCGGGAGAGGGTCTCTTTCTCTTTCATTCATTCTTTCGTTCAGCTATATTTACTGAACGCTTACTGTGCGCAGAATCCATTCAATCGTATTTATTGAGTGCTTACGGAGTGCCGAGCACTGTACTAAGCGCTTGGGAAAGTACAACCCAGCAATAAACAGGGGTCTTCCCTACACACAGTCTGGGTCAGCCCCTTCTAGGAGGGGAGGGACGATAGAGTGGTGGGTCTCATTTAGCTGCCAGATTCCCACTCCCTTCCTCCCTCTTCTACCCCCAGTAATAATTAATAATAATGATGGTATTTGTTAAGCACTTACTGTGTGCCAAGCACTAGTCTAAGCACTGGGGGAGACACAAGGTCATCAGGGTGTCCCACGTGGAGCTCACGGTCTTCATCCCCCTTTTCCAAATGAGGTAACTGAGGCACAGAGAATAACAATAATAATAATATTGGTATTTGTTAAGCACTTACTATGTGCAGAGCACTGTTCTAAGTGCTGGGGTAGATACAGGGTCATCATGTTGTCCCACGTGAGGCTCACAGTCTTAATCCCCATTTTACAGATGAGGTAACTGAGGCACAGAGAAGTGAAGTGGCTTGTCCAAGGACACACAGCAGACGAGTAGCGGAGCGGAGATTAGAACCCAAGTCCTCTGACTCCCGAGCCCGGGCTCTTTCCACTGAGCCACGCTGCTTCGACCCAAGTATTGACCCAAGGCCAGGGCAGGGGTGGGGTGTCATCGTGAATGGGACGGGCAACGGTTCTGGGGCTCCGAAACTGGGTTGCCTGGGCCAGGGATCGTCTCCATCTGTTGCCGAATTGTACGTTCCAAGCGCCTAGTACAGTGCACTGCACTTAGTAAGCGCTCAATAAATACTATTGAATGAATGGGAGCAGACACCTTGTGTACAGTAAAACTGCTGGTCCCGAAGCACTGTTTTCAGGAAGAACTGCTGAACTAAGATGGGGTTTCCCCTGGTAGTTTTCAGGGCACACCGGCTGCCTCAATTTGCCCTTAGTCGTGTTCTTGGAAACTTTTGTATTTTCAAGATTCGTGAAAACACACCATAATCCCACAGCGACCCGATACAATGGTCAGCACCGACTCTAACGCCGTAGCAGTTTCTGGGAAGTAGCGAGCCAGACAGGTGGAAACTGGTGACCTTGTAGATTTGCAAAAACCACGTCGCCTGTACGCGGTTCAGATTGTGGGAGAGGAGTAAAGGAGGCTGAGATAAATCAGCGTGGTTTAGAGGCAAAAGCACGGATTTGGGAGTCAGAGGACGTGGTTCTAATCCCGGCCCTGCCATTTGTCTGCTGTGTGACCTTAGGCAAGTCACTTCTCTGTGTCTCAGTTCCCTCATCTGTAAAATGGGGATTAAGACTGTGAGCCCCACATGGGACAACCTGATGACCTTGTATCTATCCCAGTGCTTAGAACAGTGCTTGGCACATAGGATGCGCTTAACAAATACCATTATTATTCCCCTCCCCTCCCCCCCACCACCCTCTGCTCTTCCCCCTTCCTCTCCCCTCAGTGCTGTGCTCATTTGCATATATTATTTATTACCCTATTTATTTTGTTAATGAGGTGTCTATGTCCTTGATTCTATTTATCTCGTTGTCTTGTTTAGTTTTGTTCTCTTTTGCTTTGCTGTCCGTCTCCCCCGTTTAGGCTGTGAGCCCGTCATTGGGCAGGGATTGTCTCTATCTGTTGCCAAATTGTACATTCCAAGGGCTTAGTACAGTGCTCTGCACATAGTAAGCGCTCAATAAATACTATTGAATGAATGAAATCGTTACAGCTGTCCTAATCTCTTAGGGCTTCAATTAGTTGAGAAAATGAATATGTTTTCCCACCGAAGCCTTTGCTGCTACTAATCTGCTACCGTCTGGAATTGTGTGATTGGGGATGGAAATATCTGGGGAGTCGTGGCCGGGGCTAGAGTCCGTCAAGATGAGATCACGCCTCTGAGTTCTTGAATTTCTGACCAAAGCAAGTTCTAGGTTGCAGAAGCTTCGATCGGGACGTGGAGGTCCATCCGGGTTGGATTCTCTTTTTTCATATCCTGTTGCCCGGTAGGAGTAATGTCAACTGTTGAACTTGTCTTAATGTGAACTTTTCTTCCCCGAGACCCCCCCAGAGGCAGATAGGCTTGCTCTCCCACCACAGCCGAGGCCTGGCCTTTCAGGGCTAAGAGCTTCTAGTGGTGCGGAGCAGGATAGACCAAGAGGAGCCATTCTGTCTATGAAGCAACTCTGAAAGTGGGCTGAAAGAGGGAGAGAATAACATCTGTAGATAGAGATGATGGGCAAATGGTGGTTGTACTTGGGTTTGACTGGTTCGTCTTCCTACGTAGGCCATGGGTTACTTTGTGTTGTGAGGTTTAGGTGCTACGCCCTCTACCCTATTTGGTATTTCTTATATTGTAACTTGCCAACTGCAGTAACTCCTTCATTTATTTTTTCAACGATCCCAAATATTTCCTAGATATATTCTGGAGAACACTTGTGTCCTTCCCTTAGCATTTTTTCACAAAGTTGAGCCAACAGAAAGAGCAGTAATTATTGTTTTTGAGCATCTGGTTCTAGGCGTATTTTTATGCCCAGGATACTCTTTTAATGACAGAGGGTTCAGGATATTCTTTTAATGACAGAGGGTTTTGCATTGGCCAATTTATGGGTGCAGAATGTTTCCAACCACTTTACTCCCCTAGTGGCTTGGTTTCGCTCTCTCCCCGCCCCCCACCCCATCCCCCCCGGCCCCACCTCGGTTGGAGTTGGGGCTGTAATGAGCTGTCAGCACTAAATGGACAAATGGCTAGATAAATCCCAGTGGAAATGGTTAATTTCTCGAGAATGATGTACGGTTGCAGTTGTGTAGTCTAATGCCAATTCACTAATATCCCATTTCCTATCCTCTCCTTTTTATAGAAGGGGAGAACTATGGTAAAATGATTTAATCCAGCCTAATTCAATCTGATAAATGATTGAGTGTTTATTTCTATTAGATATTTGTCTTCAATTTCTTATGGAATACCGCTAGGAAAGTCCGCCTGCATGACAATTTTTTCTGAAGGGGGTCCTCCTCTCTCGCCCCGCTCCGGTCTATTCTTCACTCCGCTGCCCGGCTCATCTTCCCGCAGAAACGATCTGGGCATGTCACTCCCCTTCTTAAACAACTCCAGTGGTTGCCTATCGACCTCCGCTCCAAACAAAAACTCCTCACTCTAGGCTTCGAGGCTCTCCGTCACCTTGCCCCTTCCTACCTCTCCTCCCTTCTCTCTTTCTACCGCCCACCCCGCATGCTCCGCTCCTCTGCCGCCCACCTCCTCGCCGTCCCTCGGTCTCGCCTATCCCGCCGTCGACCCCTGGGTCACGTCCTCCCGCGGTCCTGGAACGCCCTCCCTCCTCACCTCCGCCAAACCGATTCTCTTTCCCTCTTCAAAACCTTACTTAAAAATCACCTCCTCCAAGAGGCCTTCCCAGACTGAGCTCCTCTTCCCCCTCTACTCCCTCTGCCATCCCCCCTTTACCTCTCCGCAGCTAAAGCCTCATTTTCCCCTTTTCCCTCTGCTCCTCCACCTCTCCCTTCCCATCCCCACGGCACTGTACCCGTCCGCTCAACTGTATATATTTTCGTTACCCTATTTATTTTGTCAATGAATTGTACATCGCCTTGATTCTATTTAGTTGCCATCGGTTTTTACGAGATGTTCTTCCCCTTGACGCTGTTTAGTGCCATTGTTCTTGTCTGTCCGTCTCCCCCGATTAGACTGTAAGCCCGTCAAATGGCAGGGACTGTCTCTATCTGTTGCCGACTTGTTCATCCCAAGCGCTTAGTACAGTGCTCTGCACATAGTAAGCGCTCAGTAAATACTATTGAATGAATTGAATGAATGAATGAATGAATGCTTACGTACAGTATGCCCCTGTGTAAGCACTCATATAAGACCAAAAGAGATGCTTTTCTAAAACCGTTTTTCTTTTTCATTGCAAATTATATGAGAAGACTCTGTAGCTAAGTGACCATGTATGTTTTCTTGACCAGGGGCTGAAGTTGGGTTGAGTCGATCGGTAGTATCTATTGAAGAAAATTATAGTCCTTTTAGGAACTCTGCTTGTTTTTCCTCTAGCATCCAAGCATTTTCAAGTCTGAAATCTAGCGGGAGAACACATAATCACTGATTGTCTTTAACTGGCCTCTCTTGTCCAGGAATTTTAGTTTGAGAAACCCAGTCAGATTATCGCGTAGTGTAGCTCATTGCTTCCTAAGGCAATAGTCCCACCGTTGTTTTGCAGTATGTCCCAACAGCTTAAGCTGGGTCGACCACAGGAGAAATCAAGCCAGAGAATATCAACAAATCCCTGGGGGGTGGGGGAGAGAGAATTTTATTTTCAACTGACTTTCAAATAGAGAAGCAGCGTGGCTCAGTGGAAAGAGCATGGGCTTTGGAGTCAGGGCTCATGAGTTCGAATCCCAGCTCTGCCACTTGTCGGCTGTGTGACTGTGGGCAAGTCACTTAACTTCTCTGTGCCTCAGTTCCCTCATCTGTAAAATGGGGATTAAGACTGTGAACCCCACGTGGGACAACCTGATTCCCCTGTGTCTACCCCAACGCTTAGAACAGTGCTCGGCACATAGTAAGCGCTTAACAAATACCAACATTATTAAATAGAAGGCCTCTGTGTGGTTCATCAGATAGGAACCAATAATGTTGAATTGAATGACCTGTGATGCAAAGAAGCTCTTTTGGACTGCTCTCGACAATATCCTGTCCTTTCCACCTCCCCATTAGTGATTGGAAAAAGCTCCAAGTAAAATAATTTGGAATTTTCTGCCCTTTTGTTTACTGCAGATTAGTTCCAATCCTTCTTATAAACTCATAGGTATTTAGAGGACGAGGTAAGGAACCAAAACCGAGTTTTCAAATACTCCCAGTTTTAGGTTCAAAACAAGTCAAACCTTTATGTACACATGGGGTAAAAAAAGCCTCAGTATATGCCTCCTGCCCACCCCCAACGGTGCCTTGGATCTGCACGGCATCTCTCGCGTGTGGATACTCAAGCAACTAAATATCGAAAAAAAGATTCAGCATTTCTTCTGTTACCGTCTTCAGTGACGTATTTTTTTTAAACGACCTGAATGTTAATAGTCTCTGCACTAGCACCAACAGGCCCCTTCAGAATATGGCCTTTAATAGGGGCGGCACTCCTCACAACTGCTTTTGGCTCTGGTGGGGTTTTTTTTTTCTTATGCTGTTAGCAGTAGGGGAAAACTCCGTCCAGTATAAACCAGAGCGATTTGCGTCCTCATCTTTCACCTGGTCTTATTTCACTTCTGACTGGCTATTCACCCCAGCCCTTTTAATTTGAATGTCTGGGATATTGGCAGTGATTCAGAGAGGGTCTCTGGATGAAGACTTTTACCCTGCTGTTGCCTTTGCAGAATCCCCACCTTGTTTGGATGGAGCAAAATCTCTGTTAGGCAGGTGTGAGTGGTAGCGTGTCTTTGTGCTCCTCTCCTTTCCCCCTTTGTTTTGCAAGCGCTAATAGAGATTTGAGGTTGATTAGCATTGAAGTTATTCCCAATCCCTTGCCAACCCTCTCCTCTCCACACCTAATCTGTATCAGTCAAGTGAAAGAATAGCTGTAATAATCCTTGGCGTCACCATCATGTGGCTTACTGCAAAAGCCTGCAGTCCATCAGCTGTGGAAGTGAAAATCAGTTTGGTAAACAATGCTAGCAGGTCCCTATGCCTTCTTAGCCCCAGCTGTGGCTCAGCTGAAAACATTGCTGTTGTCCAGGGGGAAATGAAGTGGACTATTTGTATATTATGTGGGAGAATAGTTTGTCTGAAGCTCCCCGTAGACCACGTTATTCGCCACACTAGCCAGATGACTGCTCCCACTTCTTAAATGGAAGCCCTTTAGAGGGAAATTTATGGAAAAGGAAGTGGTATTAGGTGGAATACTGGGGGCTTGTTCTGGGGGAAGGGGTTGTTTTATACATGTACAAAATCAAAACTGCCTTCTTTCAGGATCTCATAAATATTGAAATAAACAAATTTTCAGGTTGACCCACCCCCCACCCGCTAACACATGTTAACAGCACTTACTCTGCTAATTCAATGCCCATAATAAGATTTAATATGCTCTTTGCTGGGAAGGAGTCTGGGTTGACAGTCCCACTCTCGAGTCCTTACTTTGAGGATTTATAATTAACAAGGGGATAAAATCGTTGTTTGGTTAAAATTAAATTCCCTTTTTAATTACATAATGGGTCACCACCGATGTACCTGAGAAGAGTAACAAGGAATTACCCATAGCAAATTGTACACGCACCAGAACTCGGGCAGTTTATCTTTTCCCCTCCTGTCACTCCTTTTCGTTTCCTTGGAAAGTCTCTAAGGATGTTTCTGAAGAGACTTTAAAGAATTAAAAATTTTACTTAAACAGTTAAATGGAAAAGGAGACTTGCTTTTTGGGTTTTTTGTTTTTTTAAAATGCAAATGTTTCTAAATTAGAACATCGGGTCAGAACTTCAGATGTGCTTCTGGTTTACTAAAATTTGAATTCACCCTGCCAAGACACAGAGCCATAGACCCTTCATCGCCATGCAGATCACTTTGCTAAACCTTGCCTACTGTTCGCTTACTAGACCATTCTGACCCTTCCTTAGCAACACTTTTTATTTTGCATTTCTGGTGAGATTTTTATTAGGACAAATAAGACCATTTTTCTTTCTTGCTGCAGAGTCCCGAATTGTAGCCTGCATAAGCAGTAATATTAAAATGTGACTGATTTGCCTCTATCTCTCTCGAGTTCCCTCTCCTTTTAAGTCCAAGGTTTGCATGATTTAGATGTGAAATGATGGCCCAAATTTTGGCCATCTAGTCTACGAATGAGGTGGGCTGGCATCTAGCTGCCAAGGCTTTTAGTACCTTATTGGGATTTAACTCCCATGTTTCCCACCCACCTACAAATCATTCTTTCCCGCAGCTAACATCGGGCTTACTGGCCGCCCTGGCTTCGTATTTTTTGAATAAAAGAGAACACTGAGATACGTGATTGCCCTATACACAGCAGTCCCACGTGCCTGTGGCAACACATACTTTGTGATCGTTATTTGAGCAGCGGGTAATTCAGTGTACCAGTGATTGGGTAAAGTCGATGACCGTAATAGCGGAAAAACGCCTCTGTCGAAAAATTCTCTCCATGAGTGTGTCCAAGGTTGTTTGCTCTATCTTTTTTTTTTTTTAATTCCTTTATCCCAAATTTAAGCCAATCTCCCAGTGGTTAGGGAAAGGCCGGGGCATATATTTACAGTTTGTTTCCACACCAGGACTTGAAGGCAGGGGGAGTGTCTTCTCTCAGCATCTCACATACTTAGTATCCTTGAAAGTCCCCCCCCAAAGATCACTGCCGATGATAGACCCTCTTTGAGTTTCTGCCCAGAAGTCCATTAAAAGTCCCCCAAAGAAGCTGCTTGATCCAATTAATAAGATCCAGAACCTTCCCTCCATCTATCCCTGGAAAATGCTACAAGAGTGACAAAGAAAGCCAAAGCAGCAGGTTTTAAAACACACACAGCTCTCCGCCCACATGTACAGGTCCAGGAGCTAATCTCCCACACTGACTAATTAAAGTAATCCCGCAACATGAAGAACAGGGTCAGGAAGGCCACATTCTTTTTTTTTAAGGGTGGGTTGCCAACCCTGGAGGAAATGTCCATGGAGGGAAAAGATGATGCATTTTTTGCCCAAAAGGATTCTGAGTTTCAGCTGATCACTGTGTTATAATAGTAAAAATGTCTTCAAGGATCTTTTGGCCTTGCTGATTTGTGGAAGAGATTTCATAGATTAGAGAGGCAGCAAGGTCGAGTGGGAAGAACAGGAGGCTGGGAGCCAGAACACCTGAATTCAAATTCCGGAAACGCTGGCCTTAATCCATGACCTTGGGCAAGTTTTTGAGCTTTCTTTTCCTCTGTAAAATGGGAATTGATCTTCCTTCCTCTTGGATCGTGAGCCCTCTGCGGGTTAGGGATTGTCTGCTCTGAGGGCACAGGGCTTAAAATTACCATGATTTATAGAAGCAATAATAATTCAGATTTTTTGCCCCACTTTCTGCAGCCCTTGAAGCCTAAAATGTACGTTTTATTCTCGTGAGCATAACAGTCCGGTAGGCGATATCTGTTGGAGGAGGGGACTGGGGGAATGGCAGACAGTGGAAACAGGGATACTCAATCCGAAGAGATTCAATGCTCTACCTCAGTTCTTGGCTGCTCCTTCCTGACTCCATTCAGCATTTGCAGCTAGGAAGAAAACCCTCCCTTCTTAAGCGACACGCACATCTTCCTTTGGTGAAAGCAGAAAGGGCAGAGGGAAGAAGCGGAAGTAAGGGTGCTCAGACCCTGGCAAGCTGCTGAAAACAAAATAATAATAATAATGATAATGGTATTTTAGTGCTCACTCTGTGTCAAGCACTGTTCCAAGCACTGGGGTAGATAATAATAATGTTGGTATTTGTAAAGCACTTACTATGTGCAAAGCACTGTTCTAAGTGCTGGGGGGATACAAGGTGATCAGGTTTTCTCTCATGGGGCTCACAGTCTTCATCCCCATTTTACAGATGAGGTAACTGAGGCCCAGAGAAGTTAAGTGACTTGCCCAAAGTCACCCAGCTGACAAGTGGCAGAGCCGGCATTAGAACCCATGACCTCTGACTCCCAAGCCCGTGCTCTTTCCACTGAGCCACGCTGCTTCTGTACCAGTTAGACACAGTCCCATTCCACATAGGACTCACAGTCTAAGTAGGAGGGAGTTACAGGTATTTAATTCCCATTTTACAGCCGAGGAAACTGAGGTACGGAGAAGTTAAGTGATTTCCTCAAGGTCACACAGCAGGCAGTTGGCAAAACTGGGAACAGAACCCAGGTCTTCTGATGCTTAGAGGGAAGAGCCCGGGCCTGATCAAATTCAGATATGCTGGTTCCCATTGGAGATTGCTGCCCCAGGTTCCATTCTCTCGGTTTCTATCTTCCTAAATTGGTTTGGCTTTGTCCACCTGGCTCCTGATGATAGGCAGTCAGTAGCAATGTGACCTAGGGATTTGGGTCCATTGGACTAGGTGTCAGACGACTAGTCCCAGCTGGTTAACAGCTGGCGGCCGCTGCCTAAGTGACCTCTGGCAGGATTCTGAACTTCTCTACCTGTAAAATGGGAATAATAGGAATAATAATTTAGCCCTATGCAATCAGGTAAATACTTTCCCACAGAGTGAGCTCTAATTTTCACAATCAATCAGTCACATTTATTAACCGCTTACCGTGCGCAGAACGCTGTATCTAAGCGCTTGGGAGAGTACAACAGTTAAACAGACCCATTCTCTGCCCACAACTAGAGCGCCAATCAATCACACGTAATCAATCCATGTTATTTATTGAGTACTTACTGTGCTTGGGAGAGTACAGTACAGCAGAGTTGGTCGATATGTTCCCTGTCCACAGTGAGCTTAAACTTTAATTTTTCGAAGTATAAAATGCAGCACTCTATGATCCTTTCCATTAGATATCCCTTGGTCATTGCCATAATTTGACATGTGCTCCCAGAGGTGCAACACAGAATATTTCAATTATTCATCTGCTTGGGAAAATTGTAAATCCTGTCCAATTGGGTGATCCATTTGAACTAGATTCCCAAATCAAGTTTCAGAACATTAAATGGGTCATTCCGTATGCCCAAACGACCTGAAAGCAGGAAGGAAAATTACAACCTGGAGAGAAAAAGACGTTAGCTGCTGCTTCTGGAAAATTTTCAGCCAAGGACACAACATGGACTGGAAAAAACATACCAGGGCAGTAAAACTGCTATGTTATTTAATGTTTTTCCGAGAATCTTACTAATTTATTAAGCCTTCTGTGTTTACCCTTGAAAGCACGGAAAGATCCTTCAGGATAATTTGGCAGTTCAAATGCCAGTCTTTCAGGAGGATTTAATATAGGAAAACTTGGTGTGTATTTTGCTGCCGTCGAAATCTCCCTCCTTTAAATTGAGAGCAGCATTAACAAACAGCCATAAGAAGCCTAGAGCCACTGAATAGCAATGTAATGGTTTGTCCGGAAGGCACCAGGTGTGTGACAGAGCTTTGCCTTGAAATTGTCAGTCGCTCAGTGATGAAATGAATGGGGAGATTATCCTAATCCTGGTACGTTTTAACCACATTAAATCCCACTTTTAGAAAATGCATTCCAGCCCGTACTTAATCTTTCTTCTTTATGGCATAGTCTGCCAAGCTAGTCTCGGTGAAACTTGTGCCTACTCAGAACTACTCCAAATGGGTTGGCGAGAGATAATTTAGAATCGAGACAACTACCGGTAATGGTGTTGAGGGTGTAATAATCTATTTATGTCTGAACCCTCTTTAGCGTCTCCTCTTTAATCCCTCCTCGCTCCACAGAGGGTTTGGGTTGTAGCTGTGGGTTTCAAGCCTCTCAATGCAGAAGCAAAAATGGGGAGGAGAAGGAACGAAAGCCTGCACATCCCTAAGGGAAGATAATAATTATGGTATGTGTTAAGCGATTACTATGTGACAAGCACAGTTCTAAGTGCTGGGGTAGATCCAAGCTAATCAGGTTGGACATAGCCCGTATCCGCCATGGGGCCTCACAGTCTTAATCCCCATTTTACAGATGAGGTAACTGAGGCACAGAGAAGTGAAGTGACTTACCCAAGGTCACACAGCAGACAAGTGGCGGACCAGGATCAGAACCCACGTCCTCTGGCTCCCAAGCCCGTGCTCTTACCACTTGGCCGTGCTGATGGAAAGCATCCTCAGGTAGCATAGGTTCTCAGTAGAGAAGCATTGTGTCCTAGTGGAGTCAGAAGGACCTGGGTTCTAATCCCCAGCTCCACCTCGTGTCTGCTGTATGACGTTGGGCAAGCCTCTTAAATTCTCTGTGCCTCAGTTCCCTCATCTGTAAAATGGGGATTAGGACTAGGAACTGCGACCAACCCGCTTAGCTCGTAGCTACTCCAGTGCTTAGAACAGTGCCTGGCACAAAGTAAGTGCTTAACAAATACCATAAAAAAGTAAAAACTTGAGCAGTCCACGTGGTATGCGTTATTCAAAGCAAAGAAAGGTTTTTATGCCTAGGATTGTGTACCGCCCAGCGTGAGGACGTGCTATAATTCTGATAGTGGTAAACTGTCATTTAAGGTCGTGACTCGGTGCTGCGCCAATTTCATCTTAATTTGTTTGAGGGAGGAAAGAATTACAGCATAATTGGTTCCGAGGGGTTGGTCCGGTAATCACGGACTGTTTTGCGTTTCTAGGGTCAATCGTGGCTAACCTGGGCACGGAGGGAGAGTCGTAATCTTTCTCATACAGCCGGAGAGCCTATTGCTGGGTTGCTCTAGGAAGTTTAGTGTGGGTAGTGCCCGCCGTATTTACGTATCTTGGGAAGGAGCACAGCGTAGTGGATAGAGCACGGGCCCGAGAGTCAGAAGGTCATGAGTTCTAGTCCCAGATCCGCCACTTGCCTGCTGTGTGACCTTGGGCAAGTCGCTTCTCTTCTCTGGGCCTCAGTTCCCTCATCTGTCAAATGGGGCTTGAGACTGTGAGCCCCGAGTGGGACAGGAATTGTATCCAACCCGATTTGCTTGTATCTACCCCAGCGCTCGGTACGGTGCCCGGCATATAGTAAGCAATTAAATGTCATAATTATTATTATTATAATTAATAAATGAGCTGGATTTCTGGTGATTTTTCTTTTTTTGATGGCAAAGACCTGAGCAACTGTTGTGTTTGGGCTCCCAATAGGATGAACTGGATGAACTCCGGGCGGAAATGGAAGAGATGCGGGACAGCTACTTAGAAGAAGATGTTTACCAACTGCAGGAACTCAGGCGGGAATTGGACCGCGCCAACAAAAATTGCCGAATTCTGCAGTACCGTCTCAGGAAAGCTGAGCAGAAGAGTTTGAAGGTTGCTCAGACGGGCCAGGTGGATGGCGAGCTCATTAGAAGTCTGGAGCAGGATCTAAAGGTGAGACAGGGGCCCTTAGTCGTCCTACTCTCTATTACGTGCTCACTGGGGTCAGAGCACTCTACTAAGCCGTGGGAAAGGAATATGAAGGTGGGAATTAGACCTGATTCCTATCCCTTGGGGCGGGAGACTACTCGAAACATTTTGGACCTGGGAAGCAGCGTGGCTCAGTGGAAAGAGCCCGAGCTTGGGAGTCAGAGGTCATGGGTTCTAATTCCGGCTCCGCCACTTGTCAGCTGTGTGACTTTGGGCAAGTCACTTCACTTCTCTGGGCCTCAGTTACCTCATCTGGAAAATGGGGATTAAGACTGTGAGCCCCATGTGGGACAACCCGATTACCTTGTACCCCCCCCAGTGCTTAGAACAGTACTTGGCACACAGTAAGCGCTTAACAAATGCCATTATTATTATCATAAGTCAAAATGAGTTTCAGAGGACAGACATTTCTAGCTTCTTGTTGTGCTCTAATGGAGGGGGACCTAGAGTTACGTCAGTGACAAGCCTGGTGGATAGAGCATAGTCCTGGAAGTCAGAAGTGTCTGTGTTTTAATACCGGCTCTGGGCTTGTCTGCTGTGTGACCTTGAACAAGTCATTTAACTTCTCTGTGCCTCAGTTCCCTCATCTGTAAAATGGGATTAAGACTATGAGCCCATGTGGGACAGAGACTGTGTCCAACCTGAGTAGCTTGTATCTGCCCCAGTACTTAGAACAGTGTTTGACACATAAGTGCTTAACAAATACTATTATTGTTATTATCATTATGAAGGAAGCTATAGAATGGACTGCTGAGACACCATCACAGCAAGCAGGCCAACTTGGTGGGCAACAGTCAGAAAGGGGGATGCTGTTCTTGAGCCAAGGCTTCATCAGGCATGGCATAGTGGATAGAGCAGAGGTCTGGGAGTGAGGTCATGGGTTCTAATTCCAGCTCTGCCATTTCATTCAATAGTATTTATTGAGTGCTTACTGTGTGCAGAGCACTGTAATAAGAGCTTGGAATGTACAAATCGGTAACAGATAGAGACAGTCCCTGCCCTTTGACGGGCTTACGGTCTAATCGGGGGAGACGGACAGACAAGAACAATAGCAATAAATAGGATCGAGGGGATGAACATCTCATTAAAACAATAGCAAATAAATAGAATCAAGGTGATGTACATCTCGTTAACAAAATAAATAGGGTAATGAAAATATATACAGTTGAGCGGACGAGTACAGTGCTGAGGGGAGGGGAAGGGAGAGGGGGAGGAGCAGAGGGAAAGAGGGGAAAAGAGGGCTTAGCTGAGGAGAAGTGAAGGTGGGGTAGAGGGGGAGCAGAGGGAGCAGAGGGAAAAGGGGAGCTCAGTCTGGGAAGGCCTCTTGGAGGAGGTGAGCTTTATTCTGCAGTGTGACCTTGGGTAAGTCATTTCACTTCTCTGGGCCTGAGTTACCTCATCTGTAAAATGGGGATTGAAACTGTGAGCCCCACATGGGACAGGGACTGTGTCCAACCCGATTTGCTTGTGGCTCAGTGGAAAGAGCCCGGGCTTGGGAGTAAGAGATCATGGGTTCGAATCCCAGCTCTGCCACTTGTCAGCTATGTGACTGTGGGCAAGTCACTTCATTTCTCTGTGCCTCAGTCCCTCATCTGTAAAATGGGGATGAAGACTGGGAGCCTCATGTGGGACAACCTGATGACCCTGTATCTACCCCAGCGCCTAGAACAGTGCTCTGCACATAGTAAGCGCTTAACAAATACCAACATTATTATCTACCCCAGCGCTTAATACAGTGCCTGGCACATAGTAAGTGCTTAACAAAGACCATTATTAATATTATTATTTTCGTCATCCTCATCATCGTCAAGATTTGGTTACCAAGAGGCAGGATGGAAAATAGAGATAGTTCCCTTAGTGCAGCAGCAAGGAACTGTCTTTATGCAAACACGCCGAGGAACGGAACATGTCATGCCTCTGTCTTTTCAACCTCATTGGCACATGTGGTTAGAATCTCACTTTCGGGCACATTCTAGTCAATGAAGAATAGCTACACACACACTGGTTGCCAAAGCCTCAGTTAACCAGAGGCAGGAGAGTATGCAGAGGCTGTGGGAGACTTACTTGGGAAGAGATACAAAGAAAGACTATCAGTCCAACTTTCCTAAAGATAAATTTAAAGAGACAGTCAGAGAAAGAGGAAGACGGGTAGAGATGCCAGGAAAGTAAGGCTCAGAGATCTACCCACGCCCCTACGGAATTGTATGCTAGCCCTGTTGTTCGTACAACGGACTTAGAAGATTGGGTTTCTCATCTCAGTTCTGCCTTTGGCAAAGGCTCCGCATGAACTTGGCAATCAATCACTGGTATTTATAGAGTGAAGGGATGTGTGCATAATTGCTGTGGTGGGGAGGTGGATTTATAGAAAAGGCTTAGGAGGTCCAGATAAAGAAGGGAGGGAAGATGAGTCAAGGACGGGGTCCTCGGGGAGATAGGATTTTAATAGGGGACGGTGGTGTTCTGTTGGATACGGAGTGGAAGGAAGCTCCACGTAGGAGGGAGGGTGTGAAAGACGAGATCGAGGAAGTTTAAGTAGGTTGGTGTGAGAGAAGCAAAGCGTGTGGCCTGGGTGGCTCAGTGGAAAGAGCCCGGGCTTGGGAGTCAGAGGTCAAGGGTTCTAATCCTGGCTCCACCACTTGTCAGCTGTGTGACCTTGGGCAAGTCACTTAACCTCACTGTGCCTCAGTTACCTCATCTGTAAAATGGGGATGAAGACTGTGAGCCCTACATGGGATAACCCGATTACCTTATATCTACCCCAACGCTTAGTACAGTGCTTGGCACCTAGTAAGCACTTAACAAATACCAACATTCTTTTTATTATCATTGTTGTTGGAGAGGAGCAGAGACCCAAAATAGAGAGAGAGCCTTGGAGTCACGTATTCGATCTGTCACCAGACTGTCAGTTCTACCTTCCCAACATCACTAAAACCTGCCCATCCCTCTCTAGCCAAACTGCTACTGCACTGATCCAAGCACTTATATTCCCGACCTCCTCCATCAGCCTTTAGACTGCAAGTTGGTCATGGGCAGGGAGCGTGACTGCAGACTCTGTTGTATTGTACTATCCCCAAGTGCATAGTACGGTGCTCGGCAA
Organism: Ornithorhynchus anatinus; assembly: GCF_004115215.2. NCBI lineage: Eukaryota > Metazoa > Chordata > Mammalia > Monotremata > Ornithorhynchidae > Ornithorhynchus > Ornithorhynchus anatinus. Next base: position 95,559,905 of record NC_041732.1, on the reverse strand, counting down.
CAGTAAGCACTCAATAAATACCATTGATTGATCGATCGGCCTCCTTGCTAACTTTCCTGCTTCCTCTCTCTCCCCGCTCCAGTCCATTCTTCACCCCGCTGCCTGGATCGTTTTTCTAAAAAAAAGTTCACTCCGTGATTCCCCACTGCTCAAGAACCTCCAGGGGTTGCCCATCACCTCCACATCAAACAGAAACTCCTTACCATTGTCTTTGAAGCACTCAACTACTTTGCCTCCTCCTATCTTGCCTCACTGAATTTCTGCTACAACATAATAATAATAATAATAATATTGGTATTTGTTAAGCGCTTACTATGTGCAGAACACTGTTCTAAGCGCTGGGGTAGACACAGGGGAATCAGGTTGTCCCACGTGGGGCTCACAGTCTTAATCCCCATTTTACAGATGAGGTAACTGAGGCACAGAGAAGTTAAGTGACTTGCCCACAGTCAGTGACTTGTCCCCACCTGCTCACTTGGCTCCACTAACGCCAACCTACTCACTCTACCTCGATCCCGTCTTTCCCACCACCGGCCCCTTGCCTACATCCGCACCGTGGCCTGGAACTTTCATATGCATCAGACCACCTTCAGTGCTTTATTAAAACCCCATCTCCTCCCAGAGACCTTCTCCAACTAGGCCCTCATTTGGTCCACTCCCTCTCCCTTCTCCATTGCCCTTGCATTTGGATTCATATCAATCATTCAGTGGCATTTCCTGCGTACTTACTGTGTGCAGAACACTGTGCTAAGTACTGGGGAGAGCGCAATACAGCAGAGTTGGTAGGCACGTTCTCTGCCCACAATGAACTTAGAGTCTGAAGGGGGAAGCAGACATTAATATAAATAAATAATTTATGGATATGAACATAAGTGCTATGGGGTTGAGTATGGGGCAAATAAAGAAGCAGCATGGCTCAGTGGAAAGAGCCCGGGCTTGGGAGTCAGAGGTCATGGGTTCTAATCCCGGCTCCACCACCTGTCAGCTGTGTGACTTTGGGCAAATCACTTAACTTCTCTGTGCCTCAGTTATCTGTAAAATGGGGATGAAAACTGTGAGCCCCACGTGGGACAACTTGATCACCCTGTATGCCCCCCACCCCCAGTACTCAGAACAGTGCTTCACACATAGTAAGCGCTTAACAAAAACCATCATTAAATATCAAATGCCCAAAGGGCATAGATCCAAGTGCATGGATTGACATAGAAGGGAGAGACTGTAAGCTCAGTGTGGGCAGGGAATGTGTATATTTATTGTTATATTGTACTCTCCCAAGCACTAAGTACAGTGCTTTGCACACAGTAAGCCCTCAATAAATACAATCAAATGAAGGAATGAGAGGGAGCCAGAGACTCTATCACTGTACTAAAAGTGTATGAAAGGTATTTTACAATTTAAATATTCTACTAATTCAGTCTAGGTTTATTACCCACCCCCCTTTAGTTAAAAATAGTGAGGTTTTGCAGTACTATTTTCTTTTCAAGACGCTTTAATCTGAAAGTCTTACAAAGCCCGATGAGAGACGTTAATGATGTCGTTCATGCCTAAGATTGAGGAGATAGAGGAAAAGCAAAATTTGTCCAGGTTTTCTCCAAATTCCAATAGCTGAAACTGGACCACTGAGAAATTTGAAGTTCCATTCCCATTTCTGTTTAATCTTTGAATGGTTGTCCAATAGTCTAAAATATTAGTCCTTTTATTGAACGATTGTGCATTTATACCCACTTTTATATCTAAAGCATTTGTGAAATCCCATTTAATTTTTCATTATAAGACCAGGGAAGGACCTTCGCAGTTCTTTAAAATTTTAAAGGCTAAGCAATTAAAAGTGTCATTTAGATGGTGATGTGTGTGGGGGTCTTCCAGAGTATGAAAAGTAGATTTCCCCAGTGCCGCAAGGCTGTCAAGTATTAAGGAATTTATCTCCTCAAAAGCCCACACAAGTTTCTAACTTTGTTGTAGCTTAGGTTTCTGATATATTATTTTAATGGGTATGACTTTCCCAATAGGACCCAAAAACAGCTAAGTTCCATTCAGAACTTAACTGAAAAGTCAAGTGAGGTTGGGTAAAAGCCACATTCATAGCGAACTGCTGTAAAATAGTCAGTCTGTGAATAGGTCAACTCAAGAAATGTATATCTTCCTTTGATAACTTGTACACTGTGTTCCAACCCAGTGCCCCAGTTTAATGTGAAATAGCTGAAGTAGTGCATTTATCAAGGGGATGCTGTGGTCTATTTGAAAGTATTTCGGGACTGCCGGCATTCTTGCAACTTGATGTAGTTCGGTGTGTGTCGATTTTCCATCGCCAGAGTTTTCAAAGCTGGCCCGGTCAGACCCCATTCCTGAACAGACTTCACCGCATTATAATAATCCATGTTGTGTTCTACGCAGGTAGCCAAAGATGTATCTGTCAGACTGCACCATGAACTGGAGAGTGTAGAGGAAAAGCGTGCTAAAGCAGAAGATGAAAACGAGATTCTCCGACAGCAGATCATTGAGGTGGAGATATCCAAGCAAGCGCTGCAGAACGAGCTGGACAGGTTAAAAGAGGTAAAAGCCCACAGCATCCCCGATTCTGGGCCTACGCTTAGTGACTGGGGATGGAGACCATCGGAAGCCTTTGACCAATCAATCAGTTGTATTTATTTTTTTTATGGTATTAAGTGCTTAGTATGTGCCAGGCACAGTACTAAGTGCTGGGAAGCAGCATGGTCTAATGGAGAGAGCATGGACCTGGGAGTCAGAAGATCCTAGGTTCTAGTCCTGATTCCACTACTTGTCTCTTGTGTGATCTTGGGCAAGTCACTTCACTTCTCTGGGCCTCAGTTACCTCATCTGTGAAATGGGGAGTAAGACTGTGAGCCCCATGTGGGCCAGGGACTGTGTCCAATCTGATTAGATTGTATCTGCCTCAGCACTTAGCACAGTGTGCGACACGTAGTACGTGCTTAACAAATACCATCATTATTACTAGAAAGTGATCGTGTTAGACAGACCATGTCCTACATGGGGCTCACAGTCTTAATCTCCATTTTACAGATGAGGTAACTGAGGCACAGAGAAGTTAAACGACTTGTCCAAGGTCACCCAGCAAAGTGGTGGACCCAGGATTGGAACCCAGGTCCTTCTGACTCCCAGGCCCATGATTTATCCACTAGGCCATGCCGCTTCTCTTTACTGGGCATATTCTGTGTGCAGAGCACTGAATTTAAGTGCTTGGTAGAGTACAGTGGCCAAAAGCTGATCCTTACAGTCACCTTCTAGTTTTGCCAGGGCCAGATTTTCCTATATTCGGTGAGGAATATTTAAACAGAACTGAAAACAGTGGCTCTCTCATTTGGGTTTTCCACTCAGTGACAGTTAAACAAGCAAGTGTTCATCATATATTAAATCTGAGTTTACGGTTGCATTTCCATGTATTCTACTATGATGCATAATGTTCACTTATGGAGACGATCCCATCGATACAGAGGCAGTCACTGGATAACTCCTTCAGGAAGCAAATAACTGATTTTTTTCTGTTATTTTTCAATTTAGTCTTCTGTCGTGAAATTTTGATTGATGTTCTTCCGTGTCTCTCTCCCTCTTCTTCAGAATGTGAGCCCTATGTAGGCCAGAGACCATTCTCGATCAACAATTATGTGTTCTGCCTAATACTCGGGGCAGAGCTTTGCTTGTTACAGCCTCTTAATAAATGAACGTGACTGCAGTGAATGATGGAGAGTGACTCCTGTTATTAATAAGGAGGTTCCCAAAGTAGAAGAATGAGGGCAAGGTGGAAGTCTGGAAGAGACACAGGAAGGAAAGGCTGCCATTTAATCTGATGTTCTGTAGTACCTGGATTTTACTCCCTGAATGTCAGCCCACTACAATCATAGAGATTTTTCAAGCCAGTCCATGGACTGTTCAGTAGAAATAAAATCAGTCATTTAGCCTCTGAGCTCCAGTCTCTGGTTCAGAGAGCTGGCATGATTACAAAGTGGTTCTGAGGCTACTGGCATGAGGCCCAATTTCTCATCAATGAAGATGTGAAAAATCGTGTCGATACTGTGTCAGGTGTTGTTTTTTTTTGTTTTTTTGGGGGGGGGACTGCTAGAGCAGTAGATGATGATGCCGGAACTTTGGATCTCACAAAATCCGAGTCTCGGTTTGATGAGCTACAGGCAGAAAATGATGGATGGACATAGCTCTGAGGTGGATAAGGAGAGGTTTCCTGACAGTCGCCGGGGAAAGGCCAGGCTGCTGCTGAGTACTTTATCTTCTGGTGTTCACAGGAGCTTTTCCTCTTGGCAAAGGCAAGAGCAGAAAGGCATGACTTAGGATTTTAGGGTTTTTCCCTTCCCACACTCAGCTTTTGTCATACCAAGCCTAGTCCCTCATAATAATGATGATAATAGAATAGACTAATGATAGTTAAGCACTTACTATTTGCTAAGATCTGGAAGTAGATTGCCCACAGCTCCTGTGCCTCATGGGGCTCAGGATCTAAGCAGAAAGGAGAACAGGCATTGAATCTCCATTTTATAAATTAGGAAACTGAGACACAGAGAAGGTAAATGACTTTCCCCAGGTCAGGCAAATAACAAAACTGGGATTAGAATCCAGTTCTCCTTACTCCTGGGCCCATGTTCTTTTCACTGGGCCACTCTGGCTCTTAAAATAGCTTCCCAAATTTCCCTCTTGGGAGGGAAGTTTGCTAAAACAAATTGGAATAAGGGAAGAAACAGGAAGAGCGTTAAAGAAAATGATTTGAGAATTCGTGGACGATGAGAGAATCCCAGAGGACTGGAAAATAGCAAATATACTGTGGCTCAGTGGAAAGAGCACGGGCTTTGGAGTCAGAGGTCATGAGTTTGAATCCCAGCTCTGCCACTTGTCAGCTGTGCGACTGTGGGCAAGTCACTTAACTTCTCTGGGCCTCAGTTACCTCATCTACAAAATGAGGATTAAGACTGTGAGCCCCACGTGGGACATCCTGATTCCCCTGTGTCTACCCCAGCGCTTAGAACAGTGCTCGTCACATAGTAAGCGCTTAACAAATACCAACATTATTATTATTATCTTCCTAAAGGAGAAATAGCAAAATGCTGGACACTATAGACTAATAAGGCTCAACGTTGTTACCTGAAAAGTTATTAGCTGGGAGGAAACTGAGCAGTGACTTAATGCATTTAGGTCCATGAAGAGTTTTTATGGAGAGCAGGGATCAGGTCTCCCAACTCTGTTATATTGTACTGTCCCAAGCACTTAGTACAGTGATCTGCACACAGTAAGTGCTCAATAAATACTATTGATGGGAGGTGTTCTCCGAGAGAGAGCAAGAGAAATTAGTATTAAAATAGAGGAGAGCTTTTTGCTGGACATAAGGAGGAATTCTTGACTATCAGCATGATCCAGCGTGGGAGCAGACTTCCAAGTGAGATCTTTAAAGAAAGAACAAATGTCATCTGTCCTGGTGCATTTAATTTTTCTCCTGGTTGAAGCTAGGGAACTGGACCAGGTTATCTCTTGGTCCTTCCTCCCGTCTCTGGGATTTTGTGAACTAGTCATCTTCTATAACTGGATATGTGACAAACTAAAAAGTCAAGATTAGCTGATACACTGAGCAGTGTTCATTCCTTCATAAAACCAAAGGCCAGGGGAGTGAAGTTTCTTTCATTCTGAGGGTATCTGTTATTCCTTAAATCATAGTTATTCATTAGATAGTGAGAAAAACCTGCATCTTCCTTCTTGTAGCACTGTTTTCTGTCTGCAAATCTGTGCAAGAGTGTAGGCAGGTTGGTGGAAGAGTCAACAGTCTGTAATCGACTGGGACCCAGGGACCTCAAAGAATAATCAGTGTGGTATTTGCTAAGTGCCTATTATGTTCCAAGCACTGTGCTAAGCACTGGGGTAGTTACAGGATAATCAGGTTGGACACAAGCCCTGTCCCAGAATGCTCAGAAATTTTGCAGTCTGGTGGAGGGGCTCTCCATCCAAGCTAGGATAGTCAATGGTGGCCCACCCACCTATCACCTTGATTTTAAATCTTTTCCACTGCTTGCTTATAGTCATGATGATACATTTTGCTCTAGACTTTAAGCTCATTCTGGGCAGGAAATGCCATTGTCGTTTATTCTGTTGTACTTTCCCAAACGCTTAGTACAGTGCTCTGCAACAGTAATAGCTCAGTAAATATAATTGAATTTTAGGATCATCGTGATTTTTTTTTTGATCTCCTAGATAAATGGGCAAGTATGAGTTATTGTCCCAAGCCAAATCCCAGCATCCTGGCTTGCTGGACAGTGAGTAGTAGTAAGAGGAGGAGGAATATTTACACGAAAGTTGACAAAACTGGGTAGGGCAGGTTTGTAGTAGGGAAAAAAACCCAACTCCTTTGCAGCTGCTGGGTATTCTCTGGTTGTCCTTTGTGCTGGGGGAGGGGAGAAGAGCAGATCTGGGGCTGAGCCAGCCACAGGAATAAGTCAGGGTATGGTCCTCCCATAGCTCAAGCTGCTCCACAAAGGATGCCCCGTGGAAACAGACAAAGGCTAGAGGGGATTAGGCCCAGGGCAGCAGCTGCAGAAAGGAATGGTTAAGCTAGGCCTGAATAAAGCTGAGCAGTGGGGAAGAAAGGGGGATTTATTCTCAGTGGACCTGCCAGAGAGAGCAGCTGATAACCTCTTCTTGCTGTTGAAAGCTTTGGGGTAGAGTGAGAGAAAAAGAGCGGGGCGGGGGTGGGCGACGGAGGGAGAAAGGAAGGAAGGAGAGGTGGGAGACTGGATCGTTACCACTGAACCATTCAGATAGTAAGACTGTCCCGTTAGGACACTATTCCCAAAGGGAGCCCCCCTCCACCGGGATCATGGCTCACAATAGATCTTTAATAAGCACCCCATAGGGCTCACATGCCAGGTTGCACCATCTCAGTATAGTCTGGTGGATATACTCTTTTACAGCAAAGGTGTGTGCTTTTTGTAGCTAAAGAAATCCCAAATTCTTCCCACTCTCCTTCCCTAAGTTCCCTGGTCATTACTGAGTCCTGAGTGATGAGTAAATCCCTCCTTTCCTTTGATGACATTATGCGGGAACAGGAAGGTCCTTTTTCTGGTGATGGAAATAGAACTGATTCCTCCTACTTTTGATGAGTATGCAGGAACGTTTTTTTCCATAATTCCTCTTCTGGTACACGGAGCTGGCTCGCCTCCTTTTGACGACAATACACGGGAGCCCTTCTGTTGAGAGGTCTCTGTTTTGATGCTGGCGAGAGTGACCCTTGAGAGGAAGTTTCTCCTGAGCAGTTCCAGAGATGACTAGCTTGTCCATTCTGGACTGATGTGGGTATCTTGCTGAGATTATTCAGCAGCTGGCCTGCCGTGTGCCCAGTGAGCCACTGGTAATATTCACAATTATCTGAAGTTAAGCACTATGGCATACATAGGTGGTTGATGTCTCTTTTCTTAGCATCGTCTGCAGCCAATCCCAAGGAAACCCACCGGAAGGATGGTTAGAAAAGCAGCCTGAACTAGTGGATAGAGCACAGGCCCGGGAGTCAGAAGGACCTGGGTTCTAGTTCCAGATAATAATAATGTTGGTATTTGTTAAGTGCTATGTGCAGAGCACTGATCTAAGCGCTGGGGTAGATACAGGGTAATCAGGTTGTCCCACGTGAGGCTCACAGTTAATCCCCATTTTACAGATGAGGTAACTGAGGCACAGAGAAGTGAAGTGACTTGCCCACAGTCACACAGCTGGCAGAGCTGGGAGTCGAACCCATGACCTCTGACTCCGAAGCCCAGGCTCTTTCCACTGAGCCACGCTGCAGATCCACTATTTGTCTTCTGTGTGACCTTAGGCAAGTCATTTAACTTGGTCGTGGGCAGGGAATGTGTCTGTTTATTGTTATTTCGTACTCTCCCAAGCACTTAGTGCAGTGCTCTGCACACAGTAAGTGCTTAATAAATACGAGTGAATGAATGAATGAACTTCTCTGTTCTTCAGTTACCTCATCTGTAAAATGGGAATGAAGACTATGAGCCCCATGTAATAATAATAATAATGTTGGTATTTGTGAGGCGCTTACTATGTGCAGAGCACTGTTCTAAGCGCTGGGGTAGATACAGGGTAATCAGGTTGTCCCACGTGAGGCTCACAGTCTCAATCCCCATTTTACAGATGAGGTAACTGAGGCACAGAGTAGTTAAGTGACTTGCCCACAGTCACACAGCTGACAAGTAGCAGAGCCTGGATTCGAACCCAGGACCTCTGACTCCCAAGCTGTGTTCTTTCCTCTAAGCCACAGACTGTGTCCAACTTGATTATCTTCTACCTACCCAAGCACTTAGTACAGTGCCTGACGCATAGTAAGCGCTTAACAAATACCTTTAAAACAAAGAAAATAAAGGTCTCATTTGGAGCATTTTCACATATCTTCTAAAAATATTTGTCTTCTTCAGATGTAATAATAATAGCTCCTTGAATTGGTAGGGCACTTCTATTTTTTTGTAAGACATTTTCACATCTATGATCTCATTTTATTCTCACATCCTTTGGGGGTAGGGAGAGACATCATTCTCATTTCACAGATCAGAACTAAGGCTAGAGAGGTTAAATGATGTGTCTGAGGTCACACAGCAGGTCAGTGGTCCTAGAACCCAGGTCTTTGATTTCTAGACCTGTGCGTTTTCCACTGAACAGTTCTTCCAGTGGTTCATTTTGTTAGAGGTGTCACGCCCTACCAGCGGGAGGTGAGGGAACTAGATGAGCAGAGGGATGTAATGGTGTCTCGGAAGGACGTGAGACCGGATTGGGTTTGGCAGAGCGTTCTCTGGAATGAGAGAAAGGAAAAGCAGTGTGGCCTAGTCAAAAGAGCATGGACCTGGGAGTCAGAGGACCTGGGTTCTAATCCTAGCTTTCCCACTTGTCTGCTGAGTGATTGCTCAAGTCATTTAACTTCTCTGTGCCTCAGTTCCCTCATCTGTAAAGTAGGGATTAGGACCGTGAGCCCCATGTGGGACATGGACTGTGTCCAACCTGATTAACTCGTATCGACTCCAGTGCTTAGTATGGTCCAGGTATGTAATAGGGGTTTAACAGATATGAAAGATGTGCAAAACAAGGGGAAAAAAAATCTCAAGAGTTTACATTATTGGGTGGTTGTTTTTGAGTGTCTGTGAAAGGTGGAGGGGAAACTGTAGTTCATTCTGTCCTCTCAATTAAGTGCTTGTGGAAGACATTTGGGTGGTGGGATGCAGCATCATTCATTCACCCCTCACCCTCTCCATGTTTTCCCGATCCATTCTGCTGTTGGACTCTGGCCCAGCACTAAACATGAACTATAGGCAGCATGGCTCAGTGGACAGAACACGGGCTTGGGAATCAGAAGGCAATGGGTTCTAATCCCAACTCCACCTGAGTCCCCTGACCTGAGGTGACTGGTGTCAGGTCTCGTCTGTCTGTCCCAGCCTGGATACGGGAGGCCACAGAGGCTCTGAAGGGAGAGGAAGTGTGTGTGTATGTATTGGGAGGGATGGGGGAGTGGGGGAGAGGTGTGCTTCTGCCCCCCCCCCATAGGTGCCCCCCAAGAAGGAACTGTGTCCACCTGATTTGCTTGTATCAATCCCAGCTCTTAATACAGTGGCTAGCACATAGTAAGCACTTAATGAATACCTCAATTATTCTTATTATTACACACACTTTCTGATGTCACTTGCTCTCCATCCACCCCTTTCCCTTCCCTGTTGTCCCCTGTCCCCGTCCCTGCAGACCTGGGCCTGTTCTCCACAAAGACCCCCTGCCCCGCTTTCTTTCCCTCCATTGCTCCCATCCCCTCTTTCTTTCCCTGATACATGTTTTGATGTCTGTCTTCCTTTTGATGTCTGTCTTCCCCCTTCTAGACTGTAAGCCTGGTGTGGGCAGGGATTGTCTCTCTTTATTGCTGTATTGTACTTTCCAAGCACTTAGGACACAGGTCTAAACACAGTAAGCGCTCAATAAATGCAAATTAATGAATGAACAAATGTCTGCTGTGTGACCTTGAGCAAGTCACTTCACTTATCTGGGCCTCAGTTACCTCATCTATAAATTGGGGATTAAGAGTGTGAACCCTATGTGGAACAGGGACTGTACTCAACCTGACGACCTTGTATCTACCCCAGAACTTAGAACAGTGCTTGGCACATAGTAGATGCTTAACAAGTACCATAATTACTATTATTATTATTATTATTAGGAAATGTCCCAGGAGCTAGTATGTGGGAAGTGGGTCCAGTAAGTAGAAACCCTGTGTAAAACTTTCATCTCAGCTTGGACAATTAAAGGGATAAGCGTGTGGAATTTATAATTACAAGAAGTTGTGCAAGGAGAAACTGTTAGGTGGTTCAAGAAGGATACATTCATGGGCAAGAGGTCCCTAATAGGTTGCTAGGGAAGAAAGTTAGGGATGTAGAGGGAAAACTATTGATTATTTGATGGAATGTCCATAACTATGCAGATGGTTGTTAAGGAGGGCCACTATCATATAGATTCTCCAAGCACCCAGTGGCTACTCTGAGAAACAGAACACTGGGCTGGATGGGGCGTTGTTTTTTGTTGTTTGTTTGTTTGTATTTTTATGGTATTTAAGTCCTTACTATGTGCCAGGCATTGTACTAAGCCCTACGGTAGATACAAGCTAATCAGGTTGGACAGAGTCCATGTCCCACAAGGGACTCCCAATCTTAGTCCCCATTTTATAGATGAGGTAACTGAGGGCCAGAGAAGTGAAGTGATTTGCCCAAGGTCACGCAGCAGACAAGTGGTGGAACTGGGATTAGAACCTAGGTCTTTCTGATTTCCAGGCCTGCACTCTGTCTGCAAGACCATGCTGCTTCTCCTCTGGTTTGACCTTGTGATGACATTGCTTAAGGTCCCCTAGACTGTGAGCCCGAAGGGGTACGAAGATTGGGTCTAACTTGATTATCTTATATCTACCCCAGTGCATAGTACAGTGCTTGGCATGTAGTCAGAGCTACAAGTATCGTCGTCATTATTTTTATTTTCTCAAAGAATGGTGGTTGGATGTCAGTAAAGAGGTTGTGAGGTCTGACTTCATTGTCATCATCCCAGTGCTCTCTAATTTCACTTCACCTGAGAGAATTGGAAAAGTTTTATCGTATTCTTGGACTCAAAGGGCGGTAAAACAAAGGTAGTATTTATGCTTTTCAGGGAGTAACTTGCTAAATGGAAGGAAGAATGTACTAGCTTGACATTGAGCGCTACGTGACTCATCCTGCCTGACTCTACCTAAATCATGCAGCAGAAATTGTGCTTTAGTGGTCAGTACAAGCGTATGGATCCTTCTCCTCATCACTGTCCGGAAAAGGAGAAAAATTTCACTCGACTCAATGTATATATGATAAGGGGACCATGCAGCCCAACTCCAGGTTCATGGGATCTTCATCCCTGAACTAAATAATCCAAGAAAATTTGATAGGAAATACTTCTTCAGTGATTGCTATGAATCGTTTGGGCTATAAATAGACTTCTGAGGAATTTGTTCTCATCATTTGTTTTCTGGTGAATAACAGGTTTGAAAATCATCCAGAGAATAATTTCTGATCCCAGAAGTCATTACTGCTGGATACTCTGTCTAGTGAATCAACCAACCCCCCTCTCAGCCGCAGTGATTTGTCAGTGATCTTGGCAAAGGAGTTTCAGTATAACAAACAGGAAGTTTGTGGAGGGATAAACAGTGCATCCGCTGATAAACATTCTGGTAGTTCTCCCAGAACTTCTGTCTGCCCCTTTGGTCGGGCAGACCCGATCTATGCTCTGGGGTAGATGAATCTTATTTTGGTCTATTACAGCCCCTTCCACAAGCACAACATTGACCTCAGTTGACTTTTCTGCCTGGATAATGTTACTACTTGGCATTACCACATCAAGTTTAGGAGTTGAATGGTTGCTACTGACTTGCCCAGTTGCCAGAATACATTTCTCTCCAGAAAACTGCAATCCGTCCTCCCTGTAATTACACCCTATCCTCTCCCCACCTTCATTTTCACTAGGGACAGACCACCCCAGTGACAGAATGGTCTGTCAGACAATTTGATTGTCAGTCTGTGGGGAGAGCGGAAAGAGCACGGGTCTGGGAGTCAGAGGAACTGGGTTTTAATCCAGGCTCCGCCTCCTGTTTGCTGTATGACTTTAGGCAAGTCACTTCTCTTTTCTGGGCTTCAGTTACCTCATCTGCAAAATGGGGATTGAGACTATGAGGCCTATGTGAGATAGGGATTATTTCGTCCCCCCCAGAGTTTAGTATAACTGGAGGCATAGTAAGTGCTTAATAAATACCATAAAAAGATCTACTTTTTTTTTTAACCAACTCTGTTATACAGTATTCTTCCAAGCTCCTATTACAGTGCTCTGCATAAAGTGCTTAGTAAACATGATCGATTGATTGATTTGTGTCTATGGGATCAGAAGCAGCAGTGACTGTGGCCCCGATCCCTTTCCCCCTAATGACGTCTTGGTATTTGTCACCAATCTTCAGACTCTTCTAAACTTTGCCCAGTGGCTTGATAACTGTCACTGGCCTGGTTTATTGAGGGGAGGAGTACAACTCTGACTGTTAGGGACGATTCTTAAATGTGCAAAAGCAGCACCACTCGTAAGAACAGAAGCAAATGAATCCAAGTGATAGATGCTGTCAAAGCTGCTTTTTAAAATGAATGAGCTATATATGGCATATATTTCTGAATAATTTGGATTCTGAATTGGAAATTTCCTGGACACTTTTTTTTTTTTTTGGTGGGAGGGAAAGCCAGATTACTAGGAGGAATCTCTCTGTTTTTCAGAGAAATATGTTTCATTTCAGGTGCAAGTTGATGACCGACTGCTATGTGTCATTCTTGGTCTGATTGATTTATTGATTAACAATCCAAGTTAAATGGTTTTGAGGTAAATTCTTGAAATTATTAGGAATTGCATGGATCAATCGATAGTATTTATTGGGTGCTTACTATGTGTAGAGCGCTATACTAAGAGCTTGAGAAAGTACAGTGCAATAGGATTTGTAGACACAGTCCCTACCCACGAAGAGTTTATAGTCTAGAAGGACAGGTATTAAGATAAATTGCAGATGGGGGAAATGGCAAAGTGTAGGAAAAAGTAAGTGTTGTGGCACTGAGGTGGGGTGACTATCAAGTGCTTGAGAAGCAGTTTGGCCCAGTGGAAAGAGCACAGGCCAGGAGTCAAAGGACCTGAGTTCTAATCCCACTCCTCCACTTGTCTGCTGTGTAACTTTGGGCAAATTGCAATTTCTCTTTGCCTCAATTACTGCCTCTGTTTAACGGAGATTTAGACTCTGAGCCCCAGGTGGGACATGGACCGTGTCCAACCTGATTATTTAGTATCTACCCCAGTGCTTAACACGGTGCTTGACACCTAGTGAGTGCTTAATCAGTACTATATAAAAAGTACTTGAGGTATGTACAGATCTGAGTACATAGGTGATGCATAGGGGAGGGGAGGTAGAGGAAATGAGAACTCAGTCAGGGAAGGCTTCTTGGAGGAGAGGCGATTTAGGAGGGCTTTGAAGGTGGGGAGAATGGTGGTCTTTGGGATATGATGTGGGAGGGGATCCAGCCCAGGAAAAGGATGTAGCCAAGAGGTCAGTAGTGAGATAGATGAGATAGGGATACAGGGAGTAGGTTGGTGCTAGAGGAGCCGAATCTGAAGACTGGGTTGTAGTAGGAAATAAGTGGGATAAGGTAGGAGGGGGAGAACTAATTGAGTATCCGAGAGCCAAAGCTAAGGAGAGTGGAGGTGGATGGGCAACCATCGGAGGATTTTGAGGAGTCAGGAGACTGAAATTTTTTTTTAGTAAATTATCTGGGCAGCAGAGTGAAGGAAAGATTGGAGTGGGGAGAGACAGGGGGCGGGGAGGTCAGTGAGGAGGCTGATGCAGTATTCTAGGTGGGAAATAAGTGCTTGGATCAGCATGGTACCAGTCTGGATGAAGAGGAAGGGAGGATCCTAAAGATGATGTGAAGGAAGGACTGACAGGACTTGGTGACAGAGTGAATATGTGGGATAAATGAAAGAGATGACTTGGTCTTGAGGATAATGCCAAGGTATGGGCTTGCAAGACAGGATGGATGGTAGTGTCTATGATAATGGAAAAGTCAAGGGGAGGACAGGGTTTTGGTGGGAAGATGAAAAATTTTGTTTCACACATGTCAAGTTTTGAGGTGTTGGTGGAACATCCAAGTAGAGATGTCCTGAAGGCAGGAGGAAATGAAGAGGTAGATTTGGGAATCATCCACGTAGAGATGGTAATTGAAGCTGTGGGAGTGATTGCGTTCTCCAAGGGAGTGGGCGTAGATGAAGAATAGAAGGGGAACCAGAACTGAGCCTTGAGGGACTCCTACAGTTAGGGGCCGGAAGGCAGAGGAGGAGCCCGCAAAAGAGACTGAGAATGGGCGGCTAGAGAAATAGGAGGAGGACCAGGAGAGTATAATGTCAAGGAAACCAAGGTTAGATCGTGTTCCCAGAAGGGGGTGGATGTTAAGGAAGCATTGTGAAATGTATTACCCTTCTTAAAATGAGTAAGTTTTTGTTTTTTGTCACGAGTTTCACAGTAGAAATTTGCGTAGCATCCAAAACCATTAGCCTGTTTGGTCTTCGGGTGAAGCATCATGGCAAACATCCAGGACTTGGTGCTTGGTACACGATGGGGCTCTGGGGCCTGAGAAACAGAAAAGCGGTCACTCCCAGAGTGTCACTTCCTGCAAACATAATCATTACCCTGGAAAACCGGTTTCGAGCAGCATATCAGCTTTCTCGCTTGTGTGTGACTGCGAGCGGTGACGTGGGCTTTGAGCAGCTTGGCTGGGTCAAAAAAATTTAGGGAATTTGAGGTGGGCAGTACAACCCGTTGGTGTCGGAGTGAAATGGGATCAGATTTCTGGGCACGGCACTCCAGCTAACGTGAGGGGAATCTGGCACCCGGACCGAGTGCAGAGGATGCCACACACAGAGGGCTTTCATTTGCCTGGCGGGCGGTGAATGAATGAGGCACTGATTTTCTCTGCAGCGTATCTGAGGGAATCCTGTTGCTGCATCTGGAACTCCGGTTGATGGGGTGAAGGGGACTGGGAGAGGGTCGGTTGCCTCGGCGGCTTATCGTCTTGCCTCCGTCTTTAGATCAGACCCAGCCAGGTAAAGTCATTCCAACCCTGCCAGAAAATCATTAAGAGAAGGAAAAAAAAAAGGCCACAGGTTATTGATCGTCTGTACTTTCTGGCAAGGATTAATGACTATTTCCCGCTACAGATGGGAAGGTCCAAACAACCACTTAAAAATATATTCTTCTAAGTCATTTTCTATATGCAAAAAAGACATCTCCTATGAGCACGTGTGACTGGAAAGGTCATTGTGGGACCCACAGTTCCAGCCTCATTGTGCACACCAAATGGCTGCCCCTCATTGGGTTGTTGTGTTATCATGTTTAATGTTTGTGATGCCTGGTCCTGTTTTCACTTTGGCCTCCTCGCCTCTTGATATTTATAAAACTTCTGCTTGAATGGAGTCATTTCTTTCTGGGTTGCAGCGCATTAGGCAATTGCACATGAGGTTTCAGCTGGCATGTAGCTTTGCTTGAAACTTTGATTGTATCAATAAAAGGTGCCCCTGTTTTTCTTTACTCTTCTTCCCAATTTCAGTTCACCATATGGCTATAGTTTGGATATTCTACTGCTGCTCATTCTCTTCACGTGTCCCACCCAGCATAGCTGTGTTCAGGGGCCCATAGCTTCCTTTATTATTTTATGTGGTGAAAAATAAGCTAATTATATTTACAGATTCATTCATTCAATAGTATTTATTGAGCGCTTACTATGTGCAGAGCACTGTACTAAGTGCTTGTAATGTACAAATTGGTAACAGATAGAGACAGTCCCTGCCCTTTGACGGGTTTACAGTCTAATCGGGGGAGACGGACAGACAAGAACAATGGCAATAAATAGAATCAAGGGGAAGAACATCTCATTAAAACAATAGCAAATAAATAGAATCAGGGTGATGTATATCTCATTAACAAAATAAATAGGGTAATGATGTTACAGATGTTATGATGATAATAATAATGGTGGTATTTGTTAAGCACTTACTATGTACAAAGCACTGTTCGAAGCACTGGGGAGATACAAGTTGATTAGTTTGTCCCACGTGGGGCTCACAGTTTTAATCCCCATTTTACAGATGAGGTCACTGAGGCACAGAGAAGTGAAGTGACTTGCCCAAAGTCACACAGCTGACAAGTGGTGGAGCCGGGATTAGAACCCATGACCTCTGACTCCCAAGTGCGGACTCTTTCCACTGAGCCACGCTGCTTCTCTAGCCACACTGCTTCTCTAGTCTTGTTCAAAATGTGTGTAACAGATCTATTTTGGTCTACTGTACAAAACCATAGAGGGTGTTCCCCATTTCACCTAAAATTTTGGGTATGAGCACAGGAACAAAAGAGCCATCCTTAGAGACTGCTCAGCTCAGAGAGATTGCAAGTCAGAAGGACCTGGGTTCTAATCCTGGCTCCTCCACTTGTCTGCTGTGTGACCTAGGGCAAGTCACTTAAATTCTCTGTGCCTCAGTTCCCTCATCTCTAAAATGGAGATTAAGACTGTGAGCCCCCAGAGACTGTGTCCAACCTGATTTGCATATCTCCACCTCAGCGCCTAATACAGTGCTTGGCACTTAGTAAGTGCTTAACAAATTCCACAATTATTATTAGTAGTAGTAGTAGTAGCATTTATTGAGCACCCACTTAGTATGGTGCATTGTACTGAGGAACAGAATCATTAAGTGACAACTTGCCTGCCCACAAGGAGTTTACACTCTAACAGGGGGGATTGTAACCCTAATCTACAGCCAAGCCGCAAGAATCCCTTGTTTAGATGTGAACCTAAATAGACTCTAAAGTGACCCGTGCTCTAGTTTCCCAAAAGACATCCAGGGTTTCAGTAGTCCCTCTCCTGTTCAGTATTGATTCAGTACCAGAAGCTATTGCCAAGGTGTGTGGTTCTGATACGATGGCAGATTCATACAGGTCTGGAAAGGAAATTCAAAGGCTCTGCAGTAAGTGGAAAATTACGCTGGGATCGGACACAGTTGGAGGGTTTCCAACAAAATGGTGCGTGCGATGTCATCACATCGATAATAATGATGGTGTTTAAGTGCTCACTATGTGTCAAGCACTGTTCTAAGCACTGGGGTAGATACAAGCTAATCAGATTGGTCACAGTCCCTCTCCTACGTGGGGCTCACAGTCTTAATCCCCATTTTACAGATGAGGTAGCTGAAGCCCAGAGAAGTGAAGTGACTTGCCCAAGGTCACGCAGAAGACAAGTGGTGGAGCCGGAGTTAGAATTTGGGTCCTCTGACTCCCAAGCCCATGCTCTGTGTTTGTGCACCTCCTTGTCTGGTGTTTCCAAGGGTTATCAGTAGCCTTCCTACTCATGTCATTGAGAAGCAGCGTGGCTTAGTGGAAAGAGCACGGGCTTGGGATTCAGAAGTCATGGGTTCTAATCCCAGGTCCACCACTTGTCAGCAGTGTGACTTTGGGCAAGTCACTTAACTTCTCTCTATGCCTCAGTTACCTCATCTATAAAATGGGGATTAAGACTGTGAGCCCCACATGGGACAACCTGATTACCTTGTATCTCCTGCAGTGCTTAGAACAGTGCTTGGCACAGAGTAAGCGCTTAACAAATACCATTACTATTATTATTGCCAGAGGGCCAGGGAGTAAGGCAGTTTCAGAAAAGCCACAGGTCATAATAATAATCATGATATTTGTTAAGCGCTTACTATATGCAAAGCACTGTACCAAGTGCTGAGGTAGATACAAGATAATCAGGTCCCACAAGGGGCTCACAGTCTAAGTAGGAGGGAGAACGGTATTGAATCCCCGTTTTGCAGATGAGGGAACTGAGACACAGAATTAAGTTATTTTCCCAAGGTCACAGAGCAGGTTCATGGTAGAGCCAGGATTGGAATTCAGGTCCTCTGACTCCCAAGCTCAGGCTCTTTCTATTAGGCCACACTGCTTCTGGGGAAATAAGTAACCCCTCAAACTACTCAGTAGTAGTAGTAGTAGTAGTTTGAGTAGGCAGAAGTAGAGTAAACCATTCCTTTCTCTCTGTTCAGGACAGATGCTTTTTGAGCATGTGGTTGCACTGTAGGCTATGTTTCCCCAAGACTTACATGCAATATGTAGGTTATGTTCCAGAGCCAGCCCTGACATGATGGCAAAGCTTTATATTAAAGTAAAATCAATTTTTAAGTCCCTTCCCACCCTCCTTTGTTCCCAGTGGATTTTCTGCCGCCCCAACCCTCCGTCCCAAACCTCCAACCCCATCTCCCCAACTCTCTTCCCCCACAGCCTCCATTTGTGTTTTTGTTGGTTTTTAAGCATAATCATATTGACAGCTGCTGCTAGTAATAATAATGGTATTTGTTAAGCCCTTACTATGTGCCAAGTACTGTTCTAAGCAGTGAAGTAGATGCAAGGTAATCAAGTTGGACACAGTCTTAATCCCCATTTTACAGATGAGGTAACTGAGGCCCAGAGAAGTGGAGTGACTTGCCTAAAGTCACACAGCAGACAAGTGGTGGAGCCGGGACTAGCATCCATGACCTTTTGACAGTCAGGCCCGTGCACTATCCACTACGCCACGCTGCTTCTCATGCCAGCGTGGCGGTCACTACTGCCCCGTCTTTCCCTTCCTGCTCGTAATCTTTCTTGCTCCCCCTAGAAGAAGCTGTGGGGATGGGGATAGAGGCAGGGTGGTGGTGGCGATGGCAGATGCAATTTGGGAAGGGGCCACACCACCATCTTGCCCCAGTCCATCCCTGTTCCCCATTCCCATGACTTTGGCTGAAGTGGGAAGGTGGGGCAGGAAAGTAGCTAAGAAGGAATTGGAATTTCACTCTTCCATGCACTTGGTACAGTGCCCTGCACACAATAGGTGAGCCCGTTGTTGGGTAGGAATTGTCTCTATTTGTTGCTGAATTCCCATGGCTCAGTGGAAAGAGCATGGGCTTTGGAGTCAGGGCTCATGAGTTTGAATCCCAGCTCTGCCACTTGTCGGCTGTGTGACTGTGGGCAAGTCACTTAACTTCTCTGTGCCTCAGTTCCCTCATCTGTAAAATGGGGATTAAGATTGTGAGCCCCACGTGGGACAACCTGATTCCCCTATGTCTACCCCAGCGCTTAGAACAGTGCTCGGCACATAGTAAGCGCTTAACAAATACCAACATTATTATTATTATTATTATTATTTTCCAAGGACTTAGTACAGTGCTCTGCACACAGTAAGCACTCAATAAATCCGATTGACTGAATTAATAAATACAATTGAATGAATGACGAGAGGAATTGGCAGGGAGAGATCGACTTATCTGCAGCTATTCGGTTTAAGGTCAGGATTGGTAGGGTCTCTGTGTCCTTGGGTAAGTCAGCAAATAGCCTGCTTCAGTGATATTCCTTTACCATCAGCTTTGGGCGTACACCCTCTGCCCTCTTTTAATGAAACGGTCATTGATTCCTTCTGTTACAACAGACAGATTAGTTCTGTTTTGGACACTGGTAAATGCAATTCCTTTCAGTATTGTTTGCTCGTTTGTGTAATAGGGCAGGGTTGCATGAATCAAAATATATTTGGTGCTGAGAACAGTGTTCTGAACCAGAGTAGCTCATTGTCAAAAGTTACAAGAAAGAGATTTAGACCCTGCCCAACAGATGGATCACACTCAACCACTTCTGAGTTTAGTTCCAGTCAAACAGCCTTAAAACAATTTTTTATTGTCTGTGCCCTTTGGCTCATTTAAAAGAATTCATTTACCTTGAATTTTTTTCCGAGCAAATTGGCATCAAACGGTGGAGAAAAAGGCTTTTTGGGGCTCATGAATTTCAATTATCATGCAGCGTAGTGTAAGCGTGAAAATCCTAAGGTAGTTACAGGGGTCCCAGGCAAAACATGAGCCGTGACATTGGAATAATAATGATAATGTTGGTATTTGTTAAGCGCTTACTAGGTGCAGAGCACTGTTCTAAGCGCTGGGGTAGATACAGGGTAATCAGTTTGTCCCACATGAGGCTCACAGTCTTAATCCCCATTTTCATTCATTCATTCATTCAATAGTATTTATTGAGCGCTTACTATGTGCAGAGCACTGTACTAAGCGCTTGGGATGAACAAGTCGGCAACAGATAGAGACAGTCCCTGCCGTTTGACGGGCTTACAGTCTAATCTGGGGAGACGGACAGACAAGAACAATGGCAATAAACAGCGTCAAGGGGAAGAACATCTCGTAAAAACAATGGCAACTAAATAGAATCGAGGCGATGTACAATTCATTAACAAAATAAATAGGGTAATGAAAATATATACAGTTGAGCGGACGAGTACAGTGCTGTGGGGATGGGAAGGGAGAGGTGGAGGAGCAGAGGGAAAAGGGGAAAATGAGGCTTTAGCTGCGGAGAGGTAAAGGGGGGATGGCAGAGGGAGTAGAGGGGGAAGAGGAGCTCAGTCTGGGAACGCCTCTTGGAGGAGGTGATTTTTAAGTAGGGCTTTGAAGAGGGAAAGAGAATCAGTTTGGCGGAGGTGAGGAGGGAGGGCGTTCCAGGACCGCGGGAGGACGTGACCCAGGGGTCGACGGCGGGATAGGCGAGACCGAGGGACGGTGAGGAGGTGGGCGGCGGAGGAGTGGAGTGTGCGGGGTGGGCGGTAGAAAGAGAGAAGGGAGGAGAGGTAGGAAGGGGCAAGGTGATGGAGAACCTTGAAGCCTAGAGTGAGGAGTTTTTGTTTGGAGCGGAGGTCGATAGGCAACCACTGGAGTTGTTTAAGAAGGGGAGTGACATGCCCAGATCGTTTCTGCAGGAAGATGAGCCGGGCAGCGGAGTGAAGAATAGACCAGAGTGGGGCGAGAGAGGAGGAAGGGAGGTCAGAGAGAAGGCTGACACAGTAGTCTAGCCGGGATATAACGAGAGCCCGTAACAGTAAGGTAGCCGTTTGGGTGGAGAGGAAAGGGCGGATCTTGGTGATATTGTAGAGGTGAAACCGGCAAGTCTTGGTAACAGATAGGATGTGTGGGGTGAACGAGAGGGACGAGTCAAGGATGACACCGAGATTGCAGGCCTGAGAGACGGGAAGGATGGTCATGCCATCCACGGTGATAGAGAAGTCTGGGAGAGGACCGGGTTTGGGAGGGAAGATGAGGAGCTCAGTCTCGCTCATGTTGAGTTTTAGGTGGCGGGCCGACATCCAGGTGGAGACGTCCTGAAGGCAGGAGGAGATGTGAGCCCGAAGGGAGGGGGAGAGGACAGGGGCGGAGATGTAGATGTGCGTGTCATCTGCGTAGAGATGGTAGTCAAAGCTGTGAGAGCAAATGAGTTCACCGAGGGAGTGAGTGTAAATGGAGAATAGAAGAGGGCCAAGAACTGACCCTTGAGGAACTCCAACAGTTAAAGGATGGGAGGGGGAGGAGGCTCCGGCGAAGGAGACCGAGAATGACCGGCCAGAGAGGTAAGAGGAGAACCAGGAGAGGACAGAGTCCGTGAAGCCAAGGTGAGATAAGGTATGGAGGAGGAGGGGATGGTCGACAGTGTCAAAGGCAGCAGAGAGGTCAAGGAGGATCAGAATGGAGTAGGAGCCATTGGATTTGGCAAGAAGGAGGTCATGGGTGACCTTAGAGAGAGCAGTCTCGGTAGAGTGGAGGGGACGGAAGCCAGATCGGAGGGGGTCTAGGAGAGAATGGGAGTTAAGGAATTCTAAGCATCGATTGTAGACGACTCGTTCTAGGATTTTGGAAAGGAAGGGTAGTAGGGAGATAGGACGATAACTGGAGGGGGAAGTGGGGTCAAGAGCGGGTTTTTTTAGGATGGGGGAGACGTGGGCATGTTTGAAGGCAGAGGGGAAGGAGCCCTTGGAGATTGGTTAAAAATAGAAGTTAAGGAAGGGAGGAGGGCAGGGGTGATGGTTTTAAGAAGGTGAGAGGGAATGGGGTCCGAGGCGCAGGTGGAGGGGGTTGCACTTGCGAGGAGGGAGATCTCCTCTGAGGATACTGCAGGGAAGGATGGGAAAGTAGGGGAGGGAGTTGGTGGGGGGGAGGGGAGAGGCGGAGGGGTGACTTTGGGGAGCTCAGACCTGATCGTGTTGATTTTCGTGAGGAAATAGGTGGCCAGATCATTGGGGGTGAGAGATGGGGGAGGGGGAGGAACAGGGGGCCTAAGGAGAGAGTTAAAGGTCCGGAACAGTCGGCGGGGGTGACGGGCATGGGTGTCGATGAGGGAGGAGAAGAAGCTTTGCCTGGCGGAGGAGAGGGCAGAGTTAAGGCAGGAAAGGATAAATTTGAAGTGTGTGAGGTCGGCTCGGTGCTTGGACTTTCGCCAGCGGCGCTCGGCAGCTCGAGCATAGGAGCGTAGGAGGCGGACGGAGGAGGTGATCCAGGGCTGTGGGTTAGTGGAGCGAGAGCGGCGGAGGGAAAGGGGGGCGAGAGAGTCGAGATGAGTAGAGAGGGTGGAGTTGAGAGCGGAGACCTGATCGTCGAGAGTGGGAAGAGAGGACAGGGCGGCAAGCTGAGGAGAGATGCTATTGGAAAGACGGATGGGATCGAGAGAGCGGAGGTCTCTGTGGGGCAGTAGCGAAGATTTGCAGGGGGAGGGAGTGTGAGAGATGAGGCAGGTGAGAAGGTTATGGTCAGAGAAAGGGATTTCAGAGTCGGTGAGGGAGGAGATAGTGCAGCGGTAGGAGATGACGAGATCGAGGGTGTGACCGAGTCGGTGAGTGGGCGCGGTACGGTGGAGGAGGAGGTCGGCAGAGTCGAGGAGGGATAGCAGGCGGGCGGCAGAGGAGTCGTCGGGTACATCCATATGGATGTTGAAGTCTCCAAGGATCAGAGTGGGCAGAGAGAAGGAGAGAAGGAAGGTGAGAAAGGGGTCAAGGTGGTTGAAGAAGTCGGAGGTGGGACCGGGAGGGCGGTAGATGACGGCGACAAGTAACTGGAGTGGGTGGTAGAGGCGAATGATATGGGCTTCGAAGGAGGGGAAGGAGAGGGAGGGGGGAGGAGGGATAGCGCGGAAGCGGCAACGGGGCGAGAGCTGACAAGCAGCGGAGACTGGATTCGAACCGATGACCTCTGACTCCCAAGCCCAGGCTCTTTCCACTGAGCCACGCTGCTTCTCTATGTATCAGTAGGATAATTACATAAGCGCTTAGTACACTGCTCTGCACACAGTAAGTGCTCAATATATACGATTGAATGAATGAATCGAGGAACGGGGAAGTAATTCCACCCCTTAGTATTGATGAGTCCTTCAATTGAGCATATTTGCCCAGTGTAGGGTCTCCAGAGCTAAAATGAGATGTGGACAGACTAAACAGGGCCTAGAGAAAAAATATAGTGATTGAAGAGCTGGAAAAGACACCTATCAAGAGAAGTTAAGAGTTTGGAGACGAAATGACAGAGGGAAACTGTGAAGACAGCTGCATCCCCACTGAGGGATGACCTTCAATACCAAATCTGTCAGATGGAAGGAAAATAGAAGAAAGGAAATGGAAAGGAACCTTAACTCTGGAATGTTCTTCCTTTCCTAGTCTTTTAATAAGTTCTATAAAGGAGATGGATTTTTGTGCTTCAGTTTGGGGTGGGCTGGGGGTTCAGGAGTCGACCCTGAATGTGTGAGGGGTGGGTCCATGAAGCCTGCTGGCATGGGAAGGACTAAATTAGGAAGGATGGAGAACTACTTCCCACGCAAATTCATTAAATTCCATTTCAAACAGGAGTGATTTCAATCTTGCTGATGTGGATCCCTCCCCTGTGTGGGACAGAAACTGTGTCCAACCTGATTACCTTGTATCTACCCTAGGGCTTAGTACAGTGTGTGGTATATAACAAGTGCTTTAAAACCAATGATAATGAGTTTCTATTTGCTGTTGAGGTTGATGGGCAACCACTGGAAGTACTTGAGGAGACAGGCTCATGTCTCCCCTATCCTAAAAAAAAACACAAAACAACCTCCCTTGACCCCACCGCTCCCTCCAGTTATTGCCCCATCTCCCTCCTACCATTCCTCTTCAAACTCCTTGAGCAAGTTACCTACACCCACTGTCTCAAGCTTCTCTTCTCCATTCTCTCCTTGACCCCATCCGATCTGGGTTCTGTCCCCCTCACTCCACAGAAACCACCCACTCAAAGGACACAAATGACCTTCTTCTTGCCAGATACAACGGACTCTACTCCGTCCTAATCCTTCTTTACCTCTCAGCTTCCTTCGTTACTGTCAACCACCCCCTAATCCTGGAAACATTATCCAAGCTCGGCTTCATTGACACTGTCCTCTCCTGCTTCTCCTCCTATCTTTCTGGCCGCTCATTCTCAGTCTCTTTTGTGGGATCCTTCTCTGCTTCCCACCCCCTAACTGTAGGTGTCCCTTAAGGTTCACTTTGGCATCCCCTTCTATTCTCTATCAACACTCACTCCTTTGGAGAACTCATGGCTTCAACTACCACCTCTATGTGGATGATTCCCAAATCTGCATTTCCAGCCCTGATTTCTCACCCTCCCTGAAGCCTCACCTTTCCTCTTGCCTTCAAGACATCTCTATCTGAACGTTCTCCTGTCACCTCAAACTTAACATGTCTAAAACAGAAATTCCTATCTGTCCTCCCCTTGATTTTCCCATCAGTGGAGACAGCACCACCATTCTTCCTGTCTCACAAGTCCGTAACATTGGCGTTATCCTTCACTCCTCTCTCTTTCAACCCAAGTATTCTATCAATCGGTTAAACCTCTAAGTTAAACCTTCACCGCATTGCTAAAATCAGCCCTTTCTCTCCATCCGATCTGCTACCACATTAATCCAAGCACTTATCCCACCTTGATTACTGTATCAGCCTCCTTGCTGATCTCCCAGCCTTCTATCTCTCCCCACTCCAGTCCAGTCACTCTCCTGCCTGGATCATTTCTACAGAAATGTTCCGTACGTGTTTCCCCGCTCCTCAAAAAACTCCAGTGGTTGCTTATCCACCTCTGTATCAAATAGAAACCCCTCACCATTGGCTTTAAAGCACTCAATCACCTTGCTCCTTCCTACCTCATCTGGCTACTCTCCTATTACCCCCCAGCTCACACACTTCGCTCTTCTAATGCCAACCCATTCGCTATATCTAGATCTAATCTAACTCGTTGCTGACGTCTTGCCCCCATCTCTGGCCTGAATGCCCTCCTTCTTCATATCCAGCAGACAATGACTCTCCCCACCTTCAAAGCCGTACTGAAGGCACATCTCCTCAAAGAGGTCTTCCCTGACTAAGCCCTCATTTCCTCTTTTCACACTCCTTCCTGTTTCACCCTGACTTGCTCCCTTTATTCACCCCCTCCCAAACCCAGCCTCACAGAACTTAGGGACATATCCCTAATTTATTTATACCTATGCCTCTCTCCCCTTCTAGGCTATAAGCTTGTTGTGGGTAGAGAATCTGTCTGTTATATTATGGGGTTGTACTCTCCCAGGAGCTTAGTGCAGTGCTCTGCACTCAATAAATGTGATTGATTGATTTATTGAGTGGTGAAACATAGACCATGAAGGAAATGTGTCTTTATGGACAGCAACCTTCTTAAATGGCAATAACACTGATAAGGTGAATTCCTTTAAAATAGTTCAATTGTTATGTGTTGTCCCACTGGTTTATTTCATTATTTCATCCCCATGAGCCCCTGGAGGGCAGGGACTGTCTTTCACTTCTATTGTATGTTCTCATGTCCCTAATTCAGTGTTCTGCACCCAGTAGGTGTTCAGTAATTACTGGTGAATGAATGAGATACTGCAACAAGCCACCTCAGTAATTGCAGTCAGATGATGGGAACTGAAAAGACAGAGGGAACATGGTGGAGCATTGGCTTGAGATGGATTTTCAGGCATGGCATGCAGTAATCGGAGCTTGGAGCCTCCCCTCTCACTCATTCTACTGCAAACTGGACACTAGGCCTAGTTGGCCCTTCCACTATGATATTAACAAAGCTTCACATGAGCTACATCTCTGAAGCATACATAGCACTGCTGTCACTAAAGGAAGTGAGATCGATTTGGAGCTCACAAAGCGTTATATGAACATAGACTCTTTAGCTGTGCCGCCTCAGCCCCCCAAAATACCCACTGAGAATGGATGTCATCCTAAGAGAGGTTTATCCTGGGGTTAATGCCACACACTTAGCTTTCAAGTGAGTTTCATGCTGCACGACATGCAAGACCCAACTGCCTTTTGCTGTGCCAGAAGATGTCTACTGAAGGAAAAGTTAGGGATCACTCAAAAGGAAACTGGAAAGCTCTGTTGTACAATAGAAATCTGTTGCATTGTGCTCTCCTGAGTGCCTAGTAGAGTGCCCTGCACACAGTAAACACGCAATAAATAACTGATAGTTTGGGGTAATAATAAAAATTGTGGTATTTAAGTGCTTACTATGTGCCAAGCACTATAATAGTGCTGGGGTAGATACAAGGTAATTGGTTTGGACTCTGTCCCACATAGGGCCCATTTTACAGAAGTGATAACTGAGGTCCAGAGAAGTTAAGTGATTTGCCCAAGGTCACACAGCAGACATATGGTGGACCCAGGATTTGAACCCAGGTCCTTCTAACTCCCAGGCCTGTGCTCTATCCATTAGGCCACACTGCTTCTCTGGCAATGCTGTTCATTCATTCAATAGTATTGAGCGCTTACTATGTGCAGAGCACTGTTCTAAGCGCTTGGAATATACAATTCGGCAACAGAGATAATCCCTCTCCAATGAGGGGCTCGCAGTCTAAATGGGGAAGACAGCAAAACAAAAGAGAACAAAACAAAAACAAAACATCATCAAGATAAATAGAATCAAGGAGATATACACCTCATTAACAAAATAAATAGGATAATAAATAAAATATACAAATGAGCACAGTGCTGAGGGGAGGGGAAGGGGGAAGAGCAGAGGGTGGGGGGAGGTTCCTGGGTGTGATTGGCTGTCATGGCCATGGGGCACTAGATACCCATTTTGAATGTCCTGTTATGTAGCAGACTACTGGTTTTCTAGATACCCATTTTGAATGTCCTATTATGTAGCAGACTACTGGTTTTCAGAAGCAAAGACCTCAGCTAAACCCTACCGATGCCACTCTGTGTAATTTATCATCATCATCATCAAATGTATTCATTGAGCCCTTACTGTGTGCAGAACAGTGTACTAAGTACTTGGGAGAGTACAGTACAACACAGTTGGTAGATACATTCCTTGTCAACAATGAGCTTACAGTCTAGAGGCAGAGGCAGACAATATAAATAAATAATTTATAATTTACAGATATGTACGTAAGTGCTGTGGGGCTAAGGTGGGACAAATATCAAGTGCCTGAAGGTCACAGATCCAAGTGCATAGATGACATGAGAGGGAGAGGGGAAAAGGGCTTAATGGGGGAAGGCCTCCTTGAGGAAATGTGACCTTAATATGGCTTTAAAAGCAAGAGTGGTGGCCTGGCATATATGGAAGGGGAGGGAGTTCCAGAAGGAGGACGTGGTCAACAGTCAGTAGTGAAATATAGGGAATTTATCCAGTGAATTAGCCATTTCCCTATTTGATTTCCATCCTGGGAGCAGCAGCCATGAAGAAAATAAAGATGGGACTCTTCTTCCTTGTAATTAAATTTCTTAAAATAAAAACCAAGTCCAAGTGTAATCACAATGGGGCCCTCGATTTCCAAGGATTACGTGAACCAGTTGTTAATGAACATCCCCTTTGTTCCCCTCTATTCCCTTCCCCATTCATCTACCAGCCACTTAGTCCTTCAGCTCTCTTCCACCTTTACCTGAAAACCAGCGTAGAACGTATGCATTAATCCCAAGGCTGGATTTTTCCTAGGCAGCAGCAGATATAATCAGAGGGTCAGGAGCGCTCATTAGAATGCAGAGCGGTGTTGAGTGTGGTTATTGTAGCACAGCAAGCTCTCTAAAAGGGACTCCAAACTCACGATCGACTCCGGTGTATCTGTTGATCTGTCGCATTCGAAACCCTAGACGTGATTCCTACTCAGTTGTCCCTGAAGATGAGGAATTCAAGAGCCCCAAATTTCAGCAAGCTTTGAGAACATGATTCCTCTTGAATTGCCTCACTTGGTTGTCAGTTTGGGTCCAGTGTGATATGAAGGAAGATGAAGATCACAGTACTTTCCCCGCGGCTTTGAATGTTCGGGCCTTAAAGAGCATCTATTTCGGTGTTGGAGCTCAATCACCCTGGGCATCCTTCAGGTTTACTCAGCTAAGTGAAGAAATAAATGCTGAGCTCTCTTTTGAAACTTCTCTCCTGCCAGATAACAATGATGGAATTCATCTAGCATTTCCTATACACCAACCAGTGTGCTAAATCCTGGGCTAGACACAGTTCAATTCAGACATTAGTTCAGACACAGAACCTGTCCCACTGAGGTCTCACAGTCTGAGGGGAAGAGAACAGGTATTTTAGCATAGCCCCATTTAAGGATGAGGAAGGATGAGCACAGATAAATTAAGGGACTTGACTATGGTCACTTTGAGGCAAATGGCAGAGCACGGTGTAGAACCCAGCCCTTGACTCCCAGACCATGCTTTTTCCACTGGACCCTCCTGCCTGTCTAGACTGTAAGCTCATTGTGGGCAGGAAATGTGTCTGTTATATTCTCTAAAGCACTTAGTACAGTGCTGTGCACACAGGAAGCTCTCCGTAAATACTACAAACTGATTCTTGACGTGAGGAGTTGAAATAATAATAATTGTGGTATTTGTTAAGTACTTCCTATGTGCCAGGCACTGGGGTAGATGCAAGCAAACAGGTTGGAGCCAGTCCCTGTCCCACATGGGGCTCACAATCTTACTCCCCATTTTACAGATGAGGTAACTGAGGCACAGAGAAATGAAGTGACTTGCCCAAGGCCCACACAGCACACAAGTGGAGGAGCCAGGATTAGAACCCATGATCGTCTGACTCCGAGACTCATGCTCTATCCACTATGCCATGCTGCTTCCTAGATTGCTGAGATAGATGGGCAGAGGCCATAAGGTGATATTAGCACTTAGTACAGTGTTCAGTGTTTAGTATGTGCCTGGCACATAGTAAGAGCTTAACAAATACCTTTTTTTTTAAAAAAAAAAAAAAGAAAGGGATCCTTGCGGAACATTCATTCATTCAATAGTATTTATTGAGTGCTTACTATGTGCAGAGCACTGTGCTAAGCACTTGACCCCATATCTACTCCAGCACTTAGAACAGTGCTCTGCACATGGTAAGCGCTTAACAAATACCAACATTATTATTAAAATTCGGCAACAGATGGACTGCTTTTTAGACTTTGCAATCTGTAACCGAGTAGTGGTTTGTGTAGGGCTAATTTAGTGAGCGATATAATTAAGGTTAGGGTTAGCACCCGTCAGCTCTCACTCCACTACTTACCCTCATTCTTCCACTGCCCCCCTCCGCCACCTTGCATGCTTCTTTCCACTCAAGCCCACCTACTCATTGTACCTCATTCTCATTTTTCCTGCTCCTCACCTCTGGCTCACACCTTCCCTTCTCAAAATCTACCAGGCCACTGCTATCCCCATCTTCAAAGCCCTGCAGAAATCATACCTCCTCTAGGCAGGCTTTCCTGAATAATCTGTCATCTCCTCTCCTTCCCGCGACAATCCCCTATCAGCTGCCACTGCAGCACTTCCACATGACCTAACTCAATCAATAAATAGTATTTATTGAGCCCTTACTATGTGCAGAACACTGTACTAAGTGCTTGGGAGAGTACAATACAACAAACATACTGCCCATAATGAGCTTTCAGTCTAGAGAGGGAGACAGACATAAATATAAGTACAAGTATGTATAATTTAAAGATATATACCTAAGTGGTGTGGAGTTGGGGGTGGGGAGAATATCAAATGTTCAAAGTACCCTAAACTCAGGGATACTAATATGCCACTGTAGAACCTAGACAAATTTATTATCGTTAATATCAGTTATTAATAGTAATGATAATTATGGTATTTGTTAATCTTTTTCTATGCCAAGTATCGTTCTAAGTGCTGGGGAAGATAATCAGGTCAAACACTGTCCCTGACCCACATAGGGCTCACAATCTACATAGGAAGGAGAATAGGTATTGGACCCCCATTTTATAGGTAGCTACAGCACAGAGAAGTTCAGTAACTTGCCCAAGGTCACACAGCAGTCAATTGGCAGATAGGGGATTACAACCCAAGTCCTCTGACTTCAGGCCCATGCTCCTTCCACTGGGCCATGCTGCTCCTATTCCTTGCTCCATACCTGTAATTTATTCTAGTGCCTTCGACTGCTAGGTTGTAAGATCCTTGTTTGCAGAGCTAATTCTGTTATTCTCTCATGAGCAGTTGGAACAGTGATCTGCGCAGAGTTGGTGCTCAATAAATACTACTGCTTGACTGATTGACATTTCTGACATATAGAAAGCCATTTCTCCATATCTCAATTTACCCACAGTGGAACAGATTCTCTCCCTCGGGATAAGGTGATGGTTAGGGAGGAAAATTCACTCTTTCAGGTCACCAGGGCATCATTTAGGGTATTTCCCTTCAGGCAATACTCGTGAAAGGAAATAGCCAATTACCTTTTCCAAATATAGCCATGTTCTTCTTAAGCTCTCCAGTCTCTGATTTAAATCCATTACCAAGCTTAGGTCTAAAGCCTGGCAAATACACCTCAAACAAACTCCTTAACGGTGAATTTCAAATATCAAATCATAAAGAAAATAACCAATATGACTTGAAGCTATTTAGCCAGAGTGGGGCAGCATGAATATATAGTTGATCTTCAAAAATAAACATGCAAGAAGTGTTCTTCACTAAAATGTTCACTACTTGAAACCCGCCTCAACACACCTTAGTGCAGGGAGATCATTTAAAAATAAGACAGTAAGAAGTCACAGGCCTCTACCCTTTCTCCTATGCCTAATAAACACAAAACTCACATAATCATAATCTTTCGGTCAGCAGTTTTATTGAGAAGAAGCCTGGCCTAGTGGAAAAAACATGAATCTGGGAGTCAGAGGATCTGGGTTCTAATCTTGGCTCCACAACTTGTCTGCTATTTGACCTTGGGCCACTAAACCTTTTGTACCTCAGTTACCTCATCTGTAAAATGGGCATTAAGGCTTTGGGCCCCACGTGGGACCAGGAGTGAGTTCAACCTGATTAGCTTTTATCTACCCCAACACTTAGTACAGTGTCTGACACATAATAAGTGCTTGCCAAATGCCGTTTTTTAAAAAAAAATTGAGTGAATACTATGTGAAGAGCACTGTAGTAGGCATTTGGAAGAGTACAGTACGAGAGAGTTGGTAGACACGTTCCCTGCCCTCGAGGAGCGTATAGTCTAGAGGTAGCCCTTAGTATGTGCCGAGCACTGTACTTAGTCCTGGAGTAGATCCAAAGAAATGAGGCCAGACAGAGTCTCTGGCCTACGTCGGATTCACGGGCCAAGATGGAGGGAGATCAGGTACCGAATCCACAGATGAGGAGACCGAAGGACCGAGTAGTTAAATGACTTGCCCAAGGCCGCGGGGCAGGCAGGTGGCAGAGAGGGGATTAGAATCCAGGTCCTCTGACTCCCAGGTCTGTATCGTTTCCACTAGGCCACACTGCCAGTTAGAGCACCCTTTAGACTGTAAGTTTGTTGCAGGCAGGGAACTTGTCCACCATCTCTGTTACATTGTGCTCTCCCAACAGCTCAGTGCAGTGGTTTCCACACAGTAAGTGCTCAATAAATATGATCGATTGATTAGTTGCACCCCTGACAGACCAGGCATCAATACTCGCCAGCCTCCAGAGTTCTCAGAGTTACCTGCCCAAGGCCAGTGACTCGTATCCTCTCTTGCCCTCCTGTCTCCCTGCTGGATTGACCAGCCAGCCCCGCCCCCAGCAGAATGCCCACCCATATTGACCCCGTGGGTGTGCTTTGTCTGCATGATGGAAGGGGTGCCCCACACTCTCCACCCGCTTAGCCGGTCACAGGGGGCAGCTGAGGCTCTGATGCCCGCGAGAGCAACCGCACCACTTCCGTGGCCACTGAGGGAAGCTGCATGGTGTAGTTGATAGAGCATGGGCCTGGAAGTCAGAAGGTCATGGGATCTAATCCCGGCTCTGCCACATGTCTGCTGTGTGACCTTAGGCAAGTCACTTCACTTCTCTACGCCTCAGTTACCTCATCTGTAAAATGGGGATGAAGACTGTGAGCCCCATGTGGAACAGCGACTGTGTTCAACCCGATTTGCTTGTATCCACCCCAGCGCTTAATACTGTGCCTGGCACATAGTAAGCGCCTAACAAATACCATAATTATTGTTATCATTATTATTACTTCTCCCCCCCCCCGCCACTCCTGCATGGAAGAACAAGCATGGCACAGTAGATAGAGCACGGGCTTGGGAGTCAGAAGGTCATGGGTACTAATCCCTGCTCTGCCACTTGTCTGCCATGTGTCCCTGGGCTAGGGTCATTTATTCAATCATATTTATTGAGTGCTTACTGTGTGCAAAATACTGTACTAAGCACTTGGGCAAGTGTGTCATAGCAACAGAAATATTTCTGCCCACAACAAGCTCACAGTCTAGAGAGTCTACAGTCTAGACTCATCTGTAAAATGGGGATTAAGACTGTGAGCCCTATATGGGACAGGGACTGTGTCTAACTCAATTTGCTTGTATCCACCCCAGCGCTTCGTACAGTACCTGGAACATAGTAAGTGTATTTGTATTATTATTGTTATTAACTACACGTTCCCGACCCTAGAGGAAGGTTCTGGATTGGCACCTCCGTCTTTCGCCGCCAAAGCAGAAAGAGTTATTTCCAGAGCATAATTGTCACCCAGCAGTCCCCTTGTTTCACCCATCCCAGTGTCTACTCGCCAGTTTTTGTTTTTTATGGTTAAGCACTTACTACGTGACAGGAAATATTCTAAGAGCTGGGGTAGATACAAAGTAATCGGCTTGGACACAGTCCATTTCCCTAGTGGGGCTCACAGTCTTAATCCCCATTTTACAGATGAGGTAACTGAGGCACAGCGCAGTGACTTTCCTAAGGTCGCACAGCAGACATGTGGCAGACCCTGGATTAGATCCAGATCTGGTCCCCCCATCCTTGGGCAGGAGCCCTGACTTGGCAGCTTCCTCTTGGCTCCCCTTAAGCATCGGGGCACCTAGGGGTTCAGGACAGCAGTGATGGCATTCCTTCAAGAGGAGACTCAGGTTCCCACCAGAACAAGAGCTTAGTACAGTGCTCTGCACATAGGTGCTCAGTAAATACGATTGAATGAATGAATGAACTGTCTGAATAGAGGGCGTTTCATTGAAACTTCGAACTTTTGGGGCAGAAGATGGGATCGCGTGCGAGCTGTCGCCTGGGGCCAAAAGCTCCCTTGTGGGAGGGGCTGGAAGGTTTCTCCATGGGATGATGGTCCCAGCTGCCCAGTTGGCAGGCCGATAAGCTGAGGGCAAGTACCCTCACCTTGAATTCAATACTAATAATAATTGTGGTATTTGCTAGTCGAGGTGCTTACTATGTGCCAGGCACTGGGGTAGATACAAGCAAATTGGGTTGGACACAGGCCCTGTCTCACGTGCTCACGGTTTTAATACTCATTTTTATAGATGAGGTAACAGAGGCACAGAGAATTCATTCATTCAGTCGTATTTATTAAGCGTTTATTGTGTGCAGAGCACTGTACTAAGTGCTTGGGAGAGTGCAATACAAAAATAAATAGTGACATTCGCTGCCCACTTTGGGCTCAAGGTCTAGAGTTGGGGGAGACACACCTCAGTACAAATAGATAAAATTACAGATCTGTATATAAGTGCTGAGGGGCAGGGAGAGGGGGGATGAACAAAGGGAGCAAGTCAGGGTGACACAGAGGGAGTGGGAGATGAGGAAAAGTGGGGCTTAGTCTTGGAGGAGATGGGCCTTCAATAAAGCTTTAAAGCGGGGAAGAGTGATGAAGTGACTTGCCCAAGATCACCCAGCAGGCAAGTGGTAGAGAAGCAGCGTGGCTCAGTGGAAAGAGCACGGGCTTGGGAGTCAGAGGTCGTGGGATCTAATCCCGGCTCCGCCACTTGTCAGCTGTGACAAGCTTGCCCAAAGTCACTTAACTTCTCTGGGCCTCAGTTACCTCATCTGTAAAATGGGGATGAAGACTGTGAGCCCCATGTGGGACAACCTGATCACCTTGTATCCCCCCAGTGCTTTCAGTGCTTTGCACATAGTAAGTGCTTAACAAATACCAAAAAACCCCCCAAAAAGTGGTGGAGCAGGGATTAGAAGGGATTAGGGATTAGGGATGAGAAGCAGCGTGGCGCAGTGAGAAGCAGCGTGGCGCAGTGGAAAGAGCACGGGCTTTGGAGTCAGGGCTTATGAGTTCGAATCCCAGCTCTGCCACTTGTCAGCTGTGTGACTGTGGGCAAGTCACTTAACTTCTCTGTGCCTCAGTTCCCTCATCTGTAAAATGGGGATTAAGACTGTGAGCCCCACGTGGGACAACCTGATTCCCCTGTGTTTACCCCAGCTCTTAGAACAGTGCTCTGCACATAGTAAGCGCTTAACAAATACCAACATTATTATTATTATTATTATTAGAACCCAACTTCTTCTGAGTCCCAGGCCCAAGCTCTATCCACTGGACAGCATTGCTTCTCTGCAATTTAGGAGCAAAAGGGGGTGAAAGAACAGATCTCATAGACTGTAAACTACTTGTCGGCAGGGGTTGCGTTTACCAATTGTATCACACTTCCTCAAGAACTCAGTACAGTGCTCTGCACTCAGTAAGCACTCAGCTGATTGAATAACACTGACTGATCTCACTTTGCACTGGAGTTTCAAAGCTCTAGGAGGAGGCTTGAGTGTTAGTGGAAAGAGCACAGGCCACAGAGTCTGAGAACCTGAGTTCTAAATCCCAACTCTTATCACTTCCTTGCTGTGTGATCTTGGACAAGCCACTTAACTGCTCTGTGCTTCAGTTCCCTCATCTGTAAAATGGAGATTAAATACCTCATCTGTAAAATGGGGATGAAGACTGTGAGCCCCATGTGGACGGGGATTGTATCCAACCTGATTTGCTTGTATCTACAGTGCCTGGCAAAGAATAAGCGCTTAAGGAATACCATGAAATAAATAAACAAGAGCCATCTCCAACCTGAAGCTCTCGAGCGCACATTCAATCGAGAATGGCAAACCCAGAAGCTGTGATTCACTGCTTGCCTATAAGTTGTTCAGAGCAGCAAGAAGTCATGGAGGCAGGAAATATTGAAAGGTTCGAGAGGCATTAGCAGCATTCCTGGGTGAGACAGCCACGATGTGGATAGAGCACGGGCCAAGGAGTAAGAAGGTCATGGGTTCTGATCCCGGCTCCACCACATGTCTGCTGTGTGACCTTGGGCAAGTCATTTCATTTCCCTAGGCCTCAGTTACCTCATCTGTAAAATGTGGATTAAGACTGTAAGCCCCAAGTGGGACAACTTGATTACCTTATATCTACCCCAGCGCTTAGAACAGTGCTTGGCACATAGTAAGCACTCAGGCCCCTTTCCCTCTGCTCCTTCCCGTCTCCCTTGCCCTCCCTTCAGCACTGTGCTCATTTGTATAGATTTTTATTACCCTATTTATTTTGTTAATGAGGTGTACATCCCCTTGATTCTATTTATCATGATTATGTTGTCTTGTTTTTGTCCGTCTGTCTCCCCCAGTTAGACTGTAAGCCCGTCACTGGGCAGGGATTGTCTCTATCTGTTGTCGAATTGTACATTCCAAGCGCTTAGTACAGTGCTCGGCACATAGTAGGCGCTCAATAAATACTATTGAATGAATGAATACCTGTGCTTCCTCTTACTTAGACTGTGAACCCAATGTTGGAAGGGGAATGTGTCCAATCTGATTATCTTGTATCTAGTACGAGATAAATGAAGTGCTTGGCACAGAGTAAATTCTTAACCAGTTACACAGTTATGATGATTGTTAGCAAGAATCAAGAGAGGGTGGGGTCCTAGCTACCTAGAGGCCTCCAGAGGCATTGTGTGCCTGCAGGAAAGCCTATGTTCTCCTCGCTGTTGCACAAAGAGCTCGGTGTATTTTTCAAAACGTGTACTGCAGGAGTCCCGTTAGACTTGTTTGGTGAGTGCATTGGGCTGCTGACACTCAAAAAATGGAAAGCGAAATCCCACAGATATTTCCTCGGCTGAAGCTGATCCCACATAATCCCGGATTATCAAATGTCCTCTAACCCAGCTAGGGAGATGAGGGCCAAAGGCAAAAAGGTGCAGCCCAAACAAATGACCTGTGGAAGGACCGGCAAGCTTTCGGACAATTCTTAAAGAGCCGCCGAGATGGGTACTACAAGAGGGATCTTCAGCAGAAATGCACTGGACTTTGAAGAAGGGCAAAGTGGACTGTCTGGGCAGAAGTGAATAAAAAACAAGACAGGACGATGCAAACGCAGGATTTTTTTTTTTAATGGTACTTTTCGAGCACTTACTGTATGTCAGGCACTGTACTAAGTGCTAGGATAGAGACAAGATAATCAGGGTGGACACAGTCCCTATCCCACATAGGGTTCACAGTCTTAATCCCCATTTTACAGATGAGGTAATTGAGGTGCAGAGAAGTGAAGTGACTTGCCCAAGGTAACACAGCAGACAAGTGGCCAAGCTGAGATTAGACCCCATGACCTTCTGACTCCCAGGACATGTTTTTAATCCCCATTTTACAGATGAGGAACATGAGCCACAGAGAAGTTAAGCAACTCACTCAAGATCATACAGCAAGCCAATTGTAAGAGTTGAGATTAGAATCCAGGTTTTCTGACTCCCAAGCTTGTGCCATTTCCACTAGGCCACGCTTATTCTAGAATGGAGAGGCTTTTGATTTGTTTGGGTGCTCTGAGATCCTCTGTGAACAACTCTGCTAAAATTCAAAGTATTTGTTAGAGTTACTCTGAAAAGTGGTCACAGGAAGGCTGACAGTCATTCCTCTTGTCACTCTTCTGGAGATGTGATTTTACTCAAGATCATAAACTGAGAATGGTTTGAAGGGTTTGGGAGAAGCTCCCTGTGTAGAACTGGTTCTCTATGAGACTTTAAAAAATAATGAGAAAGGGTTTTAAGATGAAGGTTTCAGGGGAAATAATTTAATGAACTGCCTAAAATGACTTTTTCAAGAAAAACATCTCATTTTGATTCTTTGATAATTTTGTCAGTGCCCATCCCAGTATACCAGAGGAGTAGGGATTGATGGGGGGAAGAAGTTCATGCTTCCACCATGACTGAGCAGAAGGGCCACTTGATACCCTGGCAATGCTCTACCCTGCCCTGGGAGACTTACTGCTGAATTGTCCTTTCCAAGCGCCTACTATAGTGCTCTGCATACAGTAAGCACTTAATAAATATGAATGAATAAGTGAATGAATGAATGAAAGGTCTGTATGGCACCGTGTGACTTCGAGGTTGCTTCCTGGTTCATTATTCTTCACCTTTTGCCGTACTAACCAAAGAACTGCCTAGAGGATCGAATTCACTGCACGTCTTCACTATCGCAATTCAGCCACTCTCAGGTTGGCAACTGTGGGTGGAGGCAGCTGGCATCTTTTACATGGAGAGAATGCCCAACCTGGGGGAGGAAACAAATGGTTTATTAGGAGTAAAAAGATTGGAGAAGGAGAGAGGAAATGAGCAGTCACACAGCTAAATTGTAAAATGTGAGAGAGAAGAAGGAGGATTAAAGAAACAAAACAAGGCGTAGGTGGCTTGAGGGAGAGGAAGTGAGGATGGGAAGGAAAAAACGTTGCTGGGAGGGGAGGAAAGGAAGGGGGAGGAAGAGGAGAAGCATCAGGACCTAGTGGATAGAGCACGGGCCTGGGAGTCAGAAGGCCCTGGGTTCTAATCCTGCCTCTGCCACTTGTCTTCTGTGTGACCTGGGACAAGTCATTTAACTTGTCTGTGCCTCAGTTACCTCTTTTGTAAAACGGAGATGAAAACTGTGAGCCCCATGTCGGACATGGACTGTGTCCAACCTGATTGTCTTGTATCTATCCCAGCACTTAGTACAGTGCCTGGCACTTAGTAGGCACCTAAATACCATAAAAAAGGAGGAGCAGACTTGGAAAATGATCATTGGTTGGTGCATACTATTGCACACGTTTGGGGGCACTTTAATGGAAGATTTTTCATTATAAAGAAGTTCCTGATTACAGTATGTATGCCGTTTCGTGGATATTCGCGAGCTAATAGGAAGTAGATAATGGACATTTTAATTGTTCTTGGAATGAGTCAGTAGGAAGTGTTGGCTTTTTTGTTGTGACTGTGCATAAACTTGCAAGAGAGTTCCTCTTCCAAGAGAAGAAATGGATTGTTCCCAAGGAAAGACCTTCCTTTTCTGAGCAGGGAACAGAGCCTACATCCAGGCAGCATAAGTCAATCAATAGGATTTTTTGAGTGCTTCCTATTGGCACAGAACAGTACTAAGTCCTTGGGAGAGAAGCAGCATGGCTCAGTGGAAAGAGCCCGGGCTTGGAAGTCAGAGGTCATGGGTTCGAATCCTGACTCTG
Organism: Ornithorhynchus anatinus; assembly: GCF_004115215.2. NCBI lineage: Eukaryota > Metazoa > Chordata > Mammalia > Monotremata > Ornithorhynchidae > Ornithorhynchus > Ornithorhynchus anatinus. The sequence goes on along the minus strand of NC_041732.1, from coordinate 95,521,271 downwards.
CCACTTGTCAGCTGTGTGACTATGGACAAGTCACTTAACTTCTCTGTGCCTCAGTTACCTCATCTGTAAAATGGCAATTAACTGTGAGCCTCACGTGGGATAACCTGATTAACCTGTATCTACCCCAGTGCTTAGAACAGTGCTCTGCACATAGTAAGCGCTTAACAAATAACATTATTATTATTATTATTATTGTAACCTGATTAACCTGTATCTACCCCAGTGCTTAGAATAGTGCTCTGCACATGGTAAGCGCTTAACAAATACCAACATTATTATTATTATTATTATTACAGTATAATAGAGTTGGTAGACATGTTCTTCTGCCCGCCATGAGCTTACAGTCTAAAGGGTCTTTTCCTTCTCCCTCCCACTGTGCCTTGAATGATCCCACTCCATAAGGGCTGCTGGAAGGTGGTCACCGAGCCCACCGCTAATGACATCACTTATGGTAGTTAAGGATTTACTATGTGCCGAATACTGTATTAAGCCCTGGGCAGGTACAAGATAATGAGGTCAGACAGAGTCCTTGTCCCACATGGAGCTCACAGGCACAATAGGAGGGAGAACATTGAATTCCCATTTTACAGATGAGGAAACTGAGACCCAGAAAAATTAAGTGACAAGGTCACACAGCAGACAACTGGCAGAGCTGAAGTTAGCACACAGGTACTTTGACTCCCAGGGCCAAACTCTTTCCACTAGGTCCTTGGTCATATAGCAGACACTTGGTGGAGCCAGGATTAGAACCCAGGTCCTTCTGACTCCCAGGCCGGTTCTCTATCCACTAGGCCACGCTGCTTCTATGCCTTTTACTCTAAGGCTCTCGTTGGGCGAAGCCCAAAAGTAAGTTCTTATGTTTCTGACTTATTTTACCAATACCGAATGACTCCTCCTCCTTCCTAAACTCTGTCCTCCTCCCAACTTTCATCTCTGTTGATGACACCACCGTCTTCCCAGTTTCAGTGGCCTACAATCTTGGTAGCCTCCTGGACTCCTCACTATCTCTGAACTCTCGTTGTTCAAACTACTCCTAAACCCAGCCAAATCTTACCTCACAGTATTTCCTACACCTGCCCAATCCTCATTTCCCAGATCGCTACCTCTTTGGCCCGAGCTCTTGTCAGACGGTGGGTGGATCGTTGCATCTGTCTCCTCGCTGGTTTTCCTGTCTCCAGCCTCACCCCCCATCATTCTATGCTATACACTGCTGCGTGGACCATCTATTTGTAGATACAAGATAATCAGTTTGGGCAAAGTCTCTGTCCCACATGGCCTTCACCATCTAAGCCTGACAGGGGACAAATATTAATCCCCAATTTACAGATGAGGAAACTGAGACACTTAGAAGTTAAGTGATTGCTTAAATTCACACATTAGGTAAGTGGCAGAGTGGGAATTATAACCCAGATCCTCAGGTTCCCGGGCCTGTGCTCTTTTCACCAGGCCATGCCGCTTCTCCAATAAGCTTCCCCGACAAACTCCCCAAACCTAAATCACATCAATTCATCAGCCTCCTTTAGCGTCACATATTTATTTATTTATACCCTCCTTCAGTACTTATGTATATTGCGTATGGTTGATTGTACAGTTTAATATATTTATTCTGATGACTCATTTGTAAATATTTTTATGCCTGACTCCCCTATTAGAGTGTAAATGCCTTGTAGGTAGGGAACATTTCACACTTCTGTTGTACTTACCCAAGGGTTTAATTATAGCGCTTTTCCAGATCCTTGGTGGCAAATCCTGCCCGGCAAAACCAGCAGCAGCAGCAGCAGCAGTGAAGTACCAGGAGAGTACGAACCATGTCTAAAACTGACTTATCAGGCCATTTTTGTTTGAATCCCATTCAGATCATTGCCCTTAATAGAACAATGGCACATTCAGTTCAGGTAACATTCATCCCAGAATTTACTAGGTGTGACTTGATCATACGGCTACCTTACTGCTACGGGTTCTCGTTATATCCCAGCTAGACTACTGTGTCAGCCTTCTCTCTGATCTCCCTTCCTCCTCTCTCGCCCCGCTCCAGTCTATTCTTCACTCCGCTGCCCGGCTCATCTTCCTGCAGAAACGATCTGGGCCTGTCACTCCCCTTCTTAAACAACTCCAGTGGTTTCCTATCGACCTCCGCTCCAAACAAAAACTCCTCACTCTAGACTTCAAGGCTCTACATCACCTTGCCCCTTCCTACCTCTCCTCCCTTCTCTCTTTCCACCGCCCACCCCGCACGCTCCGCTCCTCCGCCGCCCACCTCCTCGCCGTCCCTCGGTCTCGCCTATCCCGCCGTCGACCCCTGGGCCACGTCCTCCCGCGGTCCCGGAACGCCCTCCCTCCTCACCTCTGCCAAACTGATTCTCTTCCCCTCTTCAAAACCCTACTTAAAACTCACCTCCTCCAAGAGGCCTTCCCAGACTGAGTTCCCCTTGTCCCTCTACTCCCTCTACCACCCCCCCTTCACCTCTCCGCAGCTTAGCCCTCTTTTCCCCCCATTTCCCTCTGCTCCTCCCCCTCTTCCTTCCCCTCCCCTCAGCACTGTACTCGTCTGCTCAACTGTATATATTTTCATTACCCTATTTATTTTGTTAATGAAATGTACATCGCCTCGATTCTATTTAGTTGCCATTGTTTTTACGAGATGTTCTTCCCCTTGACTCTATTTATTGCCATCGTTCTCGTCTGTCCGTCTCCCCCGATTAGACCGTAAGCCCGTCAAACGGCAGGGACCGTCTCCATCTGTTGCCGACTTGTTCATTCCAAGCACTTAGTACAGTGCTCTGCACATAGTAAGCGCTCAATAAATACTATTGAATGAATGAATGAATACAGTCAATACCTCAGGGGCCTTCAACGATATTTTTAATATTTGGAATCCAGCCCTTTTCTCAAATTAATATGTGGGGTGGCTGGAATTCACAGTTACAAAATGGCAGTTCAGTTCCTCTAATTTTGCCTCTTTTCTTCACTGTGTACATCTGACTGTGTTTTCATTCATTCAATAGTATTTATTGAGCGCTTACTATGTGCAGAGCTCCGAACAAAGAGCTTGGAATGTACAATTTGGCAACAGATAGAGACAATCCCTGCCCAGTGATGGGCTCACAGTCTAATCGACTGTGTTTTAAGAGGGTGACAGTAGATATTTCATTCAGTGTTATTTATTGAGCACCTACTGTGTGTAAACACTGTACTGAGGATTGGGGAAGAATAAAAGAAAGGATAAATATGAGGATTCACGGTCTTTAAGTGGGGTAGGAGAGGTTGAGAAATGGTGGATTAGCCCTATAACCAAAGACCAGCCCCAAACCCTTCGTGGTTCTTTGGTCAAAACCCTTCCCCACTGGTGGCAGAGCCCCAGAAGACATTCTCTTATTTCGTACTTCCCTCCCTGCCCCCCAGCCGCTACGGTGACGGGCTGTGTTGGGCTCTCCGGAAGGGGACCAAGTTTACCCGTCATTTAATCAATCATATTTATTGAGTACTTACTATGTGAAAGCGGTGTACTAAGCGCTTGGGAGAGTACAAAGAACAGAGTTGGGTAGACATGTTCCTATAGTACACGTTTGGTTTTCAAAGTCCTCCTCTGGGAGTTCGCTCTCCCCTCACAATCCCTGTGAGATAGATAAGAACAGACGTTATCACTACACGAAGTGATCATTTCTATTTCTCAGGTGAAGCTGGTCTTTACACAGTATAAAAATTGGGGGTATTAGGCAAGTGATTTCCAAGTATCTGTTATCTCTGAATATCTATTGTATCTAATGGCCTTCTGAACTAAGCCCATCATAAATAAATTCCTAAAAGCATGAGGGAGAAACATCATCCCAAGGAGAGATCATCCCAAGCTTGGGAAGATAAGTGGTTTGACCTTGCTGAATTTCAATCCCCATATTTCTTTCAGCTGCTCTTCTAGACTCTTGGATTTATCTCTCTTCCCTGCAAATATTCTTGGAATCATTTTTTTTAGCCGAATGGCAACATCAGTAAAATCCACTGAGTTTTTAAATATACCCAGGAGCAGATTATTCAGTTAGCTGGCCGAGATTCCTTGGTTGGTCTCACAAAGTGACTTTGTCTCTAATACAGCCGAGAACAGCTGTTTCCTGTCACATTCTTGGGTTCATATTTACACATAGTGTTTATCCACTCAAAAAGTTGCAATTGAAGACCAACTGTGAGGTAACATCCTAGTTACATTATCCTGACATCAGCACAATCCACTGCAGCTACTTTGGGTCAACCTATTTCTCAGCCATGATTCCTTTGCAGGCTTCAGGGCTTCAATCAGGCAACATCTGACATCATATCTTTTTTTGTAGATCCAGCTCCTTATTTTGGCAGCTGAAGAGAGTGGGGGCTAGAAAATGTTTGCTCCGTTAGCCTCAGGCGGGAGGTGAGGCAATGGAGCGCTTGAATCTCAGAACCTCCCTTCTCATTTGTAGGAGGTCACTGCTCCCTGGCTCCTTCGCAAGAAGAAGCCACGCTTAATTAACCCCACCCAGGTCGTGCCTGAAAAACCGTGGCTGTTTAAGGGACTTGCATCCTTTCATTCCTCATTTTCTTGATGGAAGTAGAATTAAGTGGAGATGGGATTGTGATCGTTTTCCTGACTCCTTGCCAATATGGATTCTTTAAAAGTGTTTGAAAACCCTTGTCCGAGGATCAGTTCCGACTTGCTGTGGTGACGCTAGTTTCTTTAGTTCTCTTGCATTTAGGGAAAGGAGAAGCTTTGATTTAAACGTGTGCAAATCCTGGGGAGGGACTTGTAGGTGCTGACTAATTAAAAACTCGTTGTCTTCTACTAATGGGTAGGTGTCAGTGAGGGCAGGGAATTGGGCGAAACTACAGCTCCAAGCACCCACAAAGGGTAAAGCTTTGGGTTATTGCTTCTACAACACTGCCAGGGAGCTCAAGAAATTTTCAACAATTTACAACCTGCTTTTTGCTTTGATCCTTTCCCCTTTGTGGTCTAGAACGTCGTAGAGTTTATTCATTCATTCAGCTGTATTTACTGAGCACTTACTGTATGCGAAGCACTATGCTAAGTGCATGGGAGAGTGCCATATAACAATAAACAGACACATTCCATGCCCACAAAGAGCTTACAGTCTAGAGGTAGAAATCTTAACCCAAAACAGCTGCTAATTTTAAAAAAAAAAATCCATTTCTATTTGTATTCACCAAACCCAGCGGAGTATGGAATGGTAAATGGAAGATTGCAAAGTCTGCATCTTGATGGCAGGAGTCATGCAGCTACTTTATTGTTGTACTCTCCCAATTGCTTAGTACAGTGCTGTGCACACAGTAAGTGCTCAAAATGATCAATGATTGATTGAGATCATTAATTCAGTATCTGCTTGTATCTAAACTAGCCTAGGTTTGCTCAGAGGTGCTGCAGTCAAGCTAACAAACTCACTTATAAACACGGTTTCATTCTGAAGCAGCATGGCTCAGTGGGAAGAGCATGGGCACGAGAGTCTCTGGTCGTGGGTTCTAATTCCGGCTCTGCCACTTGTCAGCTGTGTGACTTTGGGCAAGTCACTTCACTTCTCTGTGCCTCAGTTACCTCATCTGTAAAATGGGGATTAAGACTGTGACAACCTCATTACCTTTTATCTACCCCAGTGCTTAGAAGAGTGCTTGGCACATATTAAGCGCTTAACAAATACCATCATCATTATTAATAACAATAATGTTGGTATTTGTTGTTATTATTATTATTATTCCTCAGTCAACCCGGGCCCCCACATATCCTAGTCCCTCCCCATTCCCTCAATTTGTAAAGTAGATTCAAGCCCTGGCACTGAGACACTAGAAGGGACACCCCTCTTTGATAATGAGCCGTGCATGAAGCAGCATGACCTAAGCCCAGGCTCTCTCCACTAGGCCATGCTCCTTCAGGCATGGCTCATTATAAATGAGGAGTTGACTCTAGAAATGCCAACAGCTGTAGAATGAAATGCAAGACATTTCTAATTACGTTTAAAATAGGGCACTGCGAACTAATTTTAAACTGCAGAGACGTGAAAATACCAAGCTGTAAGAAGAATTGGAATCAAATCGTTAGAAGATAGCTATCCGCTGCATGGGCCACGTGTATTCTGGTGTATTACTACCGAAAGAACTGGTGAAAGGATGCACCAATCAATCAGTTGTATTCATTGAGTGCTTACTATGTGCAGAGCACCATACTAAGCTCTTGGGAGAGTCAATCAGTTGTATTTATTGAGTGCTTGCCATGTGCAGAGCACTGTACTGTGTTTGAGACAGTACGATATAACAAGAAACGGACACATCCCCTGCCCACAATGTGCTTACAGTCTAGAGGGAGCTTAAAATATGATAATAACAGACACATTCCCTTCCCATGATGAGCTTACATTGACCAGTTGCTCCAAATCCCCAAGGGTACGTCTTTTTGGAGATTTTATTAAATCCACCTAAAATTTACAGAAGGGATCAGTGTGGGTCTTCTCAGCTAGGATGTTCCTGGGTGCCCATACACCCTGCTCTTGCGTCACTAGAGAGGTTTAGTCCTCAGGATGCCACTTCCTGTGCCCAAGGGCATGCATGGCACCCTTCAGTCCACGCCCCTTGGCACATGATGCAGCCCTCAAATGTCAATCCCCATCTCCCCTTTTAGTGTCGTTATAAATGGAGACCCAGCACTCACCTCAAATGACCATCGAGGTATTTGGCCACTTCCCTCTTTAGCCTGCAGCAGGGGGCAAGAAAGGTTTCAACCACCCAGCTGATCTCTCATATGGTAATAATAATAATTGCGGCATTTGTTAAGCTCTTACCGTGTGCCAGTCACTGTACTAAGCGCTGGGGTGGATACAAGCAAATAGAGTTGGACGTGGTCCCTGTCCCACATGGGACTCCCAGTCTCAATCCTCATTTTACAGATGAGGTCACTGACACATAGAGAAGTGAAGTGACTTGCCCAAGGTCACAGAGCAGACAAGTAGCAGAGTTAGGGGTTAGGTAGTTCCCCCCTTCCCAAGCTCTGCAGTCAAAATCCACATCAGAACCTATCAAATGAGGAAAAAAAGCGATGCAGGTTGGGAAGGAGGGTTTCCTGGATTCACCCCACCAATAACCAAATGCTCTAACCGAATGAATAATAATAATTGAGGTATTTGTTAAGCGCTTACTATGTGCCAGTCACTGTCCTAAGCGCTGGAGTGGATACAAGGAAATTGAGTTGGACACAGTCCCTGCCCTGCATGGGGCTCAAAGTCTTAGCCCCATTTTACAGATGAGGTAACTGAGGCACAGAGAATTGAAGTGACTTGCCCGAGGCTACGTAGCAGACAAGTGGCAGAGCCAGGATTAGAACCCATGACCTTTCGACTCCCAGGCCGGTGCTCTATCCACTACATCGTGCTACTTAGGAAGGGCTCAGAGTCAATCCAGGTTCTTCCCACTGTAGTGTGAGAAACTGGTGTAACCTTATGCTCGTGGGTGGGAGGGTGGAAGGATTCCACTATAACTATGCCACTGCAGGGGAATTTAGATCAGTGCCCAAACTCCGGATGTGGTTGTGGTTCACTGAAGGAGGCTATCCATGGGCCATTTTTTATTGTAGAGAGATAATATTCAGTTGACCGATATCCAAGAGCGCACTGGTTGCTCAGTAATAACCACACCGAGAACATAAATCTATTTCCAGCATTAGGATAGCCCAGATAAAAGCCCAGGGACAAACATTATCGTGTGCCAACTGGCTTTCTCCACATGCTCACACCCACAGTGACGGTCTCCCTCTTTCTCCCCCTCTCATCTTTGCACTGCTGCTTCTCTCTATTACTCATATTTGCTTCTCAGATGGAGGCCAGTGGGATGATCACGGTCCTGGAGACACAGCAGCGCCATTAAGAGGCCCCGTTCCCTCCGGGACCTCGGTATTTAAGCTCCCTGTGGGCAGGGAATGTGTCTGTTTAATGTTATATTGTACTCTCCCAAGCGCTTAGTACAGTGCTCTGCACACAGTAAGAGCTAAATAAATGCCAGTGAATGAATGAATGAATGAATATGGGTCGGGCTGGGCCTGGCCTGGGCAAGTTGGCAGTGGAACTTACCAGGAAGTGGATTAATAATAATAATAATGTTGGTATTTGTTAACCGCTTACTATGTGCAGAGCACTGTTCTAAGCGCTGGGGTAGATACAGGGTGATCAGTTTGTCCCACGTGAGGCTCACAGTCTTAATCCCCATTTTACAGATGAGGTAATTGAGGCACAGAGAAGTTAAGTGACTTGCCCAAGGTCACACAGCTGACAAGTGGAAGAGCCGGGATTCGAACCCACAACCTCTGACTCCACTGAGCCACAGTGTCAGTAAATCGATGCATGCTGAGGGAGGGAAATGGACAGACGATTAAGACGTGCAGAACTGATTAGGCGGTGTGACACAAGTGGATTCCTGCCTGCTCCTGGTCCCTTCTCAGATTTCACTGATTTGAATCGTTTTCTTCAGGGGACCGAGGAGATTTCTTTGCAAGAACTCCGGACTGTGTGGGGAACTCTTTAGGTCCTGACAGGAGCCTATTCCTCTCATCAATCAATCGATCCTATTTATTGAGTGCTTAACGTGGGCAGAGCACTCGGACTTTTCACTCCCGTCCATCTCACAGTGCGAATTCCTAATCTTCACTTGGGTTAAGTGAAGAGGAGATGGCTTTCAAAAATGCTTTAAGTTTACTCCCGGGTCTGGGAATCAGAAGGACCTGGGTTCTAATCCTGACTCCGCCCATAGCTTGCTGGGTGATCTTGGACAAGTTACTTAACTTATCTGTGCCTCACTTACCTCATCTGTGAAATGGGGATTCAATACTTATTCTCATCCCTACTTAGAGCCTCATCTGGGACAGGGACCGTGTTGAACCTGATTAGCTTATATCTACTCCAGAGCTTAATACAGTGCCTGCCACATGGTAAGCGCTTAACAAATGCCATAAAGATAAAGTGGGGAGAGTGACAGATCTTTCGGATATGAAGAGGGAGGGCGTTCCAGGTCAGAGGCAGGTTGTGGGCGAGGGATTAGCAGCAAGATATACAAGATCGTAGTACAGTGAGTAGGTTGGCATTGGAGGAGCAAAGTGAGTGGGCTGAGTTAGAGAGGGCAAGGTGACTGAGTGCTTTATAGCTTCAGGCAAGGAGGAAAGGTGAGCAGTTTCTGTTTGATGTAGAGGTGAATGGGCAACCACTGGAGGTTGTTGAGAATGGGGAAACATGGACTGAGCTTTAGAAACTTTAGAAACTTTAGAAAAATGATCCGTGCAGCAGAGTAAAGTATGGACTGGAGTGGGGAGAGACAGGCGGCAGACAGGTCAGCCAAGAGGCTGATGCAGTAATCAGGGCAAGATAGGATAAGTGCTTGGACTCCCTTCTCTCTTTCTACCGCCCACCCCGCACGCTCCGCTCCTCTGCCGCCCACCTCCTCACCGTCCCCCGTTCTCGCCTATCCCGCCGTCGACCCCCGGCCCACGTCCTCCCGCTGTCCTGGAACGCCCTCCCTCCTCACCTCCGCCAAACTAACTCTCTTCCCCTCTTCAAAGCCCTACTGAGAGCTCATCTCCTCCCTGAGGCCTTCCCAGACTGAGCTTCCCCTTTTCCCTCTGCTCCCTCTCTGCCCCACTTCACCTCCCCACAGCTAAGCCCCCTTCCCCCCCTTCCCTCTGCTCCTCCCCCTCTCCCTTCCCCTCCCCTCAGCATTGTGCTCATTTGTATATATTTTTATTCCCCTATTTATTTTGTTAATGAGACGTACATCCCCTTGATTCTATTTATTGCGATTAAGTTGTCTTATTTTTGTCCATCTGTCTCCCCCGATTAGACTGTAAACCCGTCAGTGCGCAGGGATTGTCTCTATCTGTTGCCGAATTGTACATTCCAAGCACTTAGTACAGTGCTCTGCACATAGAAAGCGCTCAATAAATACTATTGAATGAATGAGTGAATAATTTGGATGGAGAGGAAAGATAGGATTTTAGTGACGTTGTGCTCTCGACGAGAAGCAGTGTGGTCTAGTGGATAGTGTGTGGCCTAGGAGTCAGAAAGACCTGGGTTCTAATCCTAGCTCCATCACCCGTCTGTTGTATTACTTTAGGTAAATCACTTTGCTTCTCTGTGCCTCAGTTACCTCATTTGTAAAATGGGGATTAAGATTGTGAGCCCCATGTGGGAAAGGGACTGTGTCCAACCTGATTTGCTTTTATGCACTCTAGGGCTCAGAACAGTGCCTGGCACATAACGAGTGCTTAAAAAAATGCCACAGTTATTATTATTGTTATTATTATTACTCTGTCGGTGCCTCCTTTCTCTTCCTGCTTCTCATTTCCTCTCTTCCTTTTCCTCTCCAATTTGATTAATAATAATAATAATAATGATTATAGTGTTTGTCAAGCATTTACTATGTGTCGGGCATTGAACTGAGCACTGGGGTAGATACAAACAAATCGAGTTGGACACAGTCCCTGTCCCATATGGGGCTCACAGTCTCAATCCCCATATTACAGATGAGATAACTGAGGCCCAGAGAAGTGAAGTGACTTGCCCAAAGTCACACAGCAGATTTGTGGCAGAGGTGGGACTAGATGTCATGTCCTTCTGATTCCCAGGCCTGTGCTCTGTCCACTACGCCATGATTCCCCTGCTTTCCTGGTTCCTGTTATCCCGGATATCATGCTGGGTCCCTCCCTTGCTGAACTTTAACTGCCTTGTACCTTGAGGGCACGAATCATAAGAAGCAGCATGCCTTATTGGAAAGAACACAGGCCTGGAAGTCACAGGACCTGGGTTTTAATCCCAGTTCTACCACTTGCCTGGTGTTCGACCTTGGGCCAATCGCTTATTTTCTCTCTGCCTCAGGTTCCTGTTCTGCAAAGTGGGGCTTCAATACCTGCTCTCCCTTTGACTTTGAGCCCCCTGGGGATAGGGACCGTGTCTGATTTGATTATTTTGCAATTACCCCAGCACTTAGTAGAGTTTTCGGCACTTAATAAATGCTTAGCAACTACCCCTCTAGACTGTAAGCTCCTTGTGGGTAGTGAATGGGTCTGTTGTATCGTACTCTCCCCAAGTGCTTAATTCTGTGCTGTGCAGACAGTAAGTGCTAAATAAATACGATTGATTGACTGACTACCACAATGTCTTTGGCCTCCTTGGTCCTCTCCCAAGGGCTTCGCACAGTGCTCAGCCCACAGTAGGTCCTCACTGAGTACAATTGGTGTAATGATTGATCGCCGATCACACTGCCAGAATCCGAGAACCCCTCATCGTCGCCAACTCCTCGTTGTCGCTCGCACCAGGGAGCAGTGGGGACCCATCTATTTTCCTTCTTTGGCGTTTTATGGTACCCGTTAAACACTTACTAGGTGTCAAACACTGTTCTACGTGCTGGAGTAGGTACAAAGTGCTTATCACAGTGTTCTGCACATAGTAAGTGCTCAATAAATGCTACTGAATGAAGTAAATTAGGTCAGACACAGTCCCTGTCCCGCATGGGGCTCCCAGTCTTAAATAATAATAAGGTTGGTATTTGTTAAGGCTTACTATGTGCAGAGCACTGTTCTCAGTGCTGGGGTAGATACAGGGTAATCAGGTTGTCCCACGTGAGGCTCACAGTTAATCCCCATTTTACAGATGGCACAGAGAAGTTAAGTGACTTGCCCACAGTCACACAGCTGACAAGTGGCAGAGCTGGGATTCGAACCCCTGACTTCTGACTCCCAAGCCCAGTCTCTTTCCACTGAGCCACGGAGAAAGGATATTGAATCCCCATATTACAGTTGAGGAAACTGAGGCACAGGGAAGTTAAGTGACTTGCCCAAAGTCACACAGCAAGTAATTAGCAGAGTAATTGGCGGAGCTGGGACTAGAACCCAGGTCCTCTGACTCCCAGGCCCGTGCTCTTTCCACTAGGCCACGCTGCTTCTCACCCTCCCTTACCCTCAGAAGCACATCTGGGTTATTGCAGTTTTGTAGGACCCGGGAGATCCCCAGACCCTGGAGCTATTTGTACGTACACACCAAGGACCCAACATTTATGGGGCATATTTCTTGGCAGAGAAGTAAGGACCTTCATTTTTCCAGCCTCCTTATATATTAAATTCCTATTGTGTAAACAAGCTGAATTCCAAATATGTTCTTGGTTTGAGTGTATATAAGCGGAGGAAACTCCGAAGCTTCAGACTCTATTACCTTCCTGCAACTCTAGACATTTTCCTTCCTTGGAGAAAAATGATCAACATGCAAGTGGAAAGAAACTTTAGGGACAGAGGGAGCTTATGGAGGAGGAACACGTCAATCTCAAGCTTTCATATGATAGATGGGATAGTGGATGGATGATTTTAGCTTTTGAAGTTCATAAATAATAGTAATATTCAGTGTTTATTATGTACCAAGCACTCCCTGTTCCACGTGGGGCTCACAGTCGAAGTTGGAAGGACAACTGGAATTGCATCCCCTATTTTACAGATAAGGAAGCAGGTACAGAGAGTAAGAAACCAGCATGGCTTAGTGGAAAGAGCCCGGCCTTGGAGTCAGAGGATGTGGGTTCTAATCCCAGCTCTGCCTCTTGTCAGCTGTGTGACTGTGGGCAAATCACTTAACGTCTCAGTGCCTCAGTTACCTCATCTGTAAAATGGGGATGAAGACTGTGAGCCTCAGGTGGGAAAATCTGATTACCGTGTATCTACCCCAGCGCTTAGACCAGTACTCTGCACATAGTAAGCGCTTAACAAATACCAACGTTGTTAAAAATGCCAACTACTCTGTGTTTTAGTTCCCTTATCCGTAAAATGGGGATTAAGAATGTGAGCTCCACGTGGGACAATCTGATAACCTTGTATCTATACCAGCGCTTAGAACAGTGCTCAGCACATAGTACGTGCTTAACACATACCATCATCATTAATAAAATAATTGTGATATTTCTAAGTGCTTACTATGTACCAAGCACTGTACTAAGTCCTGAGGTTGATACAAGATATTCAGGTCACACCCAGGCCTTGTCCCATGTGGGACTCACAGCCTAGGTAGGAGACAAAACAGGTCTCCATATTACAGATGAGGAAACTGAGGCACAGAATAGTTAAGTGATTTGCCCGAGGTCACACAGTAGGCAGGTGGTGGAGCTGGGATTAGAACCCAGGCCCTGTGATCCCCGGGTTCATTCTCTTTCTACTTGCCTAGTGTGTAGTTAACGGAATTTCAATCAAACACTAAGTGAAGCTCAAATGTTAACTTGAAGAGAGGGTTCCAGGGCTAAGGCTGTCTTTGCAATTCTTAAGTAGGGAGATCTCCCCCTACCTGGGGACGTGCAATAGGAGCCCCTGCTTTTGGTGTGGGAAGGAGAGAGGAAAGCTCCAGTACAGGATTTCAGGTCCAAACCTACTCAGGGCAGTGGTGTGTACTAAGGACCTCTGGAGCTGTAAGCATAATGGAAAAATAGAACATTTCATATTTAGTGCTCATTTTGGAGGTGGAGCAAAGACAGAACAGAAGCAGATCATGAAGCAGCGTGGCCTACTGGCTAGAGCAAGGGCCTGGGAGTCAGAAGGAGGATCTGGGTTCTAATCCTGACTCTGCCACTAGTCTGCGGTGTGACCTTAATTTAAGTCACTTAACTTTTCTGTGCCGCAGTCACCTCATCTGTAAAGTGGGCATTAAGACCTTGAGCCCTGTGTGGGGCAAGGGACTGTGTCCAACCAGATTAACTTGTATCTACCCCAGGGCTTAATACGGTGTCTGGCTCATAGTAAGCGCTTGACAGATGCCATAAAAAAAAAAGAAGTCAGCATTGGGTCAACAAGCATATTATGATCATCTTCAACACCATTTAGTGAGCTCTGGTGGTGGGAAGAACACTATACTAGGCAAATTTATCCTTTCCTGCCTTAACTCTGCCCTCTCCTCCGCCAGGCAAAGCTTCTTCTCCTCCCTCATCGACACCCATGCCCGTCACCCCCGCCGACTGTTCCGGACCTTTAACTCTCTCCTTAGGCCCCCTGTTCCTCCCCCTCCCCCATCTCTCACCCCTAATGATCTGGCCACCTATTTCCTCACGAAAATCAACACGATCAGGTCTGAGCTCCCCAAAGTCACCCCTCCGCCTCTCCCCTCCCCCCCACCAACCCCCTCCCCTACTTTCCCATCCTTCCCTGCAGTATCCTCAGAGGAGATCTCCTCCCTCCTCGCAAGTGCCACCCCCTCCACCTGCGCCTCGGACCCCATTCCCTCTCACCTTCTTAAAACCATCACCCCTGCCCTCCTCCCTTCCTTAACTTCTATTTTTAACCACTCAATCTCCAAGGGCTCCTTCCCCTCTGCCTTCAAACACGCCCACGTCTCCCCCATCCTAAAAAAACCCGCTCTTGACCCCACTTCCCCCTCCAGTTATCGTCCTATCTCCCTACTACCCTTCCTTTCCAAAATCTTAGAACGAGTCGTCTACAATCGATGCCTAGAATTCCTTAACTCCCATTCTCTCCTAGACCCCCTCCAATCTGGCTTCCGTCCCCTCCACTCTACCGAGACTGCTCTCTCTAAGGTCACCCGTGACCTCCTTCTTGCCAAATCCAATGGCTCCTACTCCATTCTGATCCTCCTTGACCTCTCTGCTGCCTTTGACACTGTCGACCATCCCCTCCTCCTCCATACCTTATCTCACCTTGGCTTCACGGACTCTGTCCTCTCCTGGTTCTCCTCTTACCTCTCTGGCCGATCATTCTCGGTCTCCTACGCTGGAGCCTCCTCCCCCTCCCATCCTTTAACTGTTGGAGTTCCTCAAGGGTCAGTTCTTGGCCCTCTTCTGTTCTCCATTTACACTCACTCCCTCGGTGAACTCATTTGCTCTCACGGCTTTGACTACCATCTCTACGCAGATGACACGCAGATCTACATCTCCGCCCCTGTCCTCTCCCCCTCCCTTCAGGCTCGCATCTCCTCCTGCCTCCGGGACGTCTCCACCTGGATGTCGGCCCGCCACCTAAAACTCAACATGAGCGAGACTGAGCTCCTCATCTTCCCTCCCAAGCCCGGTCCGCTCCCAGACCTCTCCATCACCGTGGATGGCACGACCATCCTTCCCGTCCCGCAGGCCCGCAATCTCGGTGTCATCCTTGACTCGTCCCTCTCGTTCACCCCACACATCCTATCCGTTACCGAGACCTGCCGGTTTCACCTCTACAACATCGCCAAGATCCGCCCTTTCCTCTCCACCCAAACGGCTACCTTACTATTACGGGCTCTCGTTATATCCCGGCTAGACTACTGTGTCAGCCTTCTCTCTGACCTCCCTTCCTCCTCTCTCGCCCCGCTCCGGTCTATTCTTCACTCCGCTGCCCGGCTCATCTTCCTGCAGAAACGATCTGGGCATGTCACTCCCCTTCTTAAACAACTCCAGTGGTTGCCTATCGACCTCCGCTCCAAACAAAAACTCCTCACTCTAGGCTTCGAGGCTCTCCGTCACCTTGCCCCTTCCTACCTCTCCTCCCTTCTCTCTTTCTACCGCCCACCCCGCACGCTCCGCTCCTCCGCCGCCCACCTCCTCGCCGTCCCTCGGTCTCGCCTATCCCGCCGTCGACCCCTGGGTCACGTCCTCCCGCGGTCCTGGAACGCCCTCCCTCCTCACCTCCGCCAAACTGATTCTCTTTCCCTCTTCAAAACCTTACTTAAAAATCACCTCCTCCAAGAGGCGTTCCCAGACTGAGCTCCTCTTCCCCCTCTACTCCCTCTGCCATCCCCCCTTTACCTCTCCGCAGCTAAAGCCTCATTTTCCCCTTTTCCCTCTGCTCCTCCACCTCTCCCTTCCCATCCCCACAGCACTGTACTCGTCCGCTCAACTGTATATATTTTCGTTACCCTATTTATTTTGTTAATGAATTGTACATCGCCTTGATTCTATTTAGTTGCCATTGTTTTTACGAGATGTTCTTCCCCTTGACGCTGTTTAGTGCCATTGTTCTTGTCTGTCCGTCTCCCCCGATTAGACTGTAAGCCCGTCAAACGGCAGGGACTGTCTCTATCTGTTGCCGACTTGTTCATCCCAAGCACTTAGTACAGTGCTCTGCACATAGTAAGCGCTCAATAAATACTATTGAATGAATGAATGAATTGGCTACATCCACTAGAAGCAAAAGATACAGTCCTTGTCTTTGAGGAGCTTACAGTCTAATGGGGACCTGAATCACTAAGTTTCCATTAGGTGAAAGAGTAAAAACATGGGTACCAATGATAAAAACAAGGGCAGTGAACTGAACGAATGAATAGTAAGAGAACAGGCATAAAGATGGTTGGAGGGGTCACATGGGCAAAAGGAGGTGATCTGTGCCACCAACCCGGTTAAACTATGCCCAAGCATGCAACTGGCAGGCCTGCAGAGAAGTGCAAGACAGAGCACTGTGTATGTAGGAAGGAGAATCATGGGTAGAAAGTAAAGGAGAAATAAATGAGAGGAAGGAGAGAGAAAGGACGGGAGAGAAGGAAGATGGCTAGAGAAATAATAATAATAATGGTAATGTTGGTATTTGTTAAGTGCTTACTATGTCCAGAGCACTGTTCTAAGCGCTGGAGTAGATACAGGGTAATCAGGTTGTCCCACATGAGGCTCACAGTCTTAGTCCCCATTTTACATATGAAGTAACTGAGGCACAGAGAAGTTAAGGGGCTTGCCCACAGTCCCAGAGCTGACAAGTGGCACAGCAGGGATTCAAACCATGATCTCTGACTCCCAAGCCCGTGCTCTTTCCACTGAGTCACGCTGCTTCAGAGAAAGGTCCAGCAGTTGGAGAGGAGAAAAATCCAGTGCCCCTGGCGATAGTCCCACGTGCCTTCCCGTGGCATGCCCGGGGCTCAAGTCCGATGGCGGAAGAGCCTGGATTTCAGGGGGCCAGAGTGTGCACCCGACCCTGAACCAAGGAGTGAGGGGCTGTTGAAGTCACAGAACAAGAGCCCACCACACAGCCCTGACGGGAACTGATCGGTCCCTTACCCTAAGATGGGGACGGTGCAGTGTTTGATTATTCTCCAACACCGTGAGATCACCTGCCTAGGAAATTTCATTTATTTCAAGGAGCGACAAGTCAGTAACCTTCACCCGCCGGAGACCGAAGATAGCGGAATCCGATTCTATTTCTGTGTTGATATCGTGTTAAAAATACAGTAGGAGACTTTGACTCCAGGACTGTATAGGAGCAGCTGTTGGTATAGACATGCTGAATCATTGCTCTCCCATTTCCCTACTGCTAACAGACCGTTTTAGAAGACCCACGGGCAGGATGCGATGTGTAAACAGAGAGTTTTTGATGAGCAACTGGTTAATCATCCAAGTGGAGACCAGAGTAGGAGAGACCTGAGATTTTGACTCTCCTCATGGTCTGTAGACATCTGGCCAGTTAGCCGGCTTGGTATCTAGTGGCTTTGGCTAACTGAGAGGTTGGAAAATGAAAGCACAAGAAACTCCCATGTGCCTTAGGCTGTCATCTCCTTTGCACGTCTCCCGTGTGTTTACGAGGAATTTTAAATATTTGTTCAGCCATATCTTCTGAAGTTACAAGTTTTTCTCAAGAGCCGACCCCATCTGGCCAAATTCCAGAGCTCTCCCTCATCTCGGGTCTTTCATACACAGACGATAGGCAAACCTACTTTGGCCACCCAGGAGTTTAGTGTCATTTCTTTCCATCTCTTCTCTGGCATACATAAGGAGTGCTGTTACTACCATTCTAGGGCATGATCGAAATTGGAGAGCTAAGCTTCTTCTAATTTGATCTTCTTGGAGAACTTGAGTGTTTTGTGATTTCTCTTTCGCCCCCTTTCTTTAATTTTGGCATGCTTGGCGTGCGACTACATGCGTCTTGCACACATCGACGCTGGAGCAGATGGTCCTCCCGTAATCATCCTAAAAAGGAAAGGGAGAAGTGTTAGGTTGTTTCTCTACCGCTTTCCAACAGAAGAGAAAATGAGGTTGACTTTTTGGTGTGGTTTTCATTAGACCGTTCAGAGTAGGTACTTACTGTAACTGTTACATTATCGGATTCCTGGCGAAAAGAATAGGGCAGGGATATTCTGGGGTTCAAAGTGCAATTGACTGTAATGATGAAAGACATTTTCAGTCGAGAAGCCTTTTCAGAGAGTTGCTGTCTCAGGGCCCCCTTGCCCACTTGGGAGAGTGGTTGTTTAGACTGAAGCAGCAACACCTTAGATACCAGAAACCCAGTGTAGTTACAGCTCAATTTGCCGTTTCAGAAGGCCTCGATAAGATTCTAGATCTCTTTTTCTCTCCTATATTGACTTTCATAGCCAGACTTTCCAACTTGCTTTTCACAGTTTTAGTCACTCAGAAAGACAAGGCAACATACTGAGTTTTTTTCCTATGGTATTTGTTAAGCGCCTTCTATGTGTCAGGCACTGTACTAAGCACTGGGGTAGAGACAAGATAATCAGGTCAGAGAGTTGCTGTCTCAGGGCCCCCTTGCCCACTTGGGAGAGTGGTTGTTTAGACTGAAGCAGCAACACCTTAGATACCAGAAACCCAGTGTAGTTACAGCTCAATTTGCCATTTCAGAAGGCCTCGATAAGATTCAAGATCTCTTTTTCTCTCCTATATTGACTTTCATAGCCAGACTTTCCAACTTGCTTTTCACAGTTTTAGTCACTCAGAAAGACAAGGCAACATACTGAGTTTTTTTCCTATGGTATTTGTTAAGCGCCTTCTATGTGCCAGGCACTGTACTAAGCACTGGGATAGAGACAAGATAATCAGGTCAGACACAGTCCATGTAATAACAATAATAATTATGGTATGTGTTAAGGACTTACTATGTGTCCGGCACTGTACTAAACACCAGGGTGAGAAGCGGCGTGGCTCAGTGGAAAGAGCCTGAGCTTGGGAGTCAGAGGTCATGGGTTCTAATCCCAACTCCGCCACTTGTCAGCTGTTTGACTTTGGGCAAGTCACTTAACTTCTCTGGGCCTCAGTTACCCCATCTGTAAAATGGGGTGAAGACCGTGAGCCCCATGAGGGACAACCTGATCACCTTGTATCCCCCAGCGCTTAGAACAGTGCTTTGCACATAGTAAGCGCTTAACAAATACCAACATTATTATTATTATTAAGTCCCTGTCCCACTTGGGACTTACAGTCTCAATCCCCATTTTCCAGATGAGGTAATGGAGGCACAGAGAAGTGAAGTGCCTTACCTAAGGTCACACAGCAGACAAGTGGCAGAGCTGGGATTAGAACCCATGACTTTCTGACTCCCAGGCCCGTGCTCTATCCACTAAATGATGCTGCTTCTCATGTGCCACATGAGGCTCCCGTTCTTAATCCCCATTTTACAGATGAAGTAACTGAAGCACAGAGAAGTGAAGTGCCTTGCCCAAGGTCACATAGCAGACAAGTGGCAGAGCCAGGATTAGAACCCAGGTCCTTCTGACTCTCAGGCCCATGTTCTGTCAAGTAAGCTACACTGCTGCCATAGTAAGCGCTTAACAATTCCAGCCAAGCTGAGCCCCAGCTGCCACTGCAGAGTGTTGGCTGTCACCTATGCACCTCAGCAAAATTTGGTTTACTTAAAAACATGGGAAATCTTTTGAAGAAAACATATCAAAAATTTTGGTCGGTGTTTAAAAGCTGCCTTCCGAGTGTTTATAAACAGTATGAGCCTTGATGTGTATTTTACAGAGAGACACATTGAGGATCTCAGCAAAATCCCAGCTAGCATTAATTTCCTGGCCATAAAAGGTAGCAAATACTAATGTTCAGGAAAGTATATGAAATTTCACTGTGCTTCAGGCTGTGGCGTTTGTGGAACGTTCTCGACAGTCCCTTATCTTGTTGATCTGGATGTAGCTGTGCCGTGAAACGATAACGGCACCAGACACCCCCGTGCGGCTCTGCTTTACGTGCCGTTAGCAAGAGGTTCTTTTAGAAGGCGGTGAGAGGTAGGTCTTCGGAAGGAAGAGCTATGACACCTGTCTCATAGCGCTGCCTCATCGAATGGTATTGAAATTAGGCATTTGGCCCCCACATTAGTGTGCTATTGGTGAAAGCAAAGGGGAGGGACAGGACTGCGTGGCTGCCATCTCCTCCCCAGCCTTCCCCGACTCCTTGTTCTGTCCCATCCTATGAGAGTAATAATACTAGTACTTGTTAGGCACTTGCCAAATGCCAAGCACTATTCTAAATGCTGGGGTAGATATAGTTAATCGGGTTGGACACAGTCCCTGTCTCCTGTGGGGCTCACAGTCTTAATCCCCATTTTACAGAAGAGGTAACTGAGGCCCAGAGAAGTGAAGTGAATTGCCCAAGGTCACACAGCAGACACGTGGCAGAGCTGGGATTAGAAAACCCAGGTCCTTCTGCCTCCCAGGCCCATGCACTGTCCCATCCTTAGGCTGTAAGCCTTCTGTGGAGCAGGGATGCTGTCCGACCTGATTATCGTATATCTACCCCAGTGCTTGGAACGGTGCTTGACACAGAGTAAGCTGTTAAAAAATACGATAGTAATAATGACAATAACATATTGTTATTATTACCCACCATATCAGTGTCCACAATAATGGCAATTATCATTTTTATGATTATTATTATTGCAACCTTGGTCCGCGCAGGTTGTATAGGACTCACATATAGCAGGGATGGGGCAGGAGGGACTGCGGTGAGGCCAAGTTAAAAAAAAAAAAGAGAGGGAGTATATTCAGTGCGGTGGACGTGGAGCTATGGGTCTGTTCATTTTTAAATTGATCAATCAATGGTATTGAGCACTTAGTGTTGGCGGAGCACAGTACTAAGCGCTTGGGAGAGTACAAGACAGTGTTGGTAGACACGTTCCCTTTCCACAATGAGCTTAACACTGTAGAGGGGGAGACGGACATTACTACCCATAAATAATAAATAAATATGGAACTAAATGTAAAAAGTGAAGGGGAGAAAAGAATTGAAGATGTTTTCCATTTGGGGATTATGCTAGAAGCTGGTTTCCCCACTGCAACAAGAGGGCTGGATGGGTCAGGGAGACACAAGGACCCTATAACTGTGTCATGTTGATCCTGAGTTAGCATTAGACTAGAGTTTCGGGCCGGATCGTGGGGGGAGGAGTAGATTGGACAGATGAAAGGTGAAACCACTGAAGGACACAAAATTGCTGAGAGGTTGCTGAGCAGAGAAGAGTCGGGGTTATCACTCTCAATGAGATATGACCGAGAAGAAGCAGTGCCTTCGAAGGAATCACTAGAATCAATACGGCCCAGTGGAAAGAGCTTAGGCTTGAGAGTCAAAGGATCTGGGTTCGAACCCTGAGTCTGCCAGTTTGCTTGCTGTGTGGCCTCGGGCAAGTTACTTAACTTCTCTACGCCTCAGTTTCCTCAGTTGTAAAATGGGAGTTAAATCCTATTTCTTCTTCTTAGACTGTGAGCCCTATGTGGGACAAGAACAGTGTTGAACCTGATTAGCTTGTGTCTTACCCCAGTGCTTACAGCAGTGCTTGACACATAGTAAGTGCTTAACAAATATCATAATGATAATAATGGTAATAATATTAAGAAGTAAAAGAAGAACCAGTCGGCCAAATCTAAGGAAATGGAGTCCAGGAAAAGGAGTTGTCGTTTGAAAAACTGAGTGAGTGATGAATAGGTTAATATTTCATTATAATAGCTGCTTTCTGAGAAATTGCACACTGCTTTTCTTGTTCATTCTCTCACATACATATTATTGTCATTCTAAGTCCTCCTCTTACACTGGCTGGGATCAAGGACTAAAGGGAATCAATCAATCTCCAAGCTCCAGTGCAGACACAAGCCACTAGTTTAAAGCAATCCCAGTTTTCCCAGCTGCCCTTGAGGAATTCGTCCACTTCGGGTTAACATCCTGCCCTAATTGAAAACCACTAGCCCAGACTGCCGTCGTTCACCCATCTACCAAACCCTCCTCTGGAGAAGCAGCATGACATAGTGGGTAGAGCACAAGCCAGGGAATCAGAAGGTCCTGGGTTCTAATTCCGGCTCCACCACTTGTCTGTAGTGTGACCTTGGGCAAATCACTTCACTTCTCTGTGCCTCAGTTACCTCATCTGTAGAATGGGGATTTAGACTGTGAGCCCCACATGGGACAGGGACTGTGTCCAACTCGATTTGCTTGTATCCACCCCAGCATTTAGTACAGTGCCTGGCACATAGTGAGGGCATAACAAATGCCATCATCAGTTTCCCGGGTGAGCCGCCGCATGTTTGCAGCCTTATGTTTGAACTGCTGGGATTACATCGGGCTTGACCCACCAGCCCAGAGTAGGCCTTTTCAAAATCAATCAATCATATTTACTGAGCACTGTACTGAACACTTGGGAGAATACAGTACAACAGAGTCGGTAGACATGTTCCCTGTCCACAGGGAGCTTACAGTCCAGAGGAAAGCAAAATCTTTATTAACTCAGTCTCTCTAGGGATTTCTGGCCTCATCTCTGGAGGAGCCCTGTTTGGTGCTAGGTTGTAAGCTCCTTGAGGGCAGAGATCGTTTCTGCGTGTTGTATTGTACTCTCCCAAGTGCTTAGTACTGTGCTCCGTACACAGTAAGGGTTCGATAAATACCATCGATGTATTAATTGGCCCATGGGGCAGAGTTGGTCTGAGAGAAATACAAATTTAGGCTCGAATGCTTCTATGGTATCCCTGTTTTGATCAATTTTGTGTCGGGGGTCAGAGTGTGAAATCAGTGCAATGCATGGTCAAGGCAGTCCCAGCTGCACCTAGAGCTCAATCAAGCCATCGATCCCTGGTATTTATTAAGCATTTACTGGGTGCCGAGCACCGTACTCAGCGCTTGGGAGAGTACAGTACAACAGAGCTGTTAGACCTGATCCCTGCCCACAAAGAGCTTTCCCTCTAGAAGAGGAGTTAACCTGGGCAACTGTTCACCCTGAACCGTTGACTTTGAATGGAATTGTTCCCTGAGCCAGAATCAGCAGCAAAGCAGAAACCGGGTTTGAACTCTTGCAGTTGAGAGAAGCCATCCCGTACCAGAGCAACTGGCTGTAATGGCGCATTTTCTCACCTCTGCCTCAGTATCAGGTAGGTTTGCCTGTTAGGCTGGCGGAGGGGAGAGCAGCAGCCAGACAGGAATTTCAAATTCCTGCTGTTTTCTGTGGGGAAAGGACATAAAAAGGAAACGAGCCTGATTCATTAGCAAATAAAAATGTCTTTATACCATCTGGGTTTTCAAGCTCATAGCCATAACAAGTGATTTTAGAATACCCCTTTGCCTTTAAGCCTATCTGAGTGGTATGGAGAGAGGGTGGATGTGTTTTCTCAAAAGAGTCTGATTTTTGCCCAGTGAGTGAAGTGGGAGTGAAGTGAAACATGAAGCAGTGTTGCTTAGTGGAAAGAGCATGAGCCTGAGAGTTAGCGGACCTGCGTTCTAATCCCGGCTCTGCCACTTGTCTGCTGTGTGACAAGATACTTCAATTCTCTGTGTCTCCGTTAACTCATCTGTAAAATGGGGATGAAGACTGTGAACGCTACATGGGGCAGGCACTGTCTCCCACCCAATTATCTTGTATCTATCCCAGTGCTTAGTACAGTACCTGATACGGGGCTTAACAAATACCAAATTTTTTTTTAAAGTGGGTTTGATCATATCGCTAGGCAAGTTTCCCCAGCCCACCATTGCACCATCTGTCTCAAGTGGTCCCTTCAGCCAGAAGTGACAGTGAGATGAAGGTCCACCACCTCTACCTCCAGGCCATCGGGGCTCCCCTCCCCACACCCAGAATTTTCCATATTGCACAAGCAGGTTGCAGCCTGCTGCCTTTTCCCCGCAGCATACTCTGGGTGACAACCAGACTGAATTACCAAGTCACTGTCATTACTTCCATTTAGACCACAGAGGTCCAGCAGCAGCGAAGGCAGCATTGATATATGGGTGATGAGGGGAAATAGAATTAGAGCCTTTAGAGGAAAAAAAAAAACCAACCTCATTTCTCCCCCTCTCCCTAATCCAAACTTCATTCATAAGGATCTCAAGGAAGGAAATAATTTAAAGAATCCAAACTCAGACTCTCTGTTGGTTTATTTAACATAAATAAATGGATGGTTTTCATTTGGAACGGTAACGAATAGCACTGCTGATGTTTCAGACCAGGCACGTGGATGATTAATGGAAAGGAGCCTGGGTGTCACAGGACCTGGGTTCTAATCCCAGGTCTGCCACTTGTCTTCTGTGTGACCTTGGACTAGTCACTTTACTTCTCTCTGCCTCAGCTACCTCTGTAAAATGGGGATGAAGACTGTGAGCCCTAGGTGAGACAGGAACTGTGTCCAAACCAATTATCTTGTATCCTCCCCAGCGCTTAGTACAATACCTGGTACATATTAAGAAGTGCTTAACAAATACCATAAAAAACAGAACTTCTGAGTCCTAGATTTAAAAAGCATCAAATGGGACTAGATTCAGATTCTAGCAATATGTCACTAGAAATCTACTAGGGGTTCCATTAGGGGTCCTCAAAAGTACACAGACTTCTTTTGGCAATCTTTGTTAAATTGTCTACTTTGGCAGGTGGTCTTACCCGGCACTGACCTCATTTGCTTTCTGCCTCTGAAGAGGAGATAACATCAGTTTAGCGAACCGGAAAGGAGGTAGACAATAGCATAATCAAGGTGCTCAACATCTAGTTCTTTTGCTTTCTGCCTACTGTAGGTGTTGCATTTGAAGAGGTGACAACATCAATGTGGAGAACTGACAAAGTTGGCATATCAGGCTGTGTCCACTGGAATTACAAAGCAAGACAATAGTTTACATTTTGGGTTCTAACTAACGCAAAAAAAAATCACCCCTTATCACTTTAAACTCCACTCCACTCTCAGCCCATTCCATATTGGCTCTAAAAATACAAATTAACATAAAAAAACCAACATCTGACTTTTCCTACCCTTCCATAAAAAAGAGGAGATATGTGTATTTACATTACCCTTCTAGGTACAATTTTGAGGAGTATTACTATGATTCTTTATTTTTCTGGCTATGTTATTATGCAAAACAAAGAGGAAACTGTTAGGTGGATAGGAAAGAAGCTCTTGGCAACAGTGTTCACTTCAAAAGGCAGGAGGAAAAAAGAAAAAGTGTAGGAGTGTGAACAAGAAAATAATATGCCTACAGCAGGTTAAGTTTTGTTTGCTTTGAAGTACACTGATCTGATAGTGGAACTCACTTTTTCCTTGTAGAGGAACTTTTAGGGAAATGTGGTGATCTCTGAAGTGGAGGCAAGGGGAAATCTTTGATCCCCTTTACACAAATATAATAATAATAATAATAATAATAATAATGGTACTTCAGTGCTTACTATTAGCCAAGCACTGTTCTAAGCACTGGAGTGGGTCCAAACTAATCAGATTGTCCCCTGGTGGGGCTCACAGTCTTAAATCCCCATTTTATAGATGAGGGAAACTGAGACCCAGAGAAGTGAAGTGGCTTGCCCAGGGTCACACAGCAGGCAAGTGGCAGAGCCGGAATTAGAACCCACATCTTCTGACTCCAAAGCCCGGGCTCTTGCCACTGAGCCACGAATTCACCCATACCCCCATTTCCTGAGGTCCACACAATTCAAATGAGAATACCAGGGACTCAATCCATATTTTATTAAATGGTATTTGTCAAATGCTTACTATGTACCAATCACTGTACTCAGCGCTGGGGTAGATCAATCAATCAGTCGTATTTACTGAGTTCTTACTGATACGAGCTAATCAGATTAGATACGCTCCAAGCTTCACATGGGACTCAGTCTTAATCCTCATTTTACAGATGAGGTATCTGAAGCACAGAGAAGTTAAGTGACTTGTCCAAAGTCACACAGCAGACAAGTGGTAGAGTTGGGATTAGAGCCCAAATTCTCTGTCTCCCAGGCCGGTGCTCTTTCCTCTAGTCCAGGGTGCTCCCTAAGAATAATTTTGTGAATCGAATTTGCAGAATAGTATTATAAAAAGGCAAATTTCTTGAAAGATAAAGGTTTTCTTTTAAAACCCTGGAAATCACGTGCCCTGTTCAACAAAACTCTGTCCCAGTAAACCAGCTGTGGATTTTCAGCACTCTGCTTTGCAATTATTTGCCACGTTTCACTACAGAACAGAATTTTAAATGCAGAGTTGTCATCCGCAGGTGTCTTCCTCAATTAAAAGCTTGTCAGAGTCTTTGTGAAATTGCCTGGCAGGAATGCTAGCTCCATAGAAAGGATGTCCTGAAGTGACACAAAGGCTTTAAACATTCTCCTCCTCATCATCCAACCATAGTTCATTTTATTGTTTTTAGTAGCTGGAAAGGGCCTTTTTATGGTATTTGTTAAGCGCTTACTCTATGCCAGGTACTGTTCTAAACTCTGTTCTAAACTCTCAAGGTAATCAGGTTGGACACAGTCCATGTCGCAAAAGGGGGTCACTGTCTTAATCCCCATTTTACAGGTGAGGTAACTGAGGCCCAGAGAAGTGAAGTGACTTGCCCAACGTCACACAGCAGACATGTGGCACAGCCAGAATTAGAACCCGGGTCATACTGACTCCCAGGCCCATGTTCTATCCATTAAAGCCCTGCTGTTTCTCACTGTAACGTAGAACAACTGGATGCTGAGAGTACGTTGCTGTAGCTACGCTTCCATCTGCACTCTGCCTATCATGTCTGGAAAAGCAGCGTGGCTCAGTGGAAAGATCACGGGCTTGGGAGTCAGAGGTCATGAGTTCGAATCCCAGCTCTGCCACTTGTCAGCTGTGTGACTGTGGGCAAGTCACTTAACTTCTCTGTGCCTCAGTTACCTCATCTGTAAGATGGGGATTAACTGTGAGCCTCACGTGGGACAATCTGATTATCCTGTATCTACCCCAGCGCTTAGAACAGTGCTCTGCAAATAGTAAGCGCTTAACAAATACCAATATTATTATTTCGAGAACCGGATTGGCTTAATAGATAGAGCATGGGTCTGGGAGTCAGTATGACCCGGGTTCTCATTCTGGCTGCGCCACTTGTCTGATGGGTGACCTTGGGCAAGTCACTTCATTTCTCTGTGCTTCATCTGTAAAATGGGGATTAAGACTGTGAGTCCCATGTAATAATGTTGGTATTTGTTAAGCGCTTACTGTGTGCCGAGCACTGTTCTAAGCACTGGGGGAGATACAGGGTAATCAGGTCGTCCCACGTGAGGCTCACAGTTAATCCCCATTTTACAGATGAGGTAACTGAGGTACAGGGAAGTGAAGTGACTCGCCCACAGTCACACAGCTGACAAGTGGCAGAGCCGGGAGTCGAACTCATGACCTCTGACTCCGAAGCCCAGGCTCTTTCCCACTGAGCCACGCTGCTTCCATATATCATATCACACAGTAAGCGCTCAGTAAATATGATGTGGAATAGGGACTGTGTCCAGCCTGATTAACTTGTATCTACCCCAGAACTTGGCACATAGTAAGTGCTCAACAAGTACCGTCATTAATTATTAATTATCGTTTCTCTTCCTGGACCTGGATGGGGTCCCTCTTCTACAGTTTATCCCATCTCACACACCCCAGGTGCAGTTAGTACATTTTATGTACATGTCCGTAATTCATTTATTCATATTAATGTATGCCTCCCCCTCTAGACTGTAAGCTCATTGTGAGCAGGGAACACGTCTACCAATTCTATTATATTGTACTCTCCCAAGCACTTAGTACAGTGTTATGCACACAGTAAGCGCTCAGTAAATATGATTGATTGAAATGACTATAAATTCTTTGTGGGGTAGGGAACATGTCTACTAACTATTTTGTATTATTACCGTGCTCTGTAGAGTAAGCGCTCAATAAATGCCATTAATTTATTGATTTATTGAGTGCTTACTGTGTGCAGAACACTGTACTAAGTGCTTGGGAGAGTACAATAAAACAGAATTGGTAGATGCACTTCCTGCCCACAAGGAGCTTACAATCTAATGGGAGCGAAGGAATTGAGTTCAGGCAGTGGTAAGGACATTGATTTGTGCACTAAAAGAAGGTAGATTGGGTTTTGAGACCAAATGGGGCATGGTGACTGGAAAATTAGAAAGGGCGAGAGATCAACGATCTCTGTGGACATTTCTGTGAAATGGTGCCTTTGGAAGTTATGCTTTGCCATGAGCTTCTCATGTTTTACGTCCTTTAGCACTTGCTTGGTATTGGAGCATTTTAATGATAATAAGGATCATTAAACAGTGGCTATAAAATGACTCAATTATGTGAAGAAGTAAAACCATTATGACTGCCTCAAGAAGGCAGTGATGCCTGCAACACACCTGGGTTTGGGGTTCAATTGTTAGTAACGGAGTGTCCCTTTTGTCCATTTTAGAGTTCCATGAAGAGAAAAAGTAGCAGGGAAATGCACAAAGAAAAAAAACCATTCAATCAGGTAAGAACTTCAAGCAAATATGGTAATTCTGTTAATACTGAGTTTTCCTGCCCAGTATCTCCTTTACAGGTGTGATTGGATCCTTCACTCAGAAACATTAAAGTTTTGTTTTTCCAGTCCTCATAAAATATCTTCTTTTTTTCCCAAAGATAATAATCTAATACTCTAGTGCTTTTCTTTGAAGGGGGGTGGGTAGAGAGAAGACGAAATCACTTTGCAGTGCAGCCTAATTAAATTGCAGCTCAAGGACACTTTCAGTATTATAATCAGTGACAAAGTTTTTCTGTTAAGTGTTTAGGCACCCAAAATAGTTCACACATAAAAATACTCCTACTCTAGGCTTGGGTCCAAGCATAAAGAGTGCGTGGTGTGTTTTTCTGTGCAGGGAGAACAGTATGTTAAGTTAAAAAAATCACTGTTTCTATAATGAAATAAACCATGTGCCTGATTCTCCCCATCACCCACAGGAAAGTACAAGGCTTGAGAGGTAAGGGAGAAAGTACAACTAGCAGAGGGCCAAGTTGTGGGTGCAACTGTGAGGTCGTGGAAGGGCACCCCGATGCATCCTCTTCCTCCTGGGGAATTTCAGGTGTCCTCAGTTGGGGGTTCACAGTAGCCATTTGGCTCCCTCCTAGGGGTAGGAAAGAGTAAGCCTGAAGAAATCAAGGTACATGGCGGCATCGGGGGTTTTCCTGCGGTCCCACTACTTTTAAGGGAAATCTCCCTTGGCTTTTCAGAATTTGGGAATCCAGGACTCCTTTTTCTTTTCTGGTTTGAAGTTTTGGGCGTTCAGGAGAGTAGAGAGGTTACTGGGGCATGAACAAGCAGGAGCCGATAATAATCGCCCTCCCCCTTGGAGAGTCGCCACCTGCTCATCCAAGGAAGAAATCTCTCCCCTCTCTGTCCTTTACCTCACCTCAACTTTAGCACTTAATCATCTTTCCCGGTGTGGGTTAAGCGCTTGCGATGTACCGGCCACTGAACTAAACGCTGGGAGAGATACAAGTAATCAGGTTGGACACAGTGTGTGTTCTACATGGGGCACCTAGTCTTAATCCCCATTTTACAGATGAGGTAAATGAGGCACAGAGAAGTCGTCACACAGCAGACACATGATGGAGCGGGATTAGAACCCAGGTCCTTCTGATTCCTGAGTCCATGCTCTAGCCACTAGGCCACGCGGCTTCTCTTTCCAGGAGGCACGGAGCCCAGCTGGAACAGCCGGCCTGAAGCAAATGAAAAACTTTCACACTCCCTCTTTCCCAGGGAGTCGGTATTTGAGGGCACCGCTATCTATCAATTGGAATTTAGCCTACTTTCTCTTTTAGGCATTTAAACATTCATTGGTCAGGATCTCGATTTCCGCTAATCATCTCATTCATTCATTCGTTCAGTAGTATTTATTGAGCGCTTACTATGTGCAGAGCACTGTTCTAAGCGCTTGGAATGTACAAATCGGTGACAGATAGAGACAGCCCCTGCCCTCTGACCGGCTTACAATCTAATCGGGGGAGACGGACAGACAAGAACAATAGCAATAAATAGAATCTCATTGCAGGAAAGAGTTTGATCTCTAGAGAAGCAGCGTGGCTTAGTGGATAGAGCATGGGTCTGGGAGTCAGGAGGCCCTGGATTCCAATCCTGACTCCACCACATGTCTGCTGTTGGCAAGTCACTTCACTTCCCTGGGCCTCAGTTACCTCATCTGTAAAATGGGGATTAAGGCTGGGAGCCCCAGGTGGGACAGGGACGGTGTCCAACCTGATTAACTTCTAATTACCCCAGAGCTTAGAACAGTGTTTGGCATATAGTAAGCACTTAACAAGTACCATTTTTTGGAGGCCGATTTCTGTGTCCGGGTTAAGTAGGCCAAGAACGGCAGGTCTCTGCCTTGTCAGTTCAGCGGGCCCAGTAGAAACACCATCACTTGCAGGGCTGTGAGGTAAAGCGAAATGGGACCGTCTGGGGCTTGCACTCGGTACTGAGTACGCTTGAACAAAAGGAGTTTCTGTTCAGCAGAATGGTGGATTGGAGCGTCTTGGGAACGGCAGGTCAGGAGTCAAAACGCAAAGGAAACCGGTTCCCCGACGCAAGGTAGGATGTGAGCATTCCTGCTTGTGGGGCCGGTGGAGGCGATGGGACTTTAGATTTGCAAGCAAGTGAATCTATCAATGTCCATCTCGGCTGCTTGGCAAAGCCCTTCCCAGCTGGTGGTAGTGGTGGTGGTCTTGTGTGTGTATCCCCCTCTGTGTCCTGCCTGCATTTTCCCGCACGCCGAAAGGATCGTTCCATCTGGGAATTCCGAATGCGTCTTCTCTGGCTTTCCACAGCCCAACGAGCTACATTCCTGGAGGGTATCTGATGGTGGCTTGAAACCAGAGCCTGGCATTCTTTCCAGGGGATGACCAAAGGCCTGGCCTTCCCTTGGAGGCCTTGGAGGAAAGTTGACGATTCTCAGCTGAGGCAGGACTCTGAACCGTCACCGTCCGCTGCCCTCTGCAGAGGTTGGGGTTGCCACTTGCTGGGATTACTGTAATTCAGCCTTCTAGTCACACTTGTAATATCACATGTCCTGTTTTCCTGCCATTCTCTCCTGGCAGATGTGCCGAATTTGTCTTTTCTTCTAAAGAATTAGATTTGAATATCAAAAAATCACAGGATGCCTTTCTCAAAATAAGCATTAAAGGCCACCAGGTTCCAGGTTGGGGCAGGTGCCCGGGTCCTGGATCTTCATCCATTCGTATTTATTGAGCGCTTACTGTGTGCAGAGCACTGTACTAAACGCTTGGGAGAGCACAATACGACAATTAACAGACACATTCCCTGCCCACAACGAGCTTACGGTCTAGAGACGAGCTTCTTACAGTCACAAAGTAACTTTCGGACTCGGAGCAGACGTCGAAAGGAACCGAAAGTACCTTTTGAACGTGATCGTCGATTCTCCCCACATTTGTTCTGAGTTCAGTTTGTTCCACTGAAAATCCCTTTGTTTTTAGGAGCTCTGTGGTTCATTTTTTGCAATTGCAAAAATCAGGGGAATACGGAGGCATCCAGAATATGGGAAGAGGGGTGCATATCTGATTCTAGATACCTGTGGATACCAGAATGGGGGGGGGGGAACTGAGGCCAAACATAGTGAAGTGGTTTGACCCTGTTCACTACGGTCACCCAGAGAAGACATGGCAGGAGGTATCGTAGGACCGGACACCCCTGTCTTTCCATCCATTGCTGTAACCACTCAATCATGCCCACTTCCCAGGCTATTTATTTAATCGAGCACTTCCACTTAGTCTGGCTTCACTGAAACTTACCCTAACTCTATTGGAAAAAGATGCTTTCTCCATTTAAACTTCATTACTTCATCCGCAAAACCGAGTCCTTTTTTGGTAATGTACATCACGGTCCACATAGTCTGTTTTCTTGTTTATTCTGTTTTTAAGGGAAAAAATAGAAAAGCATTCCTTGAATTATTCGGCTTTAGAAAATTCTAAGAATATGTGGTCATAAAAAAGCAACCGAATTTCTCGCCAGTGTGTTACGATTAACACTGATGCTTTTAGCAGTCTAGATAGCATGCTTGTCATTGAGCTTATTCTGGGTGTGCTTTTTAAACTTCCATTTCTTCTAACAGCACTGTCGATAATGCATTTTTCTCTGAAAGGAGATCCTGGCTTCCCAGACATTTCTAGTCGGGTCCAATGCTGGAAATCACGTTGCTTTCCTCCTCCCAGAATAAAACTTGGAGTTCTTAGCTCATAGGCTGAGGGCCCACGAAGACCTATACTTTCATACCTCAGCAGTTCCCCAAGCCAAACCGAGGAACTCGGCTGTTAGGAAAATTAATCGCTGCTGAGCTCCCAGCCAGACGCTTCCCCACGGGGGACCGCCTTTCCCTCAATTTGTCTTTGTTTTGCAATCAGTGGTATTCATTGAGTGCTTTACCTTGTGCAGAGCACTCTGCTAAGTGCTTGGGAGAGTAAAATACACAAGGAAGGAAGCACTTGCAGAGTGCTGGGATACAACAGGTGGCCTACCCCAACCGGTGTTAATACCTGGGTGTCTGCTCACGACAGGATAATAGCACAAAGCACTCTACGTGAGCCTGGGCCTCATATCTTGACTTGGGATCGGTTTCCCTGCATGAGGTAAAAAGAAATTCATCCCGATTCTCCCCAGGTGTTTGTGACCCTGCATTTTCAAGGTATCCGGAGCTAGCGAACTCTTACTCTATGGTACCGAGTAGAAGCTTAACTGCCTGAGAGATCCATCAGCCTGTCTGAGACCCAGCCTACTTCCAGAGAATGCTTTTCAGCTCACTGAGTGTGCTATTGGTGGGCCCTACCATGATCAATCATAGTATTTACTGAACGCTTGTTCTGTGCAGAACACTGTATTAAGCACAGAAGAGTATAATGGAGTTGGGTCCTACTTGAGGCGCTGTCTCTTAGATCAGTTTTTAGTACTTCGGAGAACACCGTACTAAGCACTTGGGAGAGTATAATATAGCAGAGTTGGTAGACCTGCCCACAGGGACCCGTTCCCTGCTTTGCACACAATAAGCGCTCTATAAAAAGGATTGAATGAATGAAGGAGCTTGCAGTCTAGAGGGGGGCTTACAATCTAGAGCATTTCTTCAGAGCATTTCATTTCCGGTCCAAACATTTCGAGCTGAAATTTTGAAGAATGCACAGTGCTTTCCTGTCCTAATCATTGACATCACTGACTGAATTGTAGCATTTTTTCTGAAACTAAAATGGAGTCCACCACAAAAAGTAGCCAAGCTTCAAAATGTTCTGATTGGGCTGGTGAAACAGACTTAGCTCCAGAGATCAACTTAACAGCCTTCCAGAAAGTGGCCTGGGTTCCACGATAGCCAAAGTTCCACACCTCTATGAACCACTAAGGAAAGTGCTCGCTCTCTTAAGGGGATTTGGCCTTAGAAGTGCTCTTTAGGTCACGGTTTAGTATCACCTTACTAATTTCTCAGTCGGCTGGGTTACCACAGGTACTGTTGGGGCACTAGGAAAGGAGAATTTTACTTAAAAGGCTGATCTTCCCTCTTACTGTCTATGGGGAAAGAATCTGAAAGAGCTGAGCTGATTAGGGTTTGAAGTAAGATAATTACTTAATTTCCATCCCAAATAAAATACTTGGAATTTTCTTAACAACACTGCTTCCAAAGCTCATTCTTATATGACGTTATCTACTTTTTTGGTGCTCACATCCCCATTAGGGCCATTAAGAGGCCAAAACTGCCAAGAGGAAATGAGGCAGAGAGAGAGAGATTGAGTAGCTTGACCATGATGAATCAATAGAACTTATTGAACACTTGTTCTGTACAGGACACTATAATCACCAAAGAGTACAATGGAGTTGATAGATAAAATCCCTGCCCTCAAGGAGCTTATAATTGAGTTGGAGAGACAAACATTAAAATACATTACAAGTCTGGGGAAGTAATAGAGTTTGAAGATGTGTATTTAAGCTAGTGACATAGCTGGGACTAAAATCCAGATAACTGTTTCTTAATGGTATTTGTTAAGCATTCAATATGCACCAGGCACTGTACTAAACACAGGGGTAGATGCAAGACAATCGGGTTGGACATAGTCCATGTCCCACGTGGAGTTTACAGTCTTAATCCCCGTTTTACAGATGACGTAACCAAAGCACAGAGAAGTTAACTGACTTGCCCGAGGTCACATAGCAGACATATGGTGGAGCTGGGATTAGAACCCAGATCCTCCGATTCCTAGACCCGTGCTCTTTCCACTAGGCCACACTGTTTCTCTTCTCTTATTGCCCTGGGCTAGTGTTCTTCTTGAGAGCTCCGCCTTACATGCTGCCTTCAATTATTTTTGAACCGGTGTTCTTACCTCGCAGATTCATCCATGTGTGTTTATATATCGAGAAGCAGCGTGACTTAGTGGAAAGAGCCCGGGTTTAGGAGTCAGAGGATGTGGGCTCTAATCCCGGCTCCGCCACTTGTCTGCTGTGTGACCTTGGGCAAACCACTTCACTTCTCTGTGCCTCAGTTCCCTCATCTGGAAAAGGGGGATGAAGACTGTGAACCCCAGTGGGACAGCCCTATTATCCTGTATCTATCCCAGTGCTTAGAACAGTGCTTGGCACATAATAAGCACTTAACAAACACCATTATTATTACTATTATTATTACTATCCTAGTCTGGAGGAAAGAGAACCAGCAGACTAAGCAAATGGCTCTCTCCACCCCAGTCTTTAGTTAGTGCTTTTGGCCTCTCATTTCATAAGGGCCGGTGACTCATCTCTTCAATCAATCAATAATATTTATTGTACACTTGCAATGTGCAGAGCATGAGTGCTTGGGAAAGTAGAGGAGAGCCAGCAGACGTGATCCTTGCCCTCAAGCAGCTGGTGATCTAGTGGAAGAAATGAATCGGAAAGAAAGGAAGATGGTAGAAAGCCAGGAGGGGTCTCAGGTTACAGACTGGAAATGGGCTTCAGCTGTGTGTGGCCTCCTCCCGTTTTCTTTTGGAGTCATCACTCATGGTCCTTCCGGTTCTTCCGAACACTGATTTTTTTCTCCTTGGTCCACGGTGACACACGGGGGTCACTTAATTGACTCTCCCGATCCAGTCAGGATAGGCTTATGCCTGGCACGATGGGTCCCTCCCAAGTGTCTAATTCAACAGTGCTGTTGCAAAGACTGGGTTGGGACATGCGCACGTGCGTGTGTGTCTCTCTGTGGTGCCAGGAAATGATCAAAAACACTGAGCATGTGGTATTTTCCAATAATTCTCCTCTTGGGTTGTTCTTCCCTGGCAGGATGACAGTGCTGACTTGAAGTGCCAGCTGCAGTTTGCCAAAGAGGAAGCCGCCCTGATGCGCAAAAAGATGGCCAAGCTAGGGAAGGAGAAAGACCAACTGGAGCAGGAACTCCAGAAATACAAGTCCCTGTACGGCGACGTGGACAGTCCCCTCCCGACCGGGGAGGCCGGGGGCCCCCCCAGCTCCCGAGAGGCCGAACTCAAGCTGCGGCTGAAGCTGGTGGAGGAGGAAGCCAACATCCTGGGCCGCAAGATCGTGGAGCTGGAGGTGGAGAACCGGGGCGTCAAGGCGGAGATGGAGGACCTGCGGGGCCAGTACGAGAGAGAGTGTCTGAGCCGGGACCACGTCCCAAGCATCCCTACCTCGCCCTACGGCGACTCGCTGGAGTCGGCCACGGAGCTGCGGCGCCACTTGCAGTTTGTGGAAGAGGAGGCAGAGCTGCTGCGGAGGTCCATCTCCGAGATCGAGGACCACAACCGGCAGCTGACCCGGGAGCTGAGCAAGTTCAAGTTTGACCCCGGCCAGGAGCCCGGCTGGCCGGAGGAGCCGGCCTGCAGGGCTGGGGCCGGGGGTCCCCTGCAAGAGGAGCTCAAGTCGGCCCGCCTGCAGATCAACGAGCTGAGCGGGAAGGTGATGAAGCTGCAGTATGAGAACCGGGTCCTGCTGTCCAACGTGCAGCGCTACGACTTGGCCGCCCACCTGGGGCCGCCCGGGCCCAGCCCCCGGGACAGCGACGCCGAGAGCGACGCGGGCAAGAAGGAGAGCGACGGGGAGGAGGGCCGCCCGCCCCAGCCCAAGAGGGAAGGGCCCGTCGGGGGCGAGAGCGACTCGGACGAGCTCTACGAGAAGACCTCGGGCTTCGGGAGCGGAAGGCCGTCGGAGAGAAGCGACCCGGGCTTCGCGGAGCTCGCCAGGGCCAAGGAAGACACCGAGTCCCTGATGAGCATCAAGCGGGAGGCGGAACGGCTGGAGAGGGTGGTGGAGCGCCTCATCGCCGACACCGACATCTTGGTCTACGACGCCCAGCTGCGCGTCGCCGGCGGCGGGGCCCAGGAGCCGCCCGGCCACGGCCTGGGGGAGAGGACGGAGGAGGGTAAGAGCGAACCCCAACTCTTGGACACCATCAACGCCAGGATGAAGGCTTTCCGGAAGGAGCTCCAGGCCTTTCTGGAGAAGGTGGACCATGTCGGGGAAGGCCTGAAAGAGCGTTTGGAGGAGCTGTCTCCTCTCCCTCACCTCACGGAGTCTTCCAGCTTCCTCTCCACGATGACCTCTATGTCCCGGGACTCCCCTATCGGGACCCTGGGGAAGGAGCTCATCACAGACTTCCAGGTAAGGGGGCTGTTTGGGTTGCCTCCCCGCCCTGTCTTGCTGTTTCTTCTTCTCGCTGGCATCGCTGCACTCGAGCTCGTTCTGCTCACGGCCGCTCTGTTATGATTTTCCAGTCTGCCCGGTATTAAAGCCTAAAGTGTCCACCGAATCTTTTATGGTTTGTCGGATTTTTTTTTTTGGTTTTTTTTCTCTTTTGGTTTGTTTTTATGGTTTTGTTTTTCTCCCCCCACTCCCCGCTCCCTTTTAACGCTCCGCCGCTTTGGTTCAGAGGCACTTTCTCACGGAACAAGGCTAATCCCAAATGGAAACTCTAGGGGTCTGCGCGGTTTCGTTGCCCCGCCCGCCCACGGGACCGGACGAAGAAGCCAAGAGGAATTAAAAAAAAAATCAAAATCAAAAACCAGAAACTCGATTGTCCTGTCAGAGGAATTAGCGGAACTGCTAACCGGCATCCGAGTCCCCGTTTTGTACCAAAAGGGGCTAAAGCACATTCTCTAAAGCGAGGACTCCCCCCGCCCACCTGGCAATGGGGAGGAAAACTAAAGGGAGAGAAGCAAATTTCTAAGAGAGGACGATGTATTCTGGAAAAAGCCTGCTGCCCGCTTGCTCCCGCCCTCACCCCCGCCAGCAGGGAGGTAGGAACTGTCTAGCCAGAGAAGAGCACCCTCCTCTTCTTACGCATCGCCCACGGGTGGATGGCCAGACCTCCGCCCTGGAGTGTGGCTTTTGCTGCTCAGCACAAGTAAGGACGGAAGAGCCTTGTCTCCCATAGCCTTCACGATTCGTACGCTTGCTGTTGGTTTTGATCCATGCATTCCCCCTCCCCACATTGCATGCGCCTCATAACCAGTGTTTTTGCGTTCTTTTTTCCTCTCTTTTTCTCTTTTTGCTTTTCAGATGTTTCAGCCCGTCATTTTGCTCCTCCTCATCTTGGTTTTGTTCTCTTCACTCTCTTACGCCACCGTGTTTAAGTTGGTTTTTCTGTTCATGCTTTTCTTTGTCTGGTAGTTTTTTCAGTCGTCTTCCTTACCCATTTTGTTTTCTTTATCCTCCCCCCTTGCCCCCTGTCCTTTGCTTTTGTTATCCACTGCCCATGCACCCAACAGTCCAGACTGAGGGATCAGCTGGAGGCACAGCTCGGCCAGGACCGTGGAGAGGAGCAGGAGTTCCACCGACTTCGGGCCATGGCTGAACCTCAACGCAGAGCCGATGGAGACGTTAAAACCTACAGGCCAGGAGACAAGGGCTGTTTCAGTCTAGAGGTCAGCACGTCGGCTAGTGGTCGGTGGGCCGCTTCCTCCCATCCCCCTCCTCCTTTCGCCTCGCTGCCCGGCAGCGGAGAGAGCAGGAGCTGCCCGCGGGCCGAAGGGGCGACTCGTGTTGTGGCTTTGTGAAATCTGAGTCCGACAGACGGTCTGGGGTGGGTTCGAAACCATCGAGGCCTTCCCACCTTTGAACCGTCAGCGACAAAATGGATGCAGGTTTTCACAAAAGCACGGGGGCTCCCTTGGCCTTTCGCACCCTCGATCTACTTTGATCTTTCTCTCCTTCCCTGTTGCCTTCCTCTATCTCTTTCTCTCACCCCCTGTTTCCATCTCTCTCTCTGCCACTCCATCTTCTTTCCCTTCTCCTTCCCTCCCTCTGTGGCCAAAGTCTACTGGTAGAGAGACAAGAATACCGCACGCCTGATTTCTAGGCCCAGGCACCAAATTTTCAGTTGAAACTGGACACTTGTAGCTGTTTCGAGTCACACTGTTAGTGAGGTTCATTTGGAATCTTCTGTAGGTTACTTGTGCAATCACAGAGAAGACCAGGTAGACAATCGGGCTGGTCTTTTTTGGTCAAGGGTAGATTGCCCTCTTTTATTACCTTGTTGCTTAGGCCCCATCGTAGTACTAGTAATAATAATATGAGTTTGGGCGTTCTTTAAATGTTTACTATGTACTACGCACTCTACTAAGCCCTGGGGAACGTACCTGACAATCAGGTAGGACAGAGTCTCTTTGCCATGTGGGGCTCATAGTCTTAAGGCGAGGGAGAACAGGTGTTGAGTCCCCATTTGGCAAATGAGGAAACTGAGGCCCAGAGTAATTAAGTAACTCATCTAGCGGGCAAGTGGCAGAGCCAGGGTTAGAATTCGGGTCCTCTGACTCCCAGACCTATGTTCTTTCCGCCAGGCCACCCTGATACCTCACCAGTGACAAGCCCGCTGGCCCCTTTGTGACCAGTTAACTTAATTAGAGCATTAATTAGGGCCTATACACTGGTGTCTCCCAGTTGTCTGGAGACTGACCGGGATCTCATAGGAACAAAACCATCACCTGTTGTCAGCGCCACATAACTTCCTAACTGTCATGTGACAGTTGTCAGCCGCTGTGTAAATTAAAACTCCAAGAAGCAAGTAATTCCATCTGGAGACAGAAGGATGTTCTCTGGGGCCCTGCGATCTTTGGACTTGATAGTGGCTCGAGACAAGAGGACTACATGCAGGCCAAACTAACCGATTCCAAACCGTAAAAGGATAGAGAACACTCCCAGTTTCTTGCTGAGGCAAAGGCCCTTCATTTGGCTGTTGATGCTTCCAGGGTCTTTTGGAGCAGCACCGCCCCTGTGGCCAAGCCATAGGGAAAGGAAGAAGAGTGGGGAAGAGAGCCGGTCTAAACTGAGAACCATAAATAACGGAAAATCACTCAGCAGCTGGGAGTCTGACCTCAGCTTCCCCGCTGTGTGAAACTGGGGAAAGGGGCAGGCACAGGGATTATGTGTGGCGAGGCCTTGGGTTATATGCGTTACTAAGGGAAGTGGTCTTATCCTAAGGAGAGCTTTAACTGGGCTCACCAAGCACCGGCATTATCTGAAATGTTTTAGTTTGAAATTTTCCTCTTGACCCAATACCTTAGCAGTTCATGCCTGCCCCCATATGTGAAATTCACTTTAGGTGGAGTCTTCTTCCAGAGTACGAAGGGGTCTCACATACACATATCATTCAAATTTATTGAATGCTTACTCTGTGCAGGGCACTGTACTAACCACTTGGAGAGCACAATAAAACAGAGTTGGTAGCCATGTTTTCTGCCCGTAGCTAATTACAGCAACTCAACTGAGAAGTGTTTTCAGAAATGCACCTGGAGGGTCTAGGACGGATGGGGAAGGTGTGGCCTCTGCAAGTCGGTACAATGTGGCCTAGTGTATAGAGCACGAACCTGAGAGTGAGAAGGACCTGGGTTCTAATCCTGACTCTGTCACTCGTCTGCTGTGTGACCTTGGCCAAGTCACTTTACTTTTCTGAGCCTCAGTTATCTCATCTGTAAAATGA
The DNA here is from genome assembly GCF_004115215.2 of Ornithorhynchus anatinus. Taxonomy (NCBI): domain Eukaryota; kingdom Metazoa; phylum Chordata; class Mammalia; order Monotremata; family Ornithorhynchidae; genus Ornithorhynchus; species Ornithorhynchus anatinus. The sequence continues at coordinate 95,481,406 of NC_041732.1, read as the reverse complement.
GGGTTCAATAGCTGTTCTTTTTTCTAATTTGGCCACCAGTCCCATGTGGGATGGGGACTGTGTCCCATGTGCATATACCGTACCTGCCCTAATGATCTGTGCCGTGCTTCGCGTATAATAAGCATTCAACAGATCCCATAATTATTATTAATTATTGTTACTAATGTGCTGAGCAGGCCTTGCCCCATGTGGTGTCCTTGTATGCCACAGGGGAAGAGGCTACACAGCTACCCCCACATGGCCACCACATGTCTGTGAGCTTCACTGCAGGATCCCTAATGGAAGGAATTGTGATTTCTTTTTCATTAAAAGAACATTGATAACTTTTTTTGACCAGAAAAGGTATTTGTATGTCCAGACGAAAAAGGTATGGTATGTTTTGTTTCTGTAGATGTTTTGAGGGCATTAACCTGAAATTTCACACCCAGAGTGAACCTGAAAGGAAAGTTGGGCTTGGATGAGCTTAATTCATGGACAGATGGTTCCTTCCCCATCCATGGACCGGAACAGTCCTGACGGCCTTGGGCAGCCAGCCCGTCGACTTTTGTAACAACAATCGGAATCCCACTCTCCCGGAAAGGTGTCAACCACCTGTAGTGAGTCAGGCTGGGGGAGCCATATGATGAGGGGAAATGGGTATCTGGAACTATCCACAAACAGAACGGAGCACGTTTCAGGGTTGCAAAACGGTAGCTCGGTAGCTAGAAACGCCAGTGTATTTTTGTAAATATATGTATAACCTGAGTTTTGAAAACGAACTATTCCAGATGAATTTCTTACCTGGCTATTTCGCTTTTCCATAATGATGCCGAGGGTGATTGTTGGAGCAGACAAATCCACTGTCTCCCCTGTGGTCTAACCCAGTCACAATATGTGTTTTTGTTTGTTCTTTGTCTATAGTGCTAATCTGTCTATTTAGTTTATTCGTATACCGTAATGGGCTAAGGATTAGATCGGGATTTTCCCCACCGGGAACAAGGTTGTGTCTAAGTCCCTCTGCTGTGTGCTCTCTCAGTGCTTAGTACAGTGCTCTGCATACAATAAGTGCTTAATAAATATTATTACTACTGAGGCATTCAGTTGAATTCACAATCCTAGAATACTTGAAAGCTTATTAGGAACAAACCTTCCCTTGCTTACAACAAGACTGTGTTGAATCCATCAATTGATCAGTGGCATTTATCTAGTGCTCACTGTGAGCAGAGCACTACTAAGCCCTTGGGAAAGTACAATACAAGCAAATAGGTAGGCACAGTCCCTGACCTCAAAGAACTTTAATAATGAAGGAGTGTCTGGAATCAAGTTTGGCGAATGTTTGATTCCAGCTCAGTTCTCCAAAATATAGTGGGAGACTGTAGCCATAATGGGAAGGGAAGGAATCAACCAAAGTCTACAGAATGCTGGTAAGCAAGACTGCAAACTTGGAGAATACTATTTTGCAGTCTTCCCAAGTGGCATGGCACAGATTCGGAAGATTGCAGTAGTAACTGGGAAACAAGACAGATGTTTATATCTTAGCCTGTAGCGTGGGGCTAAAAGGAAAGTAATTAGTAAAACTAGCTCTGTAGTTTTCTGTGTTTACATTGCACGTAAACAACTGGCAGACAGCAGTCTTATGCCAATCTTTGCCATGAATTTGCAGATCTGTTCTTGTCTCCTCATTGAGATCCTCATACCAGTCCTTTAAGGCTGTCCTTATCCAAACTGTGCAAGAGGAGGAGGAAGTTTCAGAGTTTACCCTGAACTGTAGAATAATGTCACTAGTGTCACCTGGGCCCTTCAAAAAATTCCCAAAGTTTTCTCATATATGCGTAGTATTCGAGATATATATATATATATGTTTACACATGCACACACACATATAGTATTTGTGCACTGTTCTAAGTGCTGCGGTAGATATAAGCTACTCAGGTTGGACACAGTCCACGTCCCATATAGAGCTCACAGTCTTAATCCCCATTTTGCAGATGATGTAACTGAGGCCCAGAGAAGTGAAGTGACTTGCCCAAAGTGGAGCTGGAACTAGAACCCAGGTCCTTCAGACTCCCAGCCCATGCTCTATCCATTAGGCCACACATTCAATCTACAATATACCCAAAGATTTTCTCTTCATCTTTCCCTTGCCCCTACCTGACGTTTTATTGTCATGGGAATAGTCTGGCTGAGGAGGAATAATATTCATTACACTGTGTTCTCATTCTTCCCAAATGACAACCTATTGACTACATAAACCTTGACCTTGGGCAGGTCACTCAACTTCTCTGGGCCTCAGTTGCCTCACCTGTAAAATGGGGATTAATTCCATGAGCCCCATGTGGGACATTCACTATACCCAACCTGATCAGCTTGCATTTACCCCAGTGCTTAGTACACTGCCCGACATGTGATATAAGTGCTTAATAAATATTGTTACTACTGAGGTATTCAGTTGATTTCACAATCCTTGAATACTTCAAAGCATATTAGGAACAGACCTTCTCTTGCTTAAAACAAGACTGTATTCAACCCATCAGTTGATCAGTGGCATTTATCTAGTGTTCACTGTGAGCAGAGCACTACTAAGCCCTTGGGAAAGTATAATACAATCAAATAGGTAGACACAGTCCCTGCCCTTAACAAATACCATTAAAAAATGAATAAGCACTGTGTTCACATGACCTGAAAAAACAGTATAAAATTCTCAAGATGCAAAATTATGTCACCGAATCCAACTTTGTTTCCACTATTCCTCTTGGATATAATGTGCGATAAGTTGGGAAATCATTCCAGTAAATTTACATTATTAATTGATAGTCCCTAAAGAGCCAGATTTAATAGGGTGTGGGTGTTTGCCAAGCCATCTCAGGAGGGTTTGGAAGATTTTGAATAATGAAAACTAAATTCTTCCCTAAGGAAATGTTCCTGCTGTCAATCAACTTTCACTGAGAGAATTGAATGTGTAACTGAGGGAAAACAATTCTGTGATGCCTATAGATTTGAGAGTCTAGTGTCTAAAGGGCACTTAAATATTGTTAGAGAAGCAGCGTGGCTCAGTGGAAAGAGCACGGGCTTTGGAGTCAGAGGTCATGAGTTCGAATCCCAGCTCTGCCACTTGTCTGCTGTGTGACCCTGGGCAAGTTACTTCACTTCTCTGTGCCTCAGTTACCTCATCTGGAAAATGGGGATGAAGACTGTGAGCCCTATGTGGGACAACCTGATTCCCCTGTGTCTACCCCAGCGCTTAGAACAGTGCTCTGCACATAGTAAGCGCTTAACAAATACCAACATCATTATTATTATTATTATTATTGTTTGGAATGAGGAGCGGTCATAGTCAAATAGCACAATATCGGCACAACTGTCCGAAGGATTTAGTTTCTCAATCACAATTCCCAGAAGGCTCTTCTCAGTCTCTTCCCCACACTCATCTGAAATCCTTTATTCTTGAACTGTAAAGTTCTAAGAGAGAATCATGTGAGATTTGATACTACTCTGTTTTGGAGCTGATGCCATAAACCAGAGTTGAAGAGCACAGTAGGAAAGCCAACTGAAGGCAAGCTGAGTCGAGTTCTCAGACAGAATTACCGGTGGGAATCCTGGATGGTCTGAGGTATGATAGAATCCAACCACCACCATGTTTGTGCATAAGTTAAGGGTCAGTGTTAATGCTCTCAAACCTCATCACCCTGCAGCCTCCTCCCCACCACCAATTCCTATCACCACCCTACCAAAAAAGACAAAACCCAGAGTTGAATATCACTATCAGTTTTTACTGATGCAGAATATTGTACTAGGTGACACGGAGCACACAGAAAAGTAGAAGACTCGGGCTGTGCCATCCAATGTACTTTTTGAGAAAAGAAAGAGAGATTGCAAGGTGAATTTGGAAATGGAGTCTAGGTTAGGTGTGTTTTTTAGACTCCAGTTCACCACAGTTTCCACCTTAAAAAACTATTCCAAGCTCAACATTCTTTCTGTGATCCTCTCAGCGTCCATCACTCCTCTCTCATCTTTAGCGAGGGTTGGGGAGATTCTTGCTCCCTGAGTATGCAGTAAGTCCATTAAACAAATAACAGAGGCATGAACTTCTTCTGAATGGAAATGTTCATCGTCATCATCATAAGTGCTCTTTATTGAGTGCTTACTTTGTGCAGAGCTCTGTACTAAACACTTGAGAGAGTACATTTCAACAGTCGGCAGACAAGTTCCCTCCCTGCAATGAGCTTACACTATACGGGGACCCAGGCTTTAAAGAAACCAGTGAGAAGGCTGGGCATGGGTGATTCACTGAGTCATATTTAGCACCTCCTTATTTGGTGGTGACTGTGTGGACTCTGTGCCTTGCCTAGATGAAGGAGTCAGAATGAATTAGTCTGCCACAGAATTGTTAGCCGAGGTGCATGGCAGAAGTAGTCTAACCTCTAGGATTTGGGAACTGATCCGTGGATTAGGAGTCGGAACAGTTGAGGGAAAGAACTGCAAGGGTGGGATGGGGCCAGTCATTCTCGGGGTGTTATTCTCTCGTCGGGAAAATGGTAGTTATTTGTTGTGTTGAGTTCCGTTCATATTTGTTTCCGTGATCACGTCCTTCACTGTAACACTGGAGTGACATTTGGTGTCTTGACTGGCAATTGAGGTCCAGTGTGGTTTATTCTTTACAGTAGATGTTTGAAAACGAAGGAAAATGGAATTTCAAAATTACCCTCTCAGTTTTCTGGTCTTGTATTGGCATGAAGGGGAAGCCCTTCACCCAGACCTGAAGTGGGATGGATGGGAGTCACGGTGACTATTTAAAACACCCACCACATCAACCCACTTCCAGTGTTTCTCCTCTTTTTAGAGAGGGCTGGTTCCATATGATGGAACTCACAAACCAATAGAGAAGGAAGCCCAGGTTTCATTAAAAGAAGTTTTACATATCTTCATGATCTTCACATTACATCATTGCAAGTTTAAGCAAAACTGAAACGCCTTGCAGAAGGTTAAAAGTTAACAGAGCCCTGCCTGGCTCAGGCGAGGCCTCAGACCACGGAAAGAGAAAGTGGACTTGCAACAAGGCAGAGGGGGCATACCCTCACCTCTTTACCCTCTTTGGGACCTCCTTGGGCCAGGGAGGGGGGCATCCCCAAAATGGGCAAAGACCAGGATGTCCAACGGCCCCTGCTGAACCCCAGTCTTTGACCCTTTATCCTAAACAGTAGGAGAGGAAAGGTGGCATAGGCAACCATTCAGCCGTTGATTGGTTCTGGGAAAGAACAGAGAGCAGTTGACGTGGCAGAGGACAGATGGCAGTGGGGCCTCAGAGCCAAGCCAACCCTTAGTCCCTTCCCATAATCCTTGGTCCCATCCAAAGGACAGGTGTGAAACTCACTCTGCCTGGAAGACCGCGTCTTCCCCAAAGTGAGGTCAGGCCCGGTCGGCGGTCACAGCAGACACAGACAGTAAGCTCACTGTGGGCAAAGGGAATGCGTCTACCAACTCTGTTGCATCTTATTCTCCCAAGTGCTTACTATAATAATGTTGGTATTTGTTAAGCGCTTACTATGTGCAGAGCACTGTTCTAAGCGCTGGGGTAGATACAGGGTAATCAGGTTGTCCCACGTGAGGCTCACAGTCTTAATCCCCATTTTACAGATGAGGTAACTGAGGCACAGAGAAGTTAAGTGACTTGCCCACAGTCACACAGCTGACAAGTATAGTGCTCTGCAAACAGTAAACACTCAATAAATACCATTGATTGCTTGATATGGACCTCACACTAATGAGGTTTGGGTCAGCTAGATCTCAGGTTTGAGGTCTCGATTGGGCTCCGGAGACAGGAGTCTTGCCTCTCACACACACACACACACACATACACACACACACACACATCATCTCTCTGTCTGTCTAATAATAATATTAAGCGGGACCCAAGTGGCTCCTCGCTGGTTCAGAGTCCTGGCCTTAGTTGGGTTTGGCCCGACTGAGCTGAGACCTTTAGGTCTGATTGGGTGATGGACACTCCGGTATCATTGGGAAGCAGCGTGGCTCACTGGAAAGAGCACGGGCTTTGGAGTCAGAGGTCATGGGTTCAAACCCCGGCTCTGCCACTTGTCAGCTGTGTGACTTTGGGCAAGTCACTTAACTCTCGGTGCCTCAATTACCTCATCTGTAAAATGGGGATTAAGACTGTGAGCCCCACGTGGGACAACCTGAATCCCCTGTGTCTACCCCAGCGCTTAGAACAGTGCTTGGCACTTAGTAAGCGCTTAACAAATACCAACATTATTATTTGCAGCTACAAGAGAAATACATCATTCAGCATGGGGAGGACACAGGAGTTAAGCCCCTTAAATACAAAGAGGAGAAAAACCATGCAAACTGTGCAGAATAGGCATGCTACTCCAAAACTCATTTCTGCAGATATTGGCAAGTTCTCTTAGAGCATCTCAGGAGGGATGCAAAGGAATTGGATTAAAATTTCTTAGCCCCTAATGAAGTTGTAATGCCCAAGTTTGGGGACTTTAGAAGTCCTTGTCGTTTGTAATTATCTGAAAGTGGATGGCAGACGGTTGGACGCCATTTCTAAGCCTTGCAAAAATTCACAGCCTCCTAAGGGGTCTAGAACTGTTTGGGGGACAGGTAGTGATGGCTCATATCCTACCTAAAAGATGAAGAATGGAAATCCTCTTCTACCATTTTACAGCAGATCAATCAGTCAGTGGTATTAAAGGCTTTTACCCTATGCAGAGCACTGTACTAAGCACTTGGGAGAGTAGTGGTAATAGTAACAGAAGTAAGTGCTTATCATGTGCAGAGGAAATGCTGAGAAAGAGTGCACAGGTGGGAATTAAACCCAGACCCTGTCCCTCGAGGGGCTAACAGTCGTGGCTCAGTGGAAAGAGCACGGGCTTGGGAGTCAGAGGTCATGAGTTTGAATCCCAGCTCTGCCACTTGACAGCTGTGTGACTGTGGGCAAGTCACTTAACTTCTCTGTGCCTCAGTTACCTCATCTGTAAAATGGGGATTAACTGTGAGCCTCACGTGGGACAACCTGATTACCCTGTATCTACCCCAGCGCTTAGAACAGTGCTCGGCACATAGTAAGCGCTTAACAAATACCAACATTATTATTACTATTAACAGTCCACAATACGATGAAATAGAACTGGTAAACACGATCCCTATTCACAAGGAGCTTACAGTCTAGAGGGGGAGGTAGCACAAGTCGCTTCTTGAACCAAAAAGGACCTGACACATTCCTTCCCTCAGGAGCCGCGCAGACATTCCCCGCACATGCTCACTCCATTGCTGCAGCCCCCAGTCTTGCCGTGTTCCTGAATGTCTGTATCCGTGCCTCGTGCAGATGTCTGTCCAGTAGATTTTTAATCCAGAATCACAATTGCTTTCCACTAAAGCTGTCCCTTTGTCCTGCCGCTCAGCTCAGGGATGCCCCTGTTTTCCCTGAACAGAGTGTATCGATACAGGAGCTTCAGGCTCATCTTGAGCAGGAGACCAGGCTTCACCGAGAGGAGCAAGAAAAGTTTACCGACAGGATCATTCAGGTAAATACGGGGGCACTGAGTTTGCCCAGAGTCTCCCCACTGCAAGTCCCAATGCTGTTTCCCCCTGATAAAAGAAGAAATAGTGGAAAGGCAGCATTATCTAAGGAATTGAGACAGGAGACACCAGTTCTAATCCCAGCCCTGCCATTGACCTGGGGTGTGACCTTGGGGAAGTCACTTAACCTCTCTGGTCTAGTTTCCTCTTGTGTAAAAGAAGGATAAGATACCTGCTCTCTCTACCTCTTAAGGTGTGAGCCCCAGGTGGGACTGAAATGGTGTCTGATCCGATTATCGTGTCTCTGTGGTTCTTTGGCACAAAGAAATTCTCTATAAATACCATAATTATTTACTACTGTGGGACAAAGACTATCCTAATCTGAAAGGGATGTCTCTCTGAGCCACGTAGAGGGACACATAAGTCTTCTAATTAACCCCCTGGACCCTGAAAGAGGCCAATCAGGAACACATAGGAAAGAAGACTCCACATTTGAACCTGGTGTGTTGCAACAGTCAAGTAATTCTTACCAAAGTCCAACTCCACTCCCTTTAACTGCAATTTCAATCAGCAAAGTCTGGCAAAATGAGGAATCTGGGAGGCATTTGGACATTAACAAGTGCTGTTTCAAGTCTTCTATTCTGGTGACTTTTTCTCTCAGTTTCATTATTTAGACATAAGCTATGAAACACACTGAAATAGGACCCCACCAAAGTATTGTCTTTAGAAGTCAGTTTATGAGTTCATCTAGTCTTCTAATGATTGAAGATCAATCCATTGCAGTTAATTATCCCTCACTGCTTAAAGCCTTTTCCAGCCTTTCCACCTGAGTTGACTCAGAAATCAAGATCGGCAAAGCCCCCCCCCCTCCAGAGGCCCCCAACTGTCTCCCTGTAGAAATCCAACTTGCCAGCCCTCCGTCTGATTATGTAATCAACCAATGGTATTTATTGAGCACTTATTGTCTGCACAGCACTCTACTAAGCTCTTGGGAGAGTGCAGTGCAAAGATGTTGGTTCCTGCCAGGGATTGCCTCTCTTTACTGCTGTATTGTACTTTGCCAAGCACTCTTCTAAACACTGGGGTAGATATAAAGTAATCAAGTCATCCCACGTGTGACTCACGGTCTTAATCCCCATTTTACAGATGAGGGAACTGAGGCCTAGAGAAGTGAAGTGACTTGCCCAAAGTCACACAGCAGACAAGTGGCGGGGCAGGATTAGAACCCACGACTTCTGACTCCTCAGCCTGTGCTCCTTCCACTAAGCCATGTTGGTAGACATATTCCCTGCCCACAAAAAGCTTTGTGAACACAAAGCCACACTTGTGAAAGCTCTTTTGTACTTATTCTTAAGTGGTCATTTTCAATTAGTCTTAAGTGATAGACTCCTTTAAAAAAAATAATAAACTTCCGTTGCCCATCAGATGATTTAAATTCCAGAGACCAGCACAGGTTCCTGGTTCATCCAAGAATGCATTTACAAAAGTCGATTGTTAAACAGAACCTTCATGGTATTCATTTGGCTGCAGATGGAAATAGGTCAGAAACTGCTTATCTGAGCCATCCGGGCTCCTGGCAGCTTATCAGGTGGGAAACCAAATGCATTAGTGCAAATCATCTCTTTGGAGGCTTTCATTATTAGGTACCTCCTTTATGTAAGAATGGCTTATTTGCTTGTCAGTTCTTTTATCTTCTCCAAGAAAGGATTTTCATGTTACATGGAGGATTAGCAGCATTTGTTTTTGCATTATACATGAGCCTGGAAGAGGGTAAAGCGAATTTGCTATCATGCAGAGTTGTAATGGCTGGTTTTTCCAGATTCAGAAATAGGCTTTTAAACTATTGACTTCTGAGCCCGGATGCTTCCACTGAGGTTCCTGGAGGAGGTTTCTTATGTTAATAACTATTAGAAGGAACTACAATGCGTTTTTATACCAGAACTGAAAGTCTTGTTTGCCCTGAATTCTGCCAAGACAGGAATTAAGCCCCTTTCATTAGACAAAAATTGTCTTCTCCTTTCAAGAGGATGGAATTGGTATGGAGAAGAAAGAAGGTGGGCAAAGCACAGAGAGTACATCAGATTATTTTGGCCTTGAAATTGTGAATTTGTAATTGTATTGAGTTGGGCAGTTGGGCCTTATTAGTGCTCCAGAACAAGTTGACACCCACTTATACTATGCGGCTAATTACGTAGGACTGGATTTTAAGATATTACATGAGAACTCGTTTGTTCCGGTGTTTTAAGCATCTTCACACAGTGAGGTTTTGAACTCCTAGAATTCCTGATGGCAGGGATTGAGGGACCCCTGTGATAGAGGAGCTGTTGTCATAAACCAGAAAGATTTTCTTTCCTGCGGAAAAGAAAGGCCAAAGCCAAAAGAAACTTCCACCACCTTGGGTCTTTTTCCCGTGAATGATTTCATTTCTATAACCCTGCTCATCCACCTTCTGTTCAAGGTCCAGGGCTTGATCCAGAGCTGAAGGGTTAGAAACATTTAGCTCTCGAAGCAGGAAATTATTCTCCTGAGGAGGTACGGATTGGCAGAAATGAAGGAGGAAAGTCAAGCTTTCGGACACATTACGAACTGCCGTCTTAGAGATGAGCCTTTCTCTCCTCACGTGTGGGAGAAGGGATTGCTGACTAGCACAGAGTGAAATGAAGAAAGCTACTTTAAGCACCCTAGTGAAGGGTGGAAGGTGGGTCATTCTTAGACGGGTACAGGGGGGATGTGTCCCAGAATCACTCCTCAGAAACATTTGTTACATCCAGTGAGTATTTGTTGCATCTCTACGGGTGTTTAGGTGGACAGAGTAATCAAACCAACCCCGGTAGCTTTTATTCTCTGCAGTTTCTGGGAGATCAGCGGGTTTGTCCATTCCAGCATCTCACCTTAATCCGAAGGGGAGAGGTTTCAGTCCGCCCGGGGTCTGGCACGAGGGGCAGCCCATTAACGCCGTGTCCGTTGCCCTTGTAAAGATGGAGGAAGAACACCGACAGGCCCTACGGAGGAAGGATCTTGAAGTACAGAGTCTGACGTTACAGAACAAGCTGGAGGAAAAGACCTGGGGCCAGGAGAAGAGCCTGATGCAGCGGGAGCTCAGGCACTTCAAGCAGAACACGTTCCTCCTCTACGTCAAACTCAAGTGGCTGCTGAAACACTGGCGGCAGGGCAAACGAGTGGAGGGGGAAGGAGAAGATTCAGCAGAGGTGAGACTCCCTCGGGTGGGTGGCTCCAGGGGAGGGGAGGGAAGCGGCGGGGCCTAGTGGGTGGAGCACGGATGGAGCAAGTGACTTGCCCAAGGCCACACAGCGGATAGGCGGCGGAGCGGGGATTAGAACCCGTGACCTTCTAACTCCCAGTTCATGTTCTATCCGCTTCGCCATGCTGCTTCCCATTACCTGTGGGGGTACCCCAGTCACGCTATCTAGTTCTGCTAACCTTCTCCATCTAGACTCACTACCTCATCCACTTCCGTATCTGTAATTTTGTATTTATTTGTATTGTTGTCTGTCTCCCCGACCCTAATAATAATGCTGTTAATGTTGGTATTTGTTAAGCGCTATGTGCGGAGCACTGTTCTAAGCGCTGGGGTAGATACAGGGTAAACAGGTTGTCCCACGTGAGGCTCACAGTTAATCCCCATTTTACAGATGAGGTCACCGAGGCACAGAGAAGTGAAGTGACTTGCCCACAGTCACACAGCTGACAAGTGACAGAGCCGGGACTCTAGACTGTGAGCTCGGTGTGGGCAGGGAATGTCACTGTTTATTGTTGTACTGTCCTATCCCGAATCTGCCCCTTGTCAGCTGTGTGACTGTGGGCAAGTCACTTCACTTCCCTGTGCCTCAGTTCCTTCATCTGTAAAATAGGGATGAAGACTGTGAGCCTCACGTGGGACAACCTCATTCTCCTGTATCTACTCCAGCACTTAGAACAGTGCTCTGCACGTAGTAAGCGCTTAACAAATACCAACATTATCATTATTATTTCCCAAGTGCTTAGTACAGTGCTCTGCATACAGTAAGCACTCAGTAAATACAGATGAATGAATGAATGAATGTTTTCAATTAACACCTCTGTGAGGATGACTCTATGCATGTCTGTGCACTTCGATCTGAGATCTTCGGACATTTGAAGTTCAACCTACCCCCAGCCCCACAGTACTTATGCACATATCTTTAAATTATAGATTATAAATTATTTATTCATATTAATGTCTATCTCCCTATCTAGATTGTAAGCTTGTAATGGGCAGGGAATGTGACTGCTAATTCTGTTGTATTATACTCTCCCAAGTTTTAGAATAGTGCTTTGTACAAAGTAAGTGCTCAATAAATACCACTGATTGGTTGATTGATGACTCCAAATTGACATCGCTAGCCCTGACCCCTCTCCCTGACTACAATCTTGCACCTCCTGCTTCTTTGTATGGACTTTTATGGACATAGTAAGTACTTTTCTTCAGTACTTACTATGTGCCAGGCACTGCACTAAACTTTGAGGTAGATAAAAAAATCATCAAGTTGGACACAGTCCCTGCCCCACTTGGGGCTCACAGTCTTAATCTCCATTTTACAGATGAGGTAACGGGAGCACAGAGAAGTTAAGTGACTCCCCCAAAGTCACACAGGAGACAAGTAGTGGATATGGGATTAGAACCCAGGTCCTTCTGCCTCCCAGGCTCAGGCTCTATCCTCTAGGCCATGCTGCTTCAGGACATCTATCTCTACATGGATTTTCCACCAGCACATCAAGCTCAGTATGTCTAAAAGTGAATTCTAAATGTCTAAAAGGGAAGCAGCGTGGCTCAGTGGAAAGAGCCCGGGCTTGGGAGTCAGAACTCATGGGTTTGAATCCCGGCTCTGCCACTTGTCAGCTGTGTGACTGTGGGTGAGTCACTTCACTTCTCTGTGCCTCACTTCCCTCATCTGTAAAATGGGGATCAACTGTGAGCCTCACGTGGGACAACCTGATCACTCTGTATCTCCCCCAGCGCTTAGAACAGTGCTCTGCACATTGTAAGCGCTTAACAAATACCAACATTATTATTATTAATTCATCTTCCCTGCAAATCCTCTCCTCTAACATACTTTTCCATCAGAGTTAGCACACCAACATCTATTTCCTCTCTCAAGTCTGCCACCTCGGCATTAACCTTGACTCCTCCCTCCCTTTCAAAACTCCCCCCACACCAGAGAAACAGCGTGGTTCAGTGGAAAGAGCCCGGGCTTGAGAGTCAGAGGTCAGGGTTTGAATCCTGTCTCTGCCACTTGTCAGCTGTGTGACTGTGGGCCAGTCACTTAACTTCTCTGTGCCTCAGTGACCTCATCTGTAAAATGGGGATTGAGACTGTGAGCCTCACGTGGGACAACCTGATTACCCTGTATCTACCCCAGCCCTTAGAACAGTGCTCTGCACAAAGTAAGTGCTTAACAAATACCAACATTATTATTATTATTCTATCATCAAATCCGGTTGATTCTTCCTCTGCAGAATTTTCAGAATCATCCTTCCTTCTCTATTCATGCTGAAAACAGACCCTTGTTATGTTCTACCTCTTCACTAATCTCCTACCTCCATTCTCTCCCCTCTCCAGTTCTTATATCATCATCATCATCACCACCACCACCAATGGTTTTTATTGAGTGTTTACTGTGTACAAGAACACCGTACTAAGCACTTGGGAGAATACAGTACAACAGATTTAGTAGACATATCCCCTGCCCACAACAAGGTTGTAGTCTAAAGGGGGAGATGGACATTAATACCATATTACTCTGCTACCTGAATGATTTGTATAAGAGGGCTTCCTGCATACATCTTTCCTACTAATGGTTACTCATTCTTGTCTACATCAAGCTAAAATTCCTGACCATTGTCTTTAAAGTACACCATCTGCTAGCTACTTCCTACTTAACCACTCTCTTCTCCCATGATAACCCAGCTCACAATCTTCATTCTTCTCAAGCTAACCTGTTCACCGTGCTTTATTTTCATCTTTCTCGCTGCCAACCTCTCTTTCACACCCTGACATCTGCCTCAATCTCCTTCGTATCCAGCAGACTTTGTATCCCCAATGTTGAAGTCCATCCAAAATAACGTCTCCTCCAGGAGGTCTTCCCCAGTTAATCTTCAATCATCCCACTTTATAACCCCAACCGACTCTTCCGCCCTTCGGCACCAAAGTTCCCACAATCCCTGTAACTCTTATGTACAAAACTAATTCTCTGTTACTCTTCCTATCTGTGATTTACTTGTCTTATTTATTTGTAATTTATTTATTGAACCCCGTCACTAGTTCTTTGAGAACAAGGACCCTGCCTTCTAACTCTCCCATACTCATCCAATCACTAAGAACAGTGCTCTGCAGCGTGCAGTATTTATTCATTAAGTGCTATTGATTGATCTTTCCAGATCGGGGCACTCTAAACCCTATGTCCTTCTTGACTTGGCTTCAATAAAATCGTTATTCTGTTTCCCACATTTTTATCAATCACTGCAGAGCTTACTATGTAGCAGAGCACTGTGCTAAGTGCGAGAGAGAGTACTGGACTCTCCCAAACATAGTACAACAGAATTAACAGGCACGTTCCCTGCCCGTAACAAGCTTACAGTCTAGAGGACGAGCTTACGCTTTCTGATCACTTTCTATCAGTTTTTGCTCTCCTTCCTGGGCTTTTGCTATTGCATAAGTTCAATTAACCAAAATTAAAGTCCTGCATGCAGCAGGGATCTATTTTATATTGTCTTTTCTCCTTTTACCCTGGCTCTCCCATGTGCTGTGAAAATGCTAAAATCAATAAACTCAGTAATTAACTATAAACGATTCAGACCCTATGCCATCCGGTTCTGTGACATTCTAAAGATCCACATAACGCGTACCTAATGTCAAGACACTGAAATCAATGCTCATCTTGAATCTGACATGTAGATACTAGAGGTGAAGAAACGGATCTAATTGTTCTTCTAACCAAGGCAGCAATGCATCTTTTGTTGTCTCATCCATCTTTATGGGTAAATGTCCCTGATGGAGGCAATTCAAACACTCCTGTTCCTTATCTCAGCATTCATCGGTCTGCTTACTCTGGTAATTCACTAGATCCTTCCTTTGTATCTTTTCAGGTCCGTTCCTTCGGTGGCGTCATAATCTCTTTGTCCCCACTCTAATCTGCTCTAAATTTATCCTCCTTTCTGCAGGATTGATGGGCATGATGTCTCCAGGGAGACTTCTCCAGAGAGAATTAATCATGACCCTAGTCTGGGACCCTTCAGTGGCCAAACTAGAGAGTTGGTGGGTGGGGAGCGGTCTCAGGTGGGCGAGGAGGGTTTGAGGAGTGGTAGGCCCTCATACTGGTCTGAGCACCCACTGCTCTGAGCCAAGTGGTTATCTGAAGCTAGGGATGAGAGTGACTCCTCAACTCTGAACGTTAGAGTAGAAGGAAAGGAACTTCCAGTAGCCACTTGGCCTGACACGGCGGAGACATATGTGTGCACAAGCAAATACCGGGGGTCCCTAGGACTTTGGGCCAATCTGTGGAGCCCAGAGCAGAAGCTCCTTTGGACTAATGATAATTCAGTCCTGTGGCTCCTGCCTCATACAGCATTGGCAATTTTGTTCCTTTGCTTGGTTAACTGGGTTTAGGCAGCATTTTCCCTATAAAGAGCTCATGGTGCTCAATAAAAACAACACCAGGGAAAATTAGCAAGAAGAATGGAGTGCACAGGGACTCAGACCGAAAAAGAAGTGGAAACAAGGGGCTTTAAAGAGAACCAACCCTGGCAGCTTCTAATAGTTCCACAGGTTGAATTATTATTGGTAGTAGTAATTATAGTAATAATAATAATTGGTGTTTAATAAGTGCTTACTATGAGCCAGGCACCGTTCTAAGTTCTAAGCGCTGGGATAAATATAAGATAATTGGGTTGGACACAGTCCCTGTTCCACACAGTGCTCTTCCTCTTAATCCCCATTTTACAGATGAGGTAACTGAGGCACAGAGAAGTGAAGTAACTTGCCCAAGGTCACACAGCAGACAAGTGGCAGATCCAGGATTAGAACCCACATCTTCTGACTCCCAAGCCTGTGTTTTTGCCACTAGGCCATGCTGACCCCTTGTGAGTTTACAGCTGTTTTTATTCCTCCAGTTGTCAATTCAGCAAAAGCCACTGGGGAAGACTTCCCTACGCCATTGAGGGTGGCATATTCCAGGACCAGGACCACGCCATTCCCGTTGGAAACATATGCAGTTTGCCGCCCCTCTCTCTTCTCCCACGTCTCCTAGTATGGCCACCTCAGGCTGTCGGTTGTCATTTTAGGCGGAGCATGCTGAGTCCCTGCCAGAGCTTGGTATCCAGCCTGAACAGAAGGGAGAGGAGCCGGAGCAGGATGAGGAGGAGAGGGGCCTAGCCCTCAGCATGGTGGAGTATTCCCAGCGTTATCCGTTGGAAGCCAGGGATGGCGGCGGCCCCCAGCTGCAGACCGCGGAGCTGCTGCAGCACCAGAAGCAGGTACCAGCCGGATGTTGGGGAAGGGTCGGTGTGTGCACCGCCCCAGGTTGAGCCAGCACACACCTTGCTGGTGTGGAGTTCCTCTTAAAGTTCCTGATTGAGGAGTCTGGGAGCAGCACTCTGCCCAGGCACAGCCCTTCTGCGGAGTCGTAGCTGTTCATTAGGTAGATTTGATGTTGGGTAGGGTAACCACGTGATCCCAACCGTCAGTCCCGCAGAGGTGGCCAGTGCCAAATTTGACTTCTGGAGCTGACATCCCGCCCAGACCCATGCCCTGATGACCAGTAGGATCTCCACCCTCCACTTGTTTTGGCAATGCCTTAGACGCTCACCTGTTGACCCAACAGGGGAAAGGAGCAAGGGGAAAGAAATCCCCATGCACAGAAATGTATACACCGTTTCCTTCCGGGCAGCCGAAAGAGAGCACCAAGGATCAACAACTTTCCACATCAGGAGAGATTTTCTGTGTAACATCTGAAAGGCAAGGGCAAGGAGTTGTGTGATTCTCTTAGAACACAACCCTCTTAACGATTAGTATGATCGCCAAACCCCCAGAGGGAGAACACCCCCTTGTTGCAGTCAGACTGAATGAACTGCATCTGTACACATTTCCCCACCCAAACACATGCCCCTCTCCTCCCTCTCCTCTCTGTCTTCTCCTCCTCTATTCCCGGCCCTCTCCCAAGTACAGTGACAGAAACAGGAGAGGCGGGAGAAAAGTTTCTGGTCACAGAACGTTCCCTCCATCCCCTAGGCTCTGGGAAATGCCCCTTGGCTGCAGCAAGAGCAGGGAAAGAGATTGGAGACTGTCCCTACCTTTATTTTTTTTTATAGTGTTTGTTAAGCACTTACTATGTGCCAGGCACTGTACTGAGCGCTGAGGTAGATACAAGTTCATCAGGCTGGACACGGTCCCTGTCCCTCATGGGGCTCACAATCTCAACCCCCATTTTACAGATGAGGTAACTGAGGCCCAGAGAAGTGAAGTGACTTACCCAAGGTCACCCAGCAGACAGGTGGCAGGCCCGGGATTAGAGCCCTGGTCCTTCCGACTCCCAGGCCGGTGTTTTATCCACTAAGCCCTGCAGTTTTTGTTGAACCTTTGGGTGGGGGCCCAAGCAGAGACCAAGGAAGGGTCTCCCTCACGTGCCTTCTGTACCCATCCTCTCTCCACTGATATTCTGACACACAAAACCCACCGAGATGTAATGTTACAAGAACACTGTTAATGTAGCCGCTCGTACCTATCTTGGAGGCTCAATTTCTGAGGTAGAGCTAATGTGCTTCTTTTATCCTGTCACTCAACCTAAAAAAGGATTGGGCTGTCAATCATGCATCACTCTTGCCAGCCGCATTCATGCACACTGATATTATCTCACCGACTCTACTGCCCTCCTCAAACCCAAAGGACCGTTTTATATATATTCAGTCAGTCAGTTGTATTTATTGAGTGCTTACTTTGTGTAGAGCATTGTACTAAGCGCTTGGAAGAGTTCACTATAACAATAAATGGACACGTTCGCTGCCCACAACAAGGTTGTGTGTGTGTTTACCTACACACACACACACACATATTTAAATATGTTTACTGACTGTGTGGCCCATGTTAGGGACTGTATTCAACCTGACTCTCTTGTACCTATCCCAGCACTTAGTACAGTGTTTCTCACATAGTTTCCCAGCCAAGAACAAAAATTCTAAAATTGCACTGTTATGTACATTGCGATGGGCTTTGAAGTTTCTGTTCCTTGAAAGTAATCATTACAGCTTCCCCTCTGGATTCTGTTCACTGCTCTTTCAACACTTGCTGCAGTTTGACCCAGTAAAACACATAATAGCCTGCTTAAAATCAGCTTCTCAGGTTTCATATTGCAAAAGAGTGCTCTGCAAATATGAATTTTAATAATCAAGATTCAGTGAAGTGATTGCTAGGCCACAGATTAGGCTAGCCTAGAAAATTGACCGAAGCATAGTATCATTAATTATATTATGTGCATCATATATAGAGATAATGTATAATATCCTAATTAATACATATCATTGTAATATTTAATGGAGTAACATTGTGTCCTAGTGGAAAGAACATAGGCCTAAGAGTCAGAGGACCTGGCTTCTAATACCGGCTCTGCCTCTTGCCTGCTGTGTGACCTTGGGCAAGTCACTTAACTTGTCTGTGCCTCAGCTTCCTCATCTGTAAAATGTAGATTCAATTCCTGTTCTCCCTCCTACTTAGACTGGGAGCCCCATGTGGAACCTCATTATCTTGTATCTACTCCCAGTGCTTAGAACAGGGCTTGACACACAGTAAGTGTTTAACAAAAGCCACAATTATTATTATTATCATTATTCTTATGTAATATCATCATAAAGTCTTTACTGAAGGCAACCAATTAACAAGGTCTAATGTAAAGAGGTGTACCGTAGGAAACGGCTGGTTTTATGAGTATATGAGCTTTCCCTCCTGGGCCAGGATCCCATGTGAACTAATGGTGTTATTAGCTGGGTTGGTGTTTGGACCTGCCTGCTTGAAAGCACTTTCAGGGCCTGTTCAGTGATGAAACGCAGTTTAGGGAATTTCCAGGGGATGAATTCCCATACTGTTAGGGCTGGCCAGATCTCAGTCATTTTACTTGGGCTCTCCTTGTTAGCCTCTTCAACTAGCTAAGCAAAATGGCAGTATTTCTTCAGACGCTGTAGAGTTTAGGTCACACATAGAGCTCCCCGATCAATACGGCTGACGCTCTGCTCTGGCCTCACGGTCTGCCCTGACCTTGTCCACTTTGCCGCCGCCGTATCTCTCCCTTGAGCTTTCATTCTCTCCCTTGAGCTTTCATGTCTGTCTTCTGCTGTTCTTCATCCCCATCTTCTTCCCCCACTCCCTGTATCTTAGGCTGAGAAGGCACATATATCAACCCACAGTAAGCATGTCTAGTCTCATGAATTCCTAAGGAAAGGAAGCAAAGGAGAGGATCAGAATTTACATTTCTCAGTTTCTTACTGTCTGTCTCTTCAGGCTTGCCTTGATTAGATTCAGGCTTAGGCATGTGAGCCAGTACTTATATTATGTCTTAATGCATCTGTCCTCAAGCACGTAGAAATTTGAAGCCTTGGACAAAATGGGCAATAGCCCAGTGACTGCTGTATTGAGTCAGGAGCCCCTCATGCCGTTCATGTGCCGGGCACTATACTAAACACTGAGGTAGATATAAAATGATTGGGTCAGACACAGTTCCTGACCCACATGAGGTTCACAGTCTTAATCCCCATTTTACAGAGGAAGTAACTGAGGCCCGGAGAAGTGAAGTGGCTTGTCCGAAGTCACACAGCAGACAAGTGGAGGAGCCAGGATTAGAAACCATGACCTTCTGACTCCCAGGCCCTTGCTCTATCTGCTATACCATGCTTTAACCCTTAGTTGGGTAGCTTGAACAGCATAGGAGAGCCCTGTCAGTCACCCCTCACTACTGAATTCCTGTTCCATTAACTTAGTATCTTGTTCAGCACCTAGTAAGTGCTCAATAAATACTATTGATTGATTGATTTGGATCAAGGAAGAAGAGAATAAATATCATCGAGTGTTCTGCCTCACTAAATTTCTGTTAGAGTTAGGTTTTCAAGTCCAGCCTTAAATAACTCTTCTTTTCTAGTTGAGTCCATACACGAATTATCAACCATGGCCATGGGTTGAATCTTAGTTAAGATGACTGCAATGAGTAGAGCAACAAATCTTTTTTTTATGATAATAATTATTATTATTATGATATTTGTTAAGTACTTACTGTGTGCCAGACACTGTACCAAGCGTCGGAGTGAATTCAAGCTAATCGGGTTGGACACAGTCCCTGTCCCACATGGGTCTCGGAGTCTCGATCCCCATTTTACTGATGAGGTAACTGAGGCCCAGAGAATTCGTTCATTCATTCAGTAGTATTTATTGACTGCTTACTATGTGCAGAGCACTGTACTAAGTGCTTGGAATGTACAAATCGGCAACAGATAGAGACAGTCCCTGCCCTTTGACGGGCTTACGGTCTAATCGGGGGAGTCGGACAGATAAGAACGATGGCAATAAATAGAGTCGAGGGGAAGAACGTCTCATTAAAACAATAGCAAATAAATAGAATCAGGGTGATGTACATCTCATTAAACAAAATAAATAGGGTGATGAAGATATATACAGTTGCGTGGACGAGTACAGTGCTGAGGGGATGGGAGAGGGGGAGGAGCAGAGGGAAAGGGGGGAGAAGAGGGTTTAGCTGCAGAGAGGTGAAGAGGGGGTAGAGGGAGCAGAGGAAAAGGGGGGGAGCTCAGTCTGGGAAGGCTTCTTGGAGGAGGTGAGCTTTCACTTCCAGAGAAGTGAAGTGACTTGCCCAAGGTCACACAGCAGCCAAGTGGCAGAGCCGGGATTAGAATCCATGACCTTCTGACTCCCAGGCCTGTTCACTACACCATGCTGATAAAAGCTCCGTTCTAATAGGGCATTCCCAGCTAATGTCACGTAAGGGAAATGAATGGGCTCAGAAGCAGACCATGCCTCAGCACCAGTGCTGACAGAGAAGATATTTTTAACAAGCACCTCACAGATCTCCCACGGATTAGCGAGGGCAGAGTGATAAGTTTATTTTCCTGCCTGCGTCATCTAGGAAATGTATATGGAGCGCTTTGTCACCATGTAGCCTGAAGCAACACCGCACTGCATCTTAA
Organism: Ornithorhynchus anatinus; assembly: GCF_004115215.2. Classification (NCBI taxonomy): domain Eukaryota; kingdom Metazoa; phylum Chordata; class Mammalia; order Monotremata; family Ornithorhynchidae; genus Ornithorhynchus; species Ornithorhynchus anatinus. Next base: position 95,460,673 of record NC_041732.1, on the reverse strand, counting down.
AACCAAGTGCGGGAGAAAGAACAGAATGCAACCTAGATCCTGAGGCAGGCTTCTAGACCATGGGATAAAGCAGTGCTTTTCAGCCTTTTATATTTTCCAGGGGTTTCATGGCCTGTTTTCTCTAGCGGCAGTTGTGGTGGAAGCAGAGCAAAGCTAGTAGATCCAGAGCAGAGAACGCTAACAAGGAAATAGAAAATTTTACAAAGAAGCAACCCTCTTTCCATCAAATAGACCCCAAGTTCTCTTCCCACCAGTAAAGTAAGCACTGCCAGAATTGATTCATTCATTCAATAGTATTTATTGAGTGCCTGCTATGTGCAGAGCACTGTACTAAGTGCTTGGAATGTACAATTTGGCAACAGATAGAGACAATCCCTGTCCAATGACGGGCTCACAGTCTAATCGGGGGAGACAGACAGACAAAACAAGACAACATAATCACGATAAATAGAATCAAGGGGATGTACACCTCATTAACAAAATAAATAAGGTAATAAAAATATATACAAATGAGCACAGTCCTGAGGTGAGGGGAAGAGAGAGGGGGAGGAGCAGAGGGAAAGGAGGCTTAGCCGAGGGCAGGTGAAGGGGGAAATGGGGAGGGAGCAGAGGATGGAGGGGGAGCAGAGAGGGAGCAGAGGGAAAAGGGGAAGCTCAGTCTGGGAAGGCCTCCTGGAGGAGGTGAGCTCTCAGTAGGACCTTGAAGAAGGGAAGAGAGTTAGTTTGGCAGAGGTGAGGAGGGAGGGCATTCCAGGACAGTGGTAGGACGTGGGCCAGAGGTCGAAGGCGGGATAGACGTGAACGGGGGACACTAGGTGAGCCCACCTAGTGGGTTGGTCATAGATACAGTGGTATTGGTGACCCTGAGAGATTAAAAGCCACTTACTGGAAACTCAGCTTCCCAGTTGGTATGTTTATTTGATATTGCTTGTGGTATAGTCCAACAAAAGTGAGTGGAAAAGTTATTTCACGTTTTCATGAATTCCAGAGGATACATTTACCTTAAATGTACAACAAAGTACATAGAGGTCCTGAATGACATGTATCCTTTGGCCTCTAGTCTTATCAATCAATCAGTGGCATTTATTGAGTGCTACCCATGTACAGAGCACTGTACTAAGTGCTTGGGAGAGTGCAATGCAGTAGAGTTGGTAGACACATCCCTGCCCACAACAAGCTTACAGTCCAGAGATGAAGAGACAGTGTGTTCTCAAAAATTGCCTTGGCTAATGAAAAACTAATCCCTATTGTTAATAGATCTGGGTGATGATTAATGAAGTAATACTTGCACTGGTGTGAGATGTATATATACATATATATATATGAATACATACATATATACACTATTTTATGTATACATATATGTGTATATATACACATACACATATGTATACACACATACACCACACACCCACACACAGATACATAGTTGTGAGTGAGGCTGAAAATACTGATGCATAGACCAATGTTCTAAGGCAAATTTTTTGCCCATAAAGCTGGATCCTTGCTGTTCTAATTCATTTGAAGATCATGATGATGATGATCATCATCTTCATATTTGTTAAGCGCTTTGCTATGTCAAGCACTGTTGTACCGCTGGGGTAGATCTAATTAATCAGGTTGGACCAGTCCCTATTCCACATGGGTCTCACAGTCTTAATGGGGAAGCACTGTGGCTCAATGGAAAGAGCCCGGGCTTGGGAGTCAGAGTTCATGGGTTCTAAACCCAGCTCTGCCACTCGTCAGCTGTGTGACTTTGGGCAAGTCACCTAACTTCTCTGTGCCTCACTTATCTCATCTGTAAAATGGGGATTAAGACTGTGAGCCCCATGTGGAACAACCTAATCACTTTGTATCCCCTTAGCGTTTAGAACAGTACTTTGCACATAGTAAGCGCTTAACAAATGCCATCATCATCATTATTATCATTATTATTATTAATCCCCATTTAAAGATGAGGGAACTGAGGTACAGAGAAGTGACTTGATCAAGGTCACACAGCAGACTAGTGGTGGAGCTGGGATTAGAACCCAGGTCCCTCTTACTCCCGGGTCTGTGCTCTATCCACTAGGCCATGCTGCCCATACAAGCCCTATCCCTTCTTCTGAACGATTTCTTGGTATTCCAAACTTTCTAAAGCTTTCCTGTGAGGAGGGCAACACCTCTTCTGATTGCTTCCCACCAGGCTGTGGCCTGCACTGCCAGTCGATTTCTTTGGGGTGCTGACCTCATTCGTTAAGGAAACTGAGTAGCAGCCTGCAACTTCCATTAAGGAAGAAAAATTCAATTAGCCTCATAGGCAGTCATTTTCAGAGTAAGAATTAATGCATTCACCCTGCAAAGGATAAACTTCAATTAATAAAATAATTTTAACTTTTGTATTTTAATGAGGACACTGAGACCGAACTACTGTGACACAGATCCTGTGTCGTGCTTAGGTTTCCACGCCCCCTCAAGGGTCACCAATGGAACAGAGTCTTGGCACTCTAAATAATAATTAGATTACCAATTAGTTGCCAAAGGTCACACAGCAGACAAGTGGCAGATCTGGGTTTAGAAACCAGGTCCTCTAACTCCCAGTCCCATTCACTTTCCACTAGGCCATGCTGCTTCTGTTATTCAAGCACGAAAGACGGGGTGTTTAAATTGAGATGACTCTGACCCAGGCTTATAAATGCAACGTAGCATAGTCTCTTGGATAGAGCACAGGGCTGGGAGTCGGAGCACTTGGGTCCGAATCCTGGCTCTGCCATTTGCCTGCTGTGAGACCTCGGGCAAATAGTAAGTGCTTAACAAATACCATAAAAAATAGCATTAAATGTTAGTTTAATAATAATGTTATTTGTTAAGCGCTTACTATGTGCAGAGCACAGGGTAATCAGGTTGTCCCATGTGAAGCTCACAGTCTTAATCCCCATTTTACAGATGAGGTAACTGAGGCACAGAGAAGTTAAGGGACTTGCCCACAGTCACACAGCAGACAAGTGGCAGAGCTGGGATTTGAACCCATGACCTCTGACTCCCAAGCCCGGGCTCTTTCCACTGAGCCACGCTGTCTGGTTTAGAATTACAAATGGCTGGAGTTCATGGAGACTATCCCCGATGTCTAAGGAACCACAGTGAGGTAGCTGTTTCTCCTCAAGGAGCCATGCTCTCTTCTATGGTTCTCTTTTACCACTCTGTCGGTTTTTGAGCATTTTCCGATTTTTCTATTTAAAATTCCAGGATGAAAATATTGTAAAGCAAATGTAAACTGCTCACTCCGTATATATTTATATGTACACATATACACCAGTAATTGCAAACATATGGCCCCATTTCTCATCACAACTAGATCTATTTTTATTCTCATGTGTTTTTCAGCAGAATGATAGGATTGTTGTGATGACTCTTTTCCCTCAAGGAACAGAACTGGTTAGTTTTCTTTGTTTTTTAAAGCAGAATATAAACTATTAACCCCTACAATTCTCTACCTCCCTCAAATATCAGGCTCCCAAACCTCTGCCCCAACCATTTATGCAAAGCCAAAAAGACTGAATATTATAAAAAGCAATGTCCTGGATTTGGGATGCCCTGTTTTTGATGACTGCCTGTCTGTGAACCCAACAATGGTGTCCACCAAAAAGGTAGGTCAGGGGCCAGGTGAGCTTGAGCAGTGGTTACTCAGGTTAGGATGATTCAGAAGTCTGCATTTCAGATAGGGATATAAGGCAAAGCAAATGTGAAAGGGAAATATATTAACACTTTCAGCAAACCTTGTCAAACAGAACATCTCGACTTGGGCAGCAAAGATTACGGTCTTTACTAAAGTGTGGGAAAGGGAAAGGTGTTTGCAGTCACCCACTTGCTTGTGACCTAATTGCAACTCTTCTAACGTGTTCTAATCCCATTCCAGCTCACTGCTTGATCTGAGATCCAGGCAATCAGTGAGTCACCTGTAATCATTTCCTCTATTGACGCTTAAGTTCTTTTTATCTGGTACACCGGATGGGTTTAGAAAATGTACCCTAAATGCTTCACTTGGGTTATCAGGGAAGAAAAATTTCATGCTAAATGAAGAATCGAGATGTGGAATCAGAGCCTCATGCAGAGTTGTTTTATTGTACTTGCTAAACCAGGAAGAAAAGATTTTCAGAGAAGGTGGAACATGATGGAAGCTGAAGTTACAGTGGTCTTTCTGCCTTAAGAAATGTAATGTGACCTACAGGATTTAAAACATTCTTGTCCAGTGCTGTAATGGAAGTAAACAAGGTTTAGTATGTGAATGGGTGTTGTTGGGATGTAATTAGAATATTATGAATAAGTACATCTCAACAACACCCTTACACATACTAAACCTTGTTTTCTTATATATATTTATATAGATAGATATATAAAACATACGCTGTTAAAAAAATCAGTCTTTGAACCCAAAGAACATATATATGTATGTATATATGTTTATGTAAATATATATGTTCTTTGGGTTCAAAGACGGATTTTTTTTTAACAGTGTATGTCAGTGAGGCTGGACCTTCCCTCTGTGTCCTCAATTCACTCCCCTTACATCTGGCAGACCACAAATCTCTCCACCCTCGAGGCCCTTGTGAAATCACATCTCCTCTTGAAGTTTTTCCTGATTAATATGAAATATCCCCTCCCTTCAGCATTTCCACTCCACCTAAGCACTTATATACTCCTACCCTGCCCCCAGCACTGACATACATATTTCTTATAGTCTTTCCTATTTATTTTATAAACTCATCTAATTTATTATGTGTGTCGGCCTTCCACACTGGATCATGAACTCCTTGAGGGTTACCATAATACATGTTGAGGGTAGGGGTCATGCCTACTAGGAACGATGGTATTTGTTAAGCACTTTCTGTGTGACAGGCACTGAACTAATCCTATGGTCCTCTCCCAAATACTGAGGATTGTGGTCTGCACCCAGGAGGAGTTCAATAAATACTGCTGATAGCCCCCGTTGTGCTGAATTTCTACTCCTTCTTTCACCAAGTCCTTCAACTTCTCCATCCCCATCTGCTCCCCCTCTAGATTGTAAGCTGGTTTTGGGGGCAGGGAATGTGTCTGTTTATTGTTATATTGTATTCATTTATTCATTCAGTCATATTTATTGAGCACTTCCCGCGTGCAGAGCACCGTACTAAGAACTCAGGAGAGTACAATACAACAGTAATCAGACACATCCCCTGCCCACAAGAGCTTACAGTTTAGAGGAAGAGATTACACTGTACTTTCCCAAATGCTTAGTACAGCACTCTGTCCACTGCAAGCTCTCAGTAAATACGTGTGAATGAAAGAACCTGCTGAGAGGAGCGGAAGGCTCTGTTCCTCAGCAATTCCACTTTCCCCTCCCCGGCCCCCACTCCCAATGGCAGGTCAGAACCTAAATGGCCAGGGTGTGCGGCAGGAGTAAACTGACCTTCGTGTCTCCACAGGCAGTGGAGAACCGGCAGCTGCTGAACGCCCTGAAGTCCCTGCTGGATGATTTTCGCTCCGAGCTGCGAGATGACGAGAGGGAGAGGCTCGGGCTGCAGCAGCGCTATGCCAGCGACAAGGCCGCGTGGCAGGTCGAGTGGACCGAGCTTAAGTGCCGCTTGGAACAGGTACTTTTGTCTTTTAAATGGTATTTGTTAAGCGCTTACTATGTGTCCAGCTCTGGACTAAGTGCTGGGTTAGTACAATCTAACCAGGTTGGACACAGTCCATGTCCCTCGTGGAGTCACAGTCTCAATCCTCATTTTACAGATGAGGTAACTGAGGCACAGGGAAGTGAAGCGACGTGCCCCAGGTCACACGGCAGATATGGGGTGGAGCCGGGATTAGAACCAGGTCCTTCTGACTCCCAGACCCGTGCCGTATCTATTAGGCCATGCTGCTTCTCTTGAGCTTTTTATCACTTTTGTCATCCATGGGTACAGGGGAGAAGCTGGGGAATAGAGCAGTTGTGTCTTTCCTCCAGGCTCTGGCATTTTTCTTTTCTTCAGTAAGGACTCAGGTTGTTTGAAGCTCTTTGTGAAGTCTTGAATCAATCTGAGAGGAAGCTTGTGGAACCCGAAAGAGGCTCCTGAGCGGTTTTTTGTTTGCTTGTTTTTACTGGTATTTGTTAAGCACTTACTCTGTATCAAACTCTGTCCTAAGTGCTGAGGTAAGTACTAGTTAATTAGGGTGGACTCAGCCCCTGTCCCCCATGGGGCTCATAGCCTAAGTAGGAGGGAGTAGGAGGAGTATTTTACAGCTGAGGAATGTAAGACACGGAGAAAGTAAGCTCACACACAGTTAAGGAATACAGGACTGGAAGTGAGGAGATCCTTGTTCTAGTCTTGGCTCTAGTACTGGCCTTCTGTGGGACCTTCGGCAAGCCACTAAATGTATCTGTGCTACATCTGTAAAGTCGGACTAAGATACCTTTTCTCCTTCCCTCTTAGGGATAGGAACTGTGTTTGATCTGATTAATTTGAAAGTAACCCAGTGCTCAGCAAAGTGCCTCTATTAGGGCTTAATAAATACCATCATTATTATTACTGTTAGTAGTAGTATTTAGTAGTAATCCTAAAGGTCACTTAACTCATTCCACTGGGTGGTGTTTTATTGTCCTAACGCAAGCGAAAAATGCTAGGTGATTGATTTCCTGACTGAGTTGCCTGCCTGTGGCTTGAAAGCAGCCCCTCTTAGGCTCTCGGCAGAGGAAGAAGTGCATTAGTGGCAACATTAAACGAGTAGACCGGGTCTATCTTTTGTCAGAATGACCGAGCCAGTTGAAAGGTATTTTTGAGTGCCTTTGGAAGAGATTATTGAACAGACAGTCTACCTCCTGCCAGGCTTGTACGACTCTGGATCAGAGAAGTAAGCTGCTTCCTGGGGCGTCAGTTCAAAAGTAAGGAAATGGCCTGGGGAAGCAGGGTGGCCTAGTGGAACGAGCCCTGGTCTGGGAGTCAGAGATCCTGAGTTCTAATCCCAGATCTGCCACTTGCCTGCTGCGGTACCTTGACCAAGTCACTCAGCTTCTCCGTGCCAACGTTTCTTCATCTGTAAAATGGGGATTTGACACCTGTTCTCCTTCCTTCTTAGCCTGTAAGCCCTCTGAGAGACAGGGACTATGTTGGACCTGAGCGAGGTGGCCTAGTGGAAAGAGCTCTGCCACTTATCTGCTGTGTGACCTTGGGCAAGTCACTTAACTTCTCTGTGCCTCAGCTATGTCATCTGTAAAATGGAGATTAAGACTGTGAGACCCATATGGAACATGGTCTGGGTCCGACCTGATTCTTTTGTCCCTCTAGACTGTAAACTTGCTGTGGACGGGGAATATGTCTCCCATCGCTGTTACACTGTACTCTCCCAAGCGCTTAGTACAGTGCTCTGCACACAGTAAGCACTAAATCAGTATGACTGATGGATTGATTGATTATCTTCTACGTACCCAAGGGCTTAGTAAAGTGTTTGGCACATAGTAAGTGCTTAACAAGTATTATTTTTGTTGCTATTATTATTATTATTTTTATTCCCCTTTCCAATTCATGGCTTGACTATTCACTTTGTTTGGGACATAGGAAACTGGGGATGTCTTAATCATCATATGCATTCAACAGATGATGAAGCCAAGGTCCAGATAGGTTACAGGACTACCGTCACCAGAAATAAAATCTTGGCCTCCTGAGTTCTAGGTGAATGTGCTCTCTGTCCCTGCAGGCTGCCTCTGCGGACAGATATCTAGCAGCTTTCTTTGACTGTTCTAACAAAGTTAAAGAATTCTCTGCAGAGTTGAGAAAGTAGCTCTTCCTTTGATGTCCCCGATCATTTGGTGACCTCCGAAATTTGCTCGGGAGCTGCTGAGTAAGCTTCCCCTTCCAGATAGAGAGCCAGCCGACACTGCTGGAGAGCTGGGATGGAATTGTCCACTCCGTATCTGTCGTTGGGAAAAAAATAGGTTTCAGCTTGGAGCTCAGGCCCTTGACATCCCTTTCATGACCTTGCCAAAGCTTCTCCAGGCGGAGTAGATGATTATAGAGTTTCTCTTCGTGAGCTTGTGGGCAAAACCAAGAGCTTCAATTATGTTGGAGTCTATGGTTGCCAGCAAGCAGCCTTCTAGGTGACGTTGTCTGAAGGAAAGAAATTGCACGTTCCTTGCAGGGGAAATTTTTCAGCTGGACTGGGCACAAAGGCAGGCTTTTCTTGCTGCATACATTTTTGGCTAACCTTCTTAATTATGACCAGTGCAGACAGTTCTGCTCTAACAGAAACTTGCACTGTAGTATTTCTACTGTGTCCGCTACTGCCTGCGTGTCAGAGGAGGGTCTTTCAGAACTGCATCTGTGGGAAGAGTGTTCCCTAATTCTGAAAAGAGTTCTACCCCAAAATGCATAACAAAATATGCAATATGACAGAACCAACTTTACCCAAACACAAGTACACAAGTGCACACACAAACACACACACACACACATAATACCCTGGTATTTTTTATGGCATTGTTAAGTGCTTACTATGTGACAAACACTGTTCCAAACACTGGGGTAGGTCAATCAATCAGTGGTATTTATGGAGTGCTTACTAAATGTAGAGCACTGTACTAAGCTCTTGGAAAAGTACAGTACAACAGAATTAGCAGATGTGTTCCCTGGCCATAACGAGCTTACAGTTTAAAAGGAATGTTGGGTGCTTTTGCCACGAATCAAACCCAGGCTTCCCACCTGGCAGGAGAGAATTCTACACCCGAACCATCAATGCTTACAGTTTGGGTACAGTCCCTGCCCAATATGGGGTTCATGGTCTAGGGAGGAGGATTTAATCCCCTTTTCTCCAGAAGAAAAAACCAAGGACTAGAGAAGTGAAGTGACTTGCTCAAGGTCAAACAGTAGATAAGTGGCAGCGCTGGGAAGAGAAACCAGGTTCTCTGACTCCCAGGTCCATGCTCTTTCCACCAAGTCATGCTGCTTTTCTATTTAGAAGTACTGAGATCAGAATTGACCCAATTTGGACATCTAAGGATTCGGGAAGTTGCGGCCCAATTTCTGATCCCTGGCTGGGGTCTGACCAGAACACCCTGAATTCCCCAGGGGTCAGAAGGGGGACCCAGCCAATGCTTCCTTCCTCTGTAGCCCTGGATTCCAAATGGTTGCAAACAAAAATGATCTACCCTTCCTCAGATAATAGAACTGAAGCGGAGGCAAAGATACCTGGGCCATGGAAGATGGTTATTTATTTCAGCCTTTCCCCACCCCACACACACCTCCCACCCTTTTCTCCTCTGACCGAACCGGGCTGCGGAGAAAGTAAACAGCTATTTGGGAGCTGAAAAATTTGGTTATCAGATCTTCAGTCATGTGAGAATATGCCACAGGTCATTAATATTATTAATACTGAATCTGCCGCTGGTGAATGGTGGCTAAAATTTCATTCATTCATTCATTCATTCAATCGCATTTACTGAGTGCTTACTGTGTGCAGAGCACTGTACTAAGCACTTGGAAATTACAATTCAGTAATACAGACAATCCCTGCCCACACCAGGCTTACATGTTCTAAAGATAATGGAAAAGCAAAAAGTCCTGAATCTCGGTGTACTACGATCAATTCTCTGCTGTTGAAATTCACGCAGTTGAAGCGCTGTGGCCTGGAGTTGTAAATGGATCTTGGGGGAGTGGCTCAGGTGCAGGTTTAAAATAATAATAATAATAATGATGGCATTTGTTAAGCTTTAACTATGTGCCAGGCACTCTACTAAGCACTGGGCTGGATACAAGCAACTCGGGATAGGGACAGTCCCTGTCCCATGTGGAGCTCACAGTCTCAATCCTTATTTTATAGATGAGGTAACTGAGGCACAGAGAAGTGTAGTGACTCGCCCGAGGTCACACAGCAGACAAGTGGCAGAGATGGGATTAGAACCCATGACCTTTGGTCTCCCAGGTCTGTGCTCTATTCACTAGGCCATGCTGAAATGCATTTTGTTACAGTGGAGCTAGTCCAATTTAAGAGCTGAGGCATTTCTTCTTTCTGTATTATTAACTTTCCATAAAAGAGATTTTGTATAGAGAAGAGGGCAAAGGCCTGCAAAGGGGTTGGAAACATTTAAGAAAGTTTTTATTGCTTCAGGATGGAATGATGAACTCTCTGGTCCTGAGGAAGGCTGGAGTCTTATTAATAATGATAATAATGATAAAAAGAATAGTATTAAGTGTTTACTATGTATCAAAGCAACCGTGCTAAGCACTGAAGTAGATAAAAGATAATCAAATTAGACATGGTCCTTTTCCCACACCGAGCTCACAACCAAAGCCATATCTTATCCCCATTTTGCAGATGAGGAAACTGAGGCCCAAAAAGGTTGCTCATCCAAGGTCACCCAGCAGAGTAGTGGAGAATTGAAACTAAAACCCAGGTCTCCCAACTTCCAAGCCAGTGCTTTTTCCACTAGACCTTGCTGCCTCTCTGGGCACAATTTTATTTCCACTCTAGTGTGGTAGACCAAGGTCTTTGAGGCAGTACCACTACCTACCCAACTGCTCGCCATTCGAACACTCAGATTAGTAACAATAATAATAATAATGTTGGTATTTGTTAAGCGCTTACTATGAGCAGACCACTGTTCTAAGCGCTAGGGTAGATACAGAGTCATCAGGTTGTCCCACGTGAGGCTCACAGTTAATCCCCATTTTACAGATGAGGTAACTGAGGCACAGAGAATTTAAGTGACTTGTCCACAGTCACACAGCTGACAAGCGGTAGAGCTGGGATTTGAACTCGTGACCTCTGACTCCCAAGCCCAGGCTCTTTCCACTAAACCATGCCGCTTTTCTAGTAGTAAGCAGAAGGCCTGTAAAGGAGAAAAGGAGGAAGGAGTGCTGGGGTGGGTAAGGGAAACGCTAAGGAGAAAATGGGGAAGCTTGTTCTGAGAAATGAAAAGTATCTACGGCGACGTGAGAACAGTGGGGTGATGTGCAAGAAACGGTGACTTCTAAAACTGGTTCATCACTGCTGTAAGGCACTCAGAGGGCGTGGTTTTCCGCTAAAAGCGAGGCTGCCAGGAATCATTTGGAAAATCTTTTAGGTAGCTCTTCATGCCCCTTGACATCTTCCAAAGAAGCTTGATAATTTTTGTTTTGATTTTATCTCTTCCCCCTTGAAAAAGATTGATTTTTTTTTCCTTGAGTGCTATATAAATAGCTGAATGAGCTAGTTTAGATTTTTGTGGATCTTTTAGGTCAAGGGGAATAGATTTTGTATTTAGTAGGTCGTCTGTAGAAAGTTAAAACTACATTTGATCTATGCGTAGCAAGCAAGGTCAACCTGCTCTGTGCAGGGAGGTAGCTGGTTATGTGGTAGGAGGGAAAGGCAGAGAATTTTGGCTGTCTTCTATGTCCAAGATGATTAGGGACTAAGCACTTTTGAGCTCAGCACAGAAATTAAAGACAGAGAAACAGCACGAGCTGGTGAAAAGAGCACGGGCTTGAGACACAGTGGACCTGAGTTCTGATCCCGCTCTACCACTCGTCTGCGGTGTGACCTTGGGCAACAATAATAATAATAATGATGATAATAACTGTGGTTTTTGTTGAGTGCTGACTATATGCCAGGCACTGTTCTAAGCACTGGAGTAGATTCCAGATTACTGGGTTGGACACAGTCCTTGTCTCACAGTCTTAATCCCCATTTTACAGATGAGGGAACTGAGGCACAGTAAGTGAAGTGACTTCCCAAAGGTCACGCAGCAGACAAGTGGCAGGGCCAGGATTAGAACCCAGGTCCTTCCAATTTCTAGGCTCATGCTGTATCCATTAGGTCATGCTGCTGGAAAAGTCACTTAACTCTCTGTGTTTTAGTTACCTCATCTGAAAATGGGGATTAAGAATATGAGCCCCATGTGGGACTGTGTCCAATCTTATTTACTTGGATCCACCCCAGTGCTTAGTACAGTGTCTGGCACATGGTAAACTCTCAAATACCACACACAAAAAAAGCTTTAGTCACCTGTCCCCTTATCAGTATAGGACAGTTCCTTCTTGTAGAGAATAGTTTTTTAGGAGGTGAGATTGTTCTCTTCCTGAGATGATGATGGTGATGATGATAATTATAGTAATGATAATTGTGGTATTTGTTAAACACTTACTATGAGCCAAATACACTATTAAGTGCTGGAGTAGATTCAAGATAATCAAGTCAGACATAATCCCTGTACCACATGGGGCTCACAGTCTTAGTAGGAGAGAGAATGGGCATTGAATCCCCATTTTACAGTTGAGGAAACTGAGATAAAGAGATATTAAGTGCAAGGTCACACAGCAAAAAGGTCACGGAGATAGGATTAGAACATACTCTGACCTCCAAGCCATGCTACTTTTTGAATTGTCACAAGAACCGTAACCGATTCAGTCTTGGTTTTCCTCTGTTTGGTTGAGCCTTTGGGATGGGAGAGCTTTGGACTTGAGGTTGGTTAAAATTGGGCATGAACTTGGAGGCATTGAGGGTTTTTTTGTTTTTGTTTTCAGGGTACTTAAGTTCTTACTTTGTGCCAAGCACTGTACTAAGCGCTGGGATAGATACAGACTAATCAAGTTGGACACAGTCCCTGGCCCACAGAGGGCTCACGTTCTCAATCCCCATTTTATAGATGAGGTAACTGAGGCCCAGAGAAGTGAAGTGACTTGCCCAAGATCACCCAGCAGACAAGCGGCGTAGCTGGGATTAGAACCCACATCCTTCTGACTCCAAGACTCATGCTCTATCCACTGGGCCAGGCTGCTTCATGGTTTGGGGAAACCATTTCCCCGAAACAATCACTCTCCCCCGCTTCAAAGACCTACTGAAAGTGCACCTCCTCCAAGAGGCCTTCCCAGACTAAGCCCCCTTTTCCTCAGCTCCCCCTCCATTCCGTATCACCTCGACTCACTCCCTTTGCTCTTCCCCTCCTCCCCACCCCACAATACTTGTGCATAAATGTATATATTTATTTATATTGATCCCTGTTTACTTGGTCTGATGTCTGTCTCACCACCCACCACTCCGCCCCGCAGACTGTAAACCTGCTGTGGGCAGCGATTGTCTCGATTGCCGTATTGTACTTTCCACGCACTTAGTACAGTGGTCCGCACACAGTAAGCACTCAATAAATACGATTGAATGAATGGATGAATGAATTTCCCCTTCTCCTGGAGATGGCCAAAGGAGGAGGCATTTACCCCCGCTTATTTCCTTGACAGCTGGAGGGGAAAAGTGAGAGGCTTCTGGGCGAGACTGGCGATACCAAGGGGACTTTGAAGAAGGAGAGGGAAGAGCACAGGAAGCTCCTGGCAGACAGTCACGGGCTGGTCATGGATCTGCGCTGGCAAGTCCAGCACAGCGAGAAGAACTGGAACAGGGAAAAGGTGGAGCTTCTCAACCAGCTGGACCGGGATCGGCGGGAATGGGACTGGCAGAAGAAGGAGCTCCTCTGGAGAATCGAGCAGGTATGGATTCCCACCGGAGCGGGTGCAAATCAGCCTTGAGCATCAATCAATCAAACGATCCATCAGTCCGTGATATTTATTGACCTATGCCTGGTACATAGTAAGCACTTAAATGCCATAAAAAAAATTGAGTGCTTGCATGCAGAGCACTGCACTTAATGCTCAGGAGAGTAGTCAGCCAGGCAGTTAATCATATTTATTGAGCGCTTACTGTGTGCAAAGCACTGTTCTAAGCACTTGGGAGAGTACACTCCAACAATAAACAGACACAACGAGCTTGTAGTCTAGATGGGGAGACAGACATTAATAGAAATAAATAAATTACAGATATGCACATAAGTGCTGTGGGTCTGGGAGGGGGGATGAATACAATTCAACAGAGTTGGTAGACATGTTCCCTGCCCACAAGGAGCTTACAGTTCAGAGGGGGAGACAGACATTAATAGAAATAAGTAAATTATTTATAATTTAAATAAAGAACATGTACAAAGGTGCTGTGGGGCAGAGGGTGGGGTGAATACCAAGTGCCCAAAGGGCAGAGGTCCCGTGGCTCAGTGGAAAGAGCACAGGCTTGAGAATCAGAGGATGTGGGTTCTCATCCCGGTTCCGCCACTTGTCAGCTGTGTGACTTTGGGCAAGTCACTTCACTTCTCTGAGCCTCAGTTACTTCATCTGTAAAATGGAGATTAAGACTCTGAGCCCCACGTGGGACAAACGGTTAACCTTGTATCTACCCCAGTGCTTAGAAGAGTGCTTGGCACATAGTAAGCGCTTAACAGATACCGTCATTATTATTATAGATGGCACAGAAGGGAGAGGGTGACATGACTGGTCTTGGCCAGGGTCTCTATTAGAATTTTAAAAGAATACTTTGGCGTTCCTTGCTGCTTGGAAGGCTTCCTGCTGTGCAAAGTATAAGACACTAGGGAGAGAAGAGCAAAGCACTGAATTACCCTGGTTGAATTACTAACACGTGAGAAGCAAGTTCCACATTGAGAGTAATTTCATACTTCATTCTATAATGTACCAGGTTTTTGTATATCAAAGTTTTTATGTAACGTATTTGAAGGCACTTAAATTCTAAATCCCAAATGGAAAATAACGGTCTAACCTGGTCTGTCTAGGAAAGGACAGCCTGATTTCTCAACTTGCTGCCTAAGATGCAGTTATTGTCTCCGACCCCGAATGGTTTTAGTAGTAGCGGACAGGGAATGTATCTGTTTGTTGTGATACTGTACTCTCCCAAGTGCTTGGAACAGTGCTCTGCACACAGTTAAGTGCTCAAAAATTGTGATCGAATGAATGAATGAAAGAGCACAGGTCTGGGAGTCTCTGCCACTTGTCAGTTTTGTGACCTTCTCAGTGCCTCAGTTATCTCGTCTGTAAAATGGGGATTGAGACTGTGAACCCTATGTGGGACAGAGACTGTGTCCAACCCAATTTGCTTGTATTCACCCCAGGGCTTAGTACTTAGTACAATGCCTGGTACATAGTAAGTGCTTAACAAATACCATCATCATTAGTAGAAGTAGTAATAGTCATTCATTCATTCATTCATTCAATAGTATTTATTGAGCGCTTACTATGTGCAGAGCACTGTACTAAGCGCTTGGGATGAACAAGTCGGCAACAGATAGAGACAGTCCCTGCCGTTTGACGGGCTTACAGTCTAATCGGGGGAGACGGACAGACAAGAACAATGGCACTAAACAGCGTCAAGGGGAAGAACATCTCGTAAAAACAATGGCAACTAAATAGAATCAAGGCGAAGTACAATTCATTAACAAAATAAATAGGGTAACGGAAATATATACAGTTGAGCGTACAAGTACAGTGCTGTGGGGATGGGAAGGGAGAGGTGGAGGAGCAGAGGGAAAAGGGGAAAATGAGGCTTTAGCTGCGGAGAGGTAAAGGGGGGATGGCAGAGGGAGTAGAGGGGGAAGAGGAGCTCAGTCTGGGAACGCCTCTTGGAGGAGGTGATTTTTAAGTAAGGTTTTGAAGAGGGAAAGAGAATCAGTTTGGCGGAGGTGAGGAGGGAGGGCGTTCCAGGACCGCGGGAGGATGTGGCCGAGGGGTCGACGGCGGGATAGGCGAGAACGGGGGACGGTGAGGAGGTGGGCGGCAGAGGAGCGGAGCGTGCGGGGTGGGCGGTAGAAAGAGAGAAGGGAGGAGAGGTAGGAAGGGGCAAGGTGATGGAGAGCCTTGAAGCCTAGAGTGAGGAGTTTTTGTTTGGAGCGGAGGTCGATAGGTAACCACTGGAGTTGTTTAAGAAGGGGAGTGACATGCCCAGATCGTTTCTGCAGGAAGATGAGCCGGGCAGCGGAGTGAAGAATAGACCGGAGCGGGGCGAGAGAGGAGGAAGGGAGGTCAGAGAGAAGGCTGACACAGTAGTCTAGCCGGGATATAACGAGAGCCCGTAATAGTAAGGTAGCCGTTTGGGTGGAGAGGAAAGGGCGGATCTTGGCGATATTATAGAGGTGAAACCGGCAGGTCTTGGTAACGGATAGGATGTGTGGGGTGAACGAGAGGGACGAGTCAAGGATGACACCGAGATTGCGGGCCTGCGGGACGGGAAGGATGGTCGTGCCATCCACGGTGATAGAGAAGTCTGGGAGCGGACCGGGTTTGGGAGGGAAGATGAGGAGCTCAGTCTTGCTCATGTTGAGTTTTAGGTGGCGGGCCGACATCCAGGTGGAGACGTCCCGGAGGCAGGAGGAGATGCGAGCCTGAAGGGAGGGGGAGAGGACAGGGGCGGAGATGTAGATCTGTCCCCTCTCAGGGTCGCACCTGGAGAGTTTCCAGTCCTCCACCAGTCTTGACTCTGGGAAGGAGAATCAAGCAGAGGCCTACCCATTCCATTCCTAGCATGGGCAGTGGCTAGCGAGTGGCAGGCAATCTGCTATAAGTCAAATCTCACCTGTGCTGGGCAGCAGCAGCACGGGAGAGAGTCAAGGACAGAGACTCAAATTTACTGGGTGGAAGGAAGCAATGGTAAACCAATTCCGTATTTTTACCAAGAAAACTCTATGGATCCACTACCAGAACGTTTGCAGATCGAGGTGGGACGTTCCGGGAGAGATGTGTCCATGGCCTCACTATGGGTTGGAGACAACTTGATATCAAAAGACAGACAAGTAGTAATAGTAATCAGTGGTATTTATTTAATCAATCAATCAGTGGTATTCACTAAAAAAAAAAATAGTATTCGTTAAGTGCTTACTATGTGCCAAGCACTGTTCTAAGCACTGGGGAAGAAACAAGGTAATCAGGTTGTCTCACATAGGGCTTACAGTCTTACTCCCCATTTTACAGATGAGGTAACTGAGGCACGGAGAAGTTAAATGGCTTGCCCAAGGTCACACAGCAGACAAGTGGCAGAGTCAGGATTATAACCCACGACTTCTGACTCCCAAGCCCATGCTCTTTCCACTAAACCATGCTGCTTCTTTAGGTGCTTACTGTGCTCAGAGCATTGTATTAAAGCACTTGGGAGAATACAATACAACAGAAATGGCAGACAATTAGCCTGCCCAAAATGAGTTTACAGTCTAGAAAGGAGCTGTCTTGTGGGTGTTTAGTTGTCTTTGTGTGCGTTTAAAGGAGAGAGAAAGAGTGAGAGTCAAAAGCAGACACATGGAAAGAGGGGGAAAGAGGCAGAAACAGGTGCCAGGGACCAAGAGGGTTTTTTTCTTGGCCATTTTTTCTTGGGCCTAGTTGGGTCACACGGCAGATAAGTGGTGGAGCCGGGATTAGAACCCATGTCCTCTGACTCCCAAGCCCGTGCTCTTTCCCCTGAGCCGTGCTGCTTCCAGGCTTGATAGAGTTCTCATGTTCAACCCATAGAGGGAAGCTTCTCGAAGTCCCTCAAAGTTCATGAAAAGAGATCCAGATTAGAGGATCTCTCCCCTGCAGCCTTGTCACCCTAATAGGGACAGCACATAATGAGGCTCTTTCAATCAGTCGGCCAATTGTATTTATCGAGCACTTCCTTCGCACACAGCGCTGTACTAAGTACTTGGGAGAGAACAGTATAGCCGAGTTGGTGAAACACTTTCACTGCCCGCAATGAGCTTACAGTCTAGAGCGGAAGATGGACATTAATATAAATTAATAAATTTCAGGTACGGACATAAGTGCTGTGGGGTTGAGGGTGGGGTGAATGTTTCGACTGTGAATCCGTTGTTGGACAGGGATTGTCTCTATCTGTTGCCGAATTGTACATTCCAAGCGCTTAGTACAGTGCTCTGCACATAGTAAGCTCTCAATAAATACGATTGAATGAATGAATGAAGGGCAAGGGGGATGCAGAAGGGATTGGTTGAGGAGGAAATGAGGGCTTAGTCAGGGAAGACCTATTGGAGGAGAGGTGCTTTTAATAAGGCTCTGAAAGTGGGGAGAGCGATCGTCTGTCGGTTTTGAAAGGGGAGGAAGTTCCAGGCCAGTGGCAAGACTTGGTCGAGGGGGTCAGCAGTGAGATAGATGAGACTGAGGTAAAGCAAGTAGGTTGACATTAGAGGAGCAAAGTATGCAGGCTGGGAGTCACGTATTGAATATATAAAACATCTGCTGGGCTCTTTATAGGACAACTGAGGAGGTAGGAGCGCTCCCAGGCACATGTCCATTTGGTACCCATTGGTTTCTCTTAGAAAGGCCTCGCCACACTGCAGACTGCTCACACTAGTCTGGCAGCATTGTATAAATTAAATTTTCAGGTTAAGTATGAATTATTAACCTACATATAAGATTCAAGCCTCCTTCTGCAACTCAGTGTCAGAGAATGGACCCTAAACCCTTTAGTTGAAGACTTGACTGTTGTTTTTAGAGAATGATGTATCTCCAATGACCTCGTGCTTTAAACATGCAACTCTGGCTTTCTAAGACGAATAAAGCTGGTCTATTCCCCAAGTTCTCTGCAGTCTCAAGTGTTATGTAGACCCAGGCAATCTAATGTGCAGTGGGTATTCCCCACTATCTGCAAGCCCGTCAAAGGGCAGGGACTGTCTCTCTCTGTTACCGATTTGTACATTCCAAGTGCTTAGTACAGTGCTCTACCCATAGTAAGTGCTCAATAAATACTATTGAATGAATGAATGAATATCTATAATTTATATCCAACTCTCCTGTAGACTGTAAGCTTCTTGTGAGCAGTGATCTTGTCTGCATGGCTAGAGCACGGTTCTGGGAATCACAAGGTCATGGGTTCTAATTCTGACTCCACCATTTGTCTGCTGTGTGACCTTGGGCAAATCACTTCACTTCTCTGGCCCTCAATTACCTCATCTGTCAAATGGGAATTGAGACTGTGAGCCCCATATGGGAAATGGACTGTGTCCAACCCAATTTGCTTGTATTTACCCCAGCACTTAGTATAGTGCGTGGCACATAGTAAGTGCTTAAATTCCATAATTATTATCATTAACTCTATTACATTGTACTCTCCCAGCACATAATTATAATAACAATAATAATAGTATTTGTTAAGCATTTACTATGTGTGAAGCACTGTTCTAAGCGCTAGGGTAGATAGAAGGTAATCAGGTCAGACACAGCCTCTGTCCCACATAATAATAATAATAATGTTGGTATTAAGCACTTAACTATGTGCAGAGCACTGTTCTCAGCACTGGGGGAGATACAGGGTAATCAGGTCGTCCCACGTGAGGCTTACAGTTAATCCCCATTTCACAGATGAGGTAACTGAGGCACAGAGAAGTTAAGTCACTGACCCACATTCACACAGCTGACAAGTGGCAGAGCCGGGAGTCGAACCCATGACCTCTGACTCCGAAGCCCAGGTGCTTTCCACTGAGCCACGTTGCTTCCCACATGGGGCTCACAGTCTTAGTACAGTGCTCTGCACACAGTAAGTGCTCAATAAACTCCATTGATTGATTGAGCACGTTTGGGGAGCTGGCCCCTATGCCGTTTGCTCATGGTCACACATTTCTTTCTGAGGAAGCAGTGGGCCCTCCTGAACGTCCCTCAGGTAATGCTTGGCAGTGGGCTGAGCAGATTTAGGAGCCTCATAACCTCCCATACGGAAACCTCCTGCAGGTGGTCAGGTGGTCCCCTCAGCCTATTTCATAGACTCCTTGCGTAGCTGAAGTTCCTACATAAACGCTCCCCTGTGTAAGACATTTCATCTGATGCCTGATTTCAGGAGCCACGCTCCAGAGACACACACAGCAAGGCCCTTGTGTTCAATCTTCACCTTAGACCGAACTACATTCACTGGGAGAGAGCTGTTATTATGACTTCAAGTACACGCTCCCGCCATGCAGTACATTCAGGCTAGGAACTGCGGTCCCCTTTGGAGTTGGCAATTTACTAGTTCGTGCGCAGACTTGTTATTGCAGCATTGTGCACTCTGTAGATGCTCAAACAACTCACTGATAAACACCGGTTGATTGGGCTGTAGAATAAAAGGGAAACCCACAAGACCCCTGGAGTCTTGAGTTAATGTAAGGATGTTACCCTTTTTGGGCAACGGGGATTATCTTGGAAAGATTATTCACGATGTTCCTTTTTCTTTAGGTTCTCTCAGGTATATACAGCTTCTGCATGACTTCTGATTGGTGTTTATTGTTTGAATCCTCCTTCAAGGTCCTGTGTGAATAATACTGATTGTGGTATTTTTGAAGCCCCTTACTGTGTGTCAGAGCCCCTGCCCAATATGGGGTTAACACTCTAAGTAAGAGGAAAAACGGGTATTGAATCTCCATTTTGCAGATGAGGACACTGACACAGAGAAGTGAAGTGATTTGCCCAAGGTCACACAGCAGGCAGTGGTGGAGATAAGGTTTAGAACCCAGATCCTCTTTCCACCAGACCACACAGTTTCACCCCGTTATTCCTATCCTTCCAGTGGCTCCCAGAGGATGACTTACCTGGGGCAGATAACTTGTATCTAACCCAGCACTTAGAATAGTGCTTGGCATATAATAATAATAACTATTATTATGGTGTTTGTTAAGCACTATGAGCCAGGCACTATATTAAGTGCTGGGGTGGATACAAGAAAATTGGGTTAGACACAAATTGGGTTAGCCCTTGTGGGGCTCACAGTCTCAGTCCCCATTTTACCGATGAGGTAACTGAAGCACAGAGAAGTGGAATGATTTGCCCTAGGTCACACAGCAGACAAGTGGCAGAGCCGGGATTAGAACCTATGGCCTTCTGACTCCCAGGCCTGTGTTCTATCCAAGTACCATAATTATTATTATTATTGATTATTGTATTTTCAGGGTTATCTCTCATGCTCCCTGCCTAACTCCCCACAACACTCAGTTTGGTGGCCTATGCTCATATGGGCTTAATAATGTGCTCCTGTCCTGTAGATTTTTTAGGCCCCCCACACTGTCAGTAGACCTGAGGTTCTTTCTCCTAACATTCCAAATTCCTGGTCCCCTTAGACAGAATGCAGTGGGTCTTTAAGGGGCAAAGCCAAGGAGAAGTGGGGGAAAATAAAAGAGGAAGCAGGTGAAGTGGTAGGTAGAGAGAGAAGTCGGCTGCTGTTGGTGTCACCACCTTGGCGGAAGAAGTGGTGGAGCCGGCGGTGAAGCCTAGTGGCTTTTGGGAGAGCCGATGCTTTCATCTGGTGATGGCAGTGGCTCGAAAGTGACCCTAATTATAATAATAACAATTATGGTAGCTCTGAAGCCTTACCGTGTGCCACACACCGTGCTAAAGGTTGGAATTTTCAAGTTAATCAGATATGTATGACGCAGTTCATTCATTCATTCATTCAATAGTATTTATTGAGCGCTTACTATGTGCAGAGCACTATACTAAGCGCTTGGAATGTACAATTCGGCAACAGATAGAGACAATCCCTGCCCATTGACAGGCTTACAGTCTAATCGGAGGAGACAGATGGACAAAAACAAGACAACTTAATAGCAGTAAATAGAATCGAGGGGATGTACACCTCATTAACAAAATTAATAGGGTAATAAAAATATATACAAATGAGCACAGTGCTGAGGGGAGGGGAAGGGAGAGGGGGAGGAGCAGAGGGAAAGGGGGGAAAAGGGACTTGGCTGAGGGGAGGTGAAGGGGGACCCGAGAGGGAGCAGAGGGAAAAAAGGAAGCTCAGTCTGGGAAGGCCTCTTGGAGGAGGTGAGCTCTCAGTAGGGCTTTGAAGAGGGGAAGAGAGTTAGTTTGGCGGAGGTGAGGAGGGAGGGCGTTCCAGGACAGAGGGAGGACGCGGGCCGAGGTCGCCGGTGGGATAGGCGTGAACAGGGGAC
Source organism: Ornithorhynchus anatinus (assembly GCF_004115215.2). NCBI lineage: Eukaryota > Metazoa > Chordata > Mammalia > Monotremata > Ornithorhynchidae > Ornithorhynchus > Ornithorhynchus anatinus. The sequence goes on along the minus strand of NC_041732.1, from coordinate 95,438,979 downwards.
GGTGAGGAGATGGGCTGCAGAGGAGAGGAGCGTGCGGGGTGGGCAATAGAAAGAGAGAAGGGAGGAGAGGTAGGAGAGGGCAAGGTTATGGAGAGCCTTGAAGCCTAAAGTGAGAAGTTTCTGTTTCGTGCGGAGGTTGATAGGCAACCCCTGGAGGTTTTTAAGGAGGGGAGTGACATGCCCAGAGCGTTTCTGCAGGATGAGACTCCCAGTCTGAGAGAACAGGAAATGAATCCCCATTTTACAGATGAGGAGATTGAGGCACAGAGAATTTAGCGGCTGGCCCCAGGTCAGGCCACACTGTTTCTCGGATGACTGTGACCTCTTCTCTCCCACTGTTCGCCCCTGGCAGTGCTGATGAGACTCCAATCACCTGCCATCGAAAGGCAGAATACCCCCTCCTCCCCGACTTCAAATGTATATCCGTCCTCCTTAATGCAGGACCACTGGTCACAGATTCCTCACTGGATGGACCTCATCCTTTCTGTCTTTCTCTGCCCTCTCTTCATGGTCAGATTGCATATCCTTAACCATATGTGAGTCTTCGGGTTGGGTAACCCTCACACGCTTCCACTGAGCAGTCTGATGCCCCTGTTGGAGATAGAATCCTGGGCTGGAGGAAATATTGGTCTGACCCAGGAGTTGGCTTACCTACCCATGGTAGTGGCTTCTCTCTCTCTCTCTCTCTCTCTCCCAGTTCTTTCTTCCTTCATCTAAATCTTCAGCCTGCCGTCGGCACCTCCCACACAGACCTCGCGTCTACTGGTTTCACTCAGTGTTGACCAGGTGGCGGAGTCACCTAGAGGGATTTGAGCCACAGATATCAGGCTCCAAAGTTAGTTTTCCAGAAATACACAGTTCCTTGTCCGAAAGTGAATTGGGTCGACCAGATTAGTTTTAAAATCTTGATTTACCACTCCGCCATGTAGTTCCGGAACTTTACTCATCTTTCCCAGCCCCCTCCCGCCTCCGGCAGTTATTACCATATATGCATATTTGCCAATTCTTCCAGCAGGCTTAATGCATTTTTAATTCCTTGACAAACACTCTAAGAATGCACATGGGCCCAAACTCCCTTCTTTAGGCATTCACAGTAAGTACAATTCTTTTCATTCTCTCTGTTCCTTTCAACTTTTTTTTTTCCTTCATCTAAAAATGAGAACTTGTAAAGGGGCCAGCCAGCTGCACGGTGCTGTTCTTCTAGGGTTGCGGAGGGAGGGAGAGAGGACCTTGAGAGTGAGGCATCTGCCCTAAGCACTAGAACTCGTTCCTGGAGCTGAGTTGGAAATCCTGCAGCTCTTCCCATCTTTGCTATGATTGTGTCTACGAGCTTGGACAAGTTTCTCTTGGGTCCTCATTTCTCTATTTATAGAATGGAAAGGATGACCCTGAGCTGGAATTTGGGGATCACGGAGATGATTTTGAAAAATGAGATTCCGTATCTGCTTTAGAATAAGTCAGTTGAAAATGGAACAGTGCCTGACACATAGTAGGCCCATAACAACAATAATAATAATATTAGTAATAATAAAATACGTTGCCCTTGTCTATGCACCTTGCATTTGGGCCAGATTAGACTATAAACTGGTCACGGGTAGGGAACATCTCTACCAACTCTGTTATAGTGTACTCTCCCAAGCGCTCAGTTCAGAGTTCTGCACACAGTAAGCACTCAATAAGTATGATTGATTGATTGATTGTAAGCTCCTCATATAGACCGTAAACTCCTCCTTTAGGCGGTGAACTCCTCCTCTAGGCTGTAAGACCTTCCTCTAGACTGTAAACTCCTCCTCTAGACTATAAGCTCTTTGTTGTTAAGGAACAAGTCCACCAACTCTATTGTATTCTCCCAAGCGCTCTGCACACAGTAAGTGTTCGGTAAATGCCATTGGTTGATTGATTGATTAATGGGCTAGGGTTCATGTGCTACAGCTATGTGCTTCCAGTGTGGTCTACTAGAGTTGCTTTTTTTTAATCCCTGACTCTCTTTTGAGGCAAATGTAGAATTTTCTGGCTCAGTCTCCTTCCCACATGACTCAAAATCTTTATTCTGCTGCCCCTTCAAATCCGGTCTAAGTGTGAATTCAGTCATTCAGATAGTTTGCTTTTTAAAGAGTGCCATCAACCTAGTGGAATTGACTTCTAAAAACTTCATTTGAAAAACTTAAAGGAAAATATCTGAATTGTGCATGACTGTTTGGAGAGGAAAGTAACTACAATTGCTGTGGAGGGAAATTGGAATAACAGCAGGGCTTCAAGGGCTTCTGATCAAGGTCTCCGATCCTAGGAGATTGCTCCTCTTGCTTTAACAGTTCCCTACAGATCCACATTGACTAAACTGTTTAATAGCCCTCAGTCCCTCGGGGCCTGAACAATCAACAGAAGTGAAAGGCACAGGGAAGTCAAAAAAATCAGCGCAGCCCCATGTTCCCAGTGACTGAAAAAATCCAGGGCAGACCCTATTGAAAATCAGGTGGTGAGTTTAAAGAATTAATACAATCTCCTTTCTGTGTCCCTTTTGTTTGGTTTCCATGGAAACCTGAGCATTAGGACGGCGGCTGAACGTATTTGCCGGAAGGCGATGCTTGTGTTCTCTTAACAAATGTTAAGGAAAAAAGTTAAAAGGAGAGATGGCTTGGTGGGTAAGAAGAGACCCTGATTTCATAATTAAAAATAATAATAATGATAATGATAATACCTGTGATATTTAAGTATTTATTGAGTGCCCAAAAGTGTACTAAGCACTGGAATAGATCCAATACAAGCAAACTGTAGCTTGCTGTGGGCAGGGAATGTGTCTGTTATATTGTTGCACACAGTATATTGTTACTGAATGAATTGTGTTGTATTCTCCCAAGGACTTAGTAAAGCACCCAACACCCAATAAGCGTTCATTAAGTACAATTGAAGTAGATCAGATACAGTCTCTAATTCAGAGTCGGAGGGTAGGGAAAACAGGAAATTAATTATTATTTGACAGATGAGGAAACTGAAGCCAAAGATCACCGAGCAGGCTAGTGGCAGAGCTGGGATTAGAACCCAAATTCCCTTACTCCCGGTTCAAAGCTGATTGTTAGATCCTTGCTTGGTTTTGAAACCATTTGCAAGCTGGTGTAAACATTTGCCTTCGAGTCTGGTATTTTGGGAACCCTTGGTCCCGGCTCCGCCTCTTGCCAGCCGTGTGACTTTGGGCAAGTCACTTAACTTCTCTGTGCCTCAGTTACCTCATCTGTAAAGTGGGGATTGAAACTGTGAGCCCCACGTGGGACATCCTGATCACCTTGTATCCTCCCAGTGCTTAGAACAGTGCTTTGCACATAGTAAGTGCTTAACAAATACCACCATTACTATTATTATTATTATTATTAAGAAGTGGTCTCTCACTATCAATCAAGGATATTTATTGAATGCTTCCTGTTTTGGCTTGAGGGAATGCAGGATGACAGAGTTGGTAGAGACATTCTCTGCCCAGTCAATCAATAGTATTCATTGAGTGCTTACTATGCGCAGAGCACTGTACCAAGACCATGGGAGAGTACAGTGCAACAGAATTAGCAGACACGTTTCCTCACCATAACAAGCTTACAGTCTAGAGGGGAAGATGGACATTAACATAAACCAATACATTATGGCTATGTACATAATTACAAATACATACCCCATTATGGTTTTGTATCAGTAACAGAATGAACAGCTGATTCATAAAGTGAGAGGAGAAGTTCCACGGGCATATGAGCCCCGTGCAGTTGTCAGCCCTCACTAATCATTTCTTCTTTAAATCTTTTGAAGTTGCAGAAAGAAACTAGCACCCAGAGAGGGGACAGCTTCCTATGCGACCAAAAAGAAGACAATATCCGTCCATTCTCAGCCCAGGGAAGCCTCCACTTACCTCTTCCGATGGGGAAGCGAGCCTATTCTGATTCAGACGCTGCCCAGTTCGAAGACCGAACTCTGTCCAGACTGAAAGACACGGATCGATGCACTGCCACAGAAAACCTCTTCCTCGATGTCCTGTCTCTGGATGATGAGCCCGATGACCCCCAGCCGCGGAGATTGGAGCGGGAGAAATTTGTGACTTGCCTGCATGAAGTAAATTGGAGTTTTCTCTTCATTCTGATTCCTTGAAAATGAGGCAGTGGGAGTGCAAAGGCTTGATTAACCCCACTTAGCTTCTCTTCCTGGGGTGAAGGAGTAGAAAGGAGGAAAGGAGATTTAGGGAAGGAAGATTGGAGCAGGAGAGGGATAATAATAATAATAGTACTTGTTAAGTGCTTACTACGTATTAGGCACTGTTCTGAGCAATGGGGTAAATACAAGCTAATCAGATTGGACAGAGTCCCTGCCTCACATGGGGCTCACAGTGTTAATCCCCATTTTAGAGGTGAGGTGACTGAGGCCAGCAGAAGTGAAGTAACTTACCCAAGGTCACACAGCAGGCAAGTGGCAAAGCCAGGATAATGATAATAATGGTAATGATAATATTGTAAAAATGTTACACACTTACTCTGTGCCAAGCACTGTTCTAAGTGCTGGGATAGATACAAGTTAAGCAGGTTGGTCACAAGCCCAGAGAAGTGAAGTGACTTGCCCAAGGTTACCCAGCAGACAAGTGGCGGTGCTTGGATTAGAACCCAGGTCCTTCTGATTCCCAGGCCCAGACTCTATCCATTAGGTCAAGGCAGGACTTTTACCGAAGCCTCCGTTGCAGTCCATGTGACTGGCTTCATAAGTCCTTTCTTCTTTCCAGCTGGTCCCGTGGGATCGTGGGGAGGGAAGGCCGTGGGATCGTGGGAACTTGGGGAGTGGGAACGTAATAGATTCCTTCTTTTTCAGTAGTGGTCAGAGGAGCAAATTTCTGTCATGCCTCCCAGATTAAAATTAAGGTGACAAGCTCAGTTGACATCAGTTAGAGATGGGGTGTCTGGACAAGATAATCAGGGAAAAAAAAAGTTCTCCCCATTCCCTGATCCATGGGCACAGTGGTAAGAGACCTGGATTAACAACGGAAAAAAAGGAAAAGCACTGATTCCTCATACTCCGCCATATCCTCCGGGGCTCCCCACCCCCGGCGGATCAAATCGACTCAGTAATTGAATCACAAATCAAAGAACAGTTAAATTGGCATTTCAGACATCAGATCGCTATCTAGCCTATTTCCAATCTTGTTATTTCTCTCCTCAAGAATGAGCCTAAGAGGTAGTGGATCTTGTGAGAGCTGATCTAGAAGAGGAATCATGGAAGGGGATGGTTGGCTGAATAATACCTCCTGCCCATTCTCTCCCCTCTCCCCCAACAGTCCAGAAGCCAGCTCAGACAGCGTTCCCCCCAGGTAGACCTGCAAGCCTCAGAATTACTGACCTGGTCTAGGCGCTAAACTCATTATGGGTAGGGAGCATTTCTGCTATAGTGTACTCTTCCCAGCGCTTAGCACAGCGCTCTGCATGTAATAATAATGATGGTATTTGTTAAGTGTTTACTATGGGCAGAGCACTGTTCTAAGCGCTGGGGGGGATACAAGGTGATCAGGTTGTCCCACGTGGGGCTCACACAGTCTTAATCCCCATTTTTACAGATGAGGTAATGGAGGCACAGAGAAGTAAGTCACTTGCCCAAAGTCACACAGCTGACAAGCGGTGGAGCGGGGATTAGAACCCATGACCTTTGATTTCCAAGCCTGTGCTCTTTCCACTGAGCCACGCTGCTTTTCATAAGACTAGTCTGTCAGTCAGTCTTATTTATTGAGCACTTACTGTGTGCAGAGCACTGTACTAACCTCTGGGAAAGAGCACGGGCTTGGGAGTCAGAGGTCATGAGTTCGAATTCCGGCTCTGCCACTTGTCAGCTGTGTGACTGTGGGCAAGTCACTTAACTTCTCTGGGCCTCAGTTACCTCATCTGTAAAATGGGGATTAAGACTGTGAGCCTCACGTGGGACAACCTCATTACCCTGTATCTACCCCAGCGCTTAGAACAGTGCTCGGCACATAGTAAGCACTTAACAAATACCAGCATTATTATTATTACAATAGAATGATATAACAGACACATTCCTGCCCACAACAAGCTTATAGGCTAGAGGGCAAAGAACTCTGAATCCCTCACTTCCCTCTCTTTTTTCACTTCAATTGGAATCTGTCCTTTGCCTCAGTGGAACTGAAGAGGAGGGGATCCCATCTACAAGCTCTTACTAGTTCTCCATGTAGGAATTTGTAATCAGCTTCTTGAGAGGCCCTTTAGGTATTGAAGAAGCTAGGATCAATCAGTGAATCAATTGTGTTTATTGAGCAGTTATTTACTCATTCATTCGATCGTATTTATTGAGAACTTACTGTATGCGAAGCACTGTACTAAATGCTTGGGAGAGTACCATACAATGGGTTATTGAAGCAGAAGTCAGAAAAACTCAAGGTTCAAGCTCACCCAGGAAATTCCATAATACTTGTTCTATATTTTCAGTTACAGGCAGAGCAGCCTGACGCTAAATAATCTAATGGCTGAAAAACAGGGCCTGAATTTTTAAAATGCCTTTGTACAAAAGAGATGTTAAATTTCACTCGATAATGATATAGTTTTCTAATCATCTTAATGCTTATGAAAGAAAGGATTTAACTCAGCCCCGCCAAGACCCAGCCACTTAAATTGCATATTTGAACTGAATCCTATATTTATCCCATTGTGCCGGAGTCTTGGCAGAGTTCCTCAAACAGCAGGTGGTGTTTCTAACTGCCTGATTTACAGGATACAAGGCACTCGGGCAAATGGGATGAGTTGAGCTACCTCTTGGAATCTCCTTAATCCAAGTAGTTTTCCCTAGCCGGGTCTGTCTTTCAAGGAGTTAGGAAACCCCATGTTTAAGAATTTGATTATAGCAACGGTTACCAGGGAACAGCAACTGAATATCAGGAACACTCAGAGGGTGTTACCCTTGTAAAAGGAGTAAATATCTTCCCATGTGTTTTTAAGACCTGTCAAAGGGAATGGAAGAAGTGTGAAATTACTTCGAAACCTGTATTTGTCTTGCATTGAAGCCAGAATTAAAGGAACAGATTGAATCCTCTTCCTCAGGACAATTGAATTTTTAATTGAAGAGACTTGACAACTAGATTGCAAGCTCCTTGAGGGAAGGGATTGTGTCTGTTAACTATTGTAAATAATGAATCAGTTGATGGGATTTATTGAGTGCTTACTGTTTGCGGAGCACCGTACTAAGCACTTAGGAGAGTACAATATGACAAAGTTGGTTGGCCACAATGAGCATACGGTCTAGAGGAGGAGATACTCTTCCAAGTTCTCAGAACAGTGTTCTGCACACAATAAGTGTTCAGTTAATGCTACTGATTGACTCTGAAAATCGCCCTAAGCCTTATAAACATAGTTGGAAAACTAGTAGTGGAACTGAACCTGAGCAAAGAAGAAAAAGGAAAGATTTTCTTGATGATCGCTCAAATTAGAAAAGATCAAAATCAGTCAATCAATTGATCAGCAGTATTTATTGAGCATGTTTTGTGTGCTGAGCACTGTACTAGGTTCTTAGGAGAGAATCGTAAAGTAGAATTGGTAGTTCAGAAGAGATTTAGTCCTCGAGCTGACTTCTTTGACCCATGTGTTTACAAACTCATTAGGACTAATGGAGAAAAGGTGAAAATCTCAAATAGTTCAGTCCAAAAGGAATTTCATTAGCCTCCAATCATCATACTTTGCAAATGAACAAAGCCAATGATAATAACAATAATAGTGATATTTGTTAAAATCTTACTATGTGCGAGGAACTGTACTAAGCGCTGGGGTGGATACAAGCTAATCGGGTTGGACACAGTCCCTGTCCCACATGGGGCTCACGGTCTCAATCCCCATTTTACAGATGAGGTAGCTGAGGCACAGAGAAGTGAAGTGACTTGCCCAAGATAATACAGCAGACAAGTGGCAGAGCTGGGTTTAGGACCCAAGTACAGTGCTCTGCACATAGTAAGCGCTCAATAAATACTATTGAATGAATGAATGAAAGTCTTTCTGACTCCCAGACCTGTGCTCTGTCCAATAGGAGGGAGGAGGGAAAGACAAAACATTAAAGTGGTAGTTCATATTTTCAATTTCTAGAAAAAATCTTAACTGCCTGATTTCTTGTAGCCAGGTCCTAATTTGGCCAGCCAAGCTAGTGGGAGTTCAGCTCGGAAACTTGTACCTCTTGGCTACGTACTCTCTTGGAGAAAAAGTGAAATTCCAGTTCCTTCCTGCAGTTTGGTTAGAGCGTTTGGGAAAATGGTTCACTCATCAACAGGTCTATACATGTATCCTATACCTAGATAATCTTCCATTTCCTTTGTTCCCTTCTTCCCCTATCCCCTACTCTACTCCCAGACTATGGTAGGTGAATCAAATGTTGGCATTTATTAACCAAAAAAATCTACCAATCATTCGGTCAATCAGTGGTATTTAATGGGCACTTTGAACAGAGCATTATACTTAGCTCTTGGGAGAGTATAATCCAACAGATTTGGTAGACCTATTCCCTGCCCACGATGAGTTCCTCCATCATTCCACATTGGTCTTTGATGGGTTTGGATCTGTGAGAAGAGTACAGATTATCGTATAACAGGCTCTGGAGTCCCTCATATTAATATAATTATCATTATTATTATATTGAAGTGTTTACTGTTCAATGTGCTAAGGTAGATACAGGGTAATCAGGTCATACATAGTCCTCCAAGGGATTCACAGACTAAGTAGAAGGGCAATCAGGTATTAAATTCCCAATTTACAGATGAGGAAACTGAGGCCCAGAGAAATTAAGCGACTTACCCAGTCACACAGCAGGCAAATGGTGGAGCTGGATTAGAATTCAGGCCCTCTGACTCCCAAGACCGTGGTCTTTCCTCTGTGCCACGCTGCTCCTGTCCTCGGTGTCCCCAGATGGTTCTATCTGCCACTTGTCAGCTGTGTGACTGTGGGCAAGTCACTTAACTTCTCTGGGCCTCAGTTACCTCATCTGTAAAATGGGGATGAAGACTGTGAGCCTCACGTGGGACAACCTGATTACCCTGTATCTACCCCAGCGCTTAGAACAGTGCTCTGCACATAGTAAGCGCTTAACAAATACCAACATCATCATCATCTATGCTGTGCCCTTGGCCCTGCGTTCTCTGGTGGGCTTGAGACCCTGGTGTAATCAGTGGCACACAAAATCACTGTACTTTGACTTTGAACAAAATTCATTCAGTCGTATTTATTGAGCGCTTACTATGTGCAGAGCACTGTACTAAGCTCTGAGAAGGAGTGCTCGAAGGAGCAAAGGTCAAACTGTCCGAGGACCTGAGTTCTAATGCCTGCTCCACCGCTTGTCTGCTGTGTGACTTTGGGCAGTCACTTAACTATTCTGGGCTGTCTCTCAATTACCCTATCTGTAAAACAGGGATTAAGACTGTGAGCCCTATGTGGGTCAGGGATTGTATTTAGTTACCATTGTCTTTACGAGATGTTCTTCCCCTCGACTCTATTTATTGCCGTTGTTCTTGTCTGTCCGTCTCCCCCAATTAGACCGTAAGCCCATCAAACGGCAGGGACTGTCTCTATCTGTTGCCGACTTGTTCATTCCAAGCGCTTAGTACAGTGCTCTGCACATAGTAAGCGCTCAATAAATACTATTGAATGAATGAATGAATGAATGAATGAATGAATGAATATTCAACCGTACCATCTTGTTTCTTTCCCAGCGCTTAGTGTAGTGCCTAGTACATAGTAACCACTTAACAAATAGCATAAAAAAAGTGCATGAGGCAGGAAGGAGGGTCAAAGGCAAGGACACTCCAGTGGCTGTAGTAGAAGTAGTAATTTGTCTCTATCTGTTGCCGAATTGTACATCCAAGCGCTTAGTACAGTGCTCTGCACATAGTAAGTGCTCAATAAATACTATTGAATGAATAATAATAATAATGATTACGGTATTTGTTAAGCACTTATTGTGTGTCAAGCACTATTCTAAGGTCTGGGGTAGATATAAGGTAATCAGGTTGGACACAGTCCCTGTCCCACATGGGGCTCACAGTCTTAATTTCCATTTTACAGATGAGGGAACAGAGGCACAGAAAAGTTAAGTGACTTGCCCAAGGTCACACAGCAGACAAGTGGTGGAGCCGAGATTAGAAACCACATCCTCTGACTCCCAAGCCCGTGCTCTTGTAACTGCAGCAGATAAGTTTAATGACCGTCCACTTAGCGCAGTGCACTGTTCTAGAGGCTTGGGAAATGCAGAATAAAGAAGTGACGTCCCCCCAGCCCGTCCACAAGGAACTTACACTGTATCTGGAGAGCTAAACCTAAAATACTTACTATACTCTCAAATAACGTCTTTCCTGAAAAAATATTTACAACACTATCAAAATAAATCGAGTCTTTTTCCCCAATCAGTAATATTGTCACAAGCGATACAATAGCGGATATGTTTCCCATCTCATCTTTGTACTAACAACCATATCAAAATGAAATAGCTGAAACTATGAATGTATTTATTTCTTTTCCTTATAGGAAGAAGAAACCCATAAGGGAAATCTTCAGAGGTAAGTAGACTGATAAGAGTGAGTGATTGCTTCTGACCAGAAATAGAGTTTTTATTTCCTGTCTTGATGAAGCCGTTGGACCTGCTTACGGTAACTTGGGCTTAACGTCATAACTGTTAAACGTCGGTGCATCGTGAACAGTTCATGATCAGATTTTATTATGTGTCTTAAGCAAGAGTTCAATAATTACTTGAAACCGAAATGCCATCCTTTACTGTCCATCAGTCTAATCCTCAGCTTTATAAAAGTCCTTTTTTCGATCAAAATTAAAATGATTTCAGATATGCCCAAGTTCTGTTGACATCCATAGGGCAAAAATCACTTTGAGGGACACTATGAGAGTTAAACTCCCCGAGCCAGCTAAAAACCAAAATCCTCTCTTTACCCTCTCCCCTCATTCACAGGTTTGAGAAACTGGCTCGGGGTGTGCTAAGAACTTTCACACAGGACAGTTTGTATGTGAAAACTCTGTTACAAGGGTGTTGTTAGCACTTACCTCACCTAAAATGGTTGCCACACAGATCCAAGGAGTGAGGTGGGGAAGCTTCTGAGAGAAGTGTACTTGGGATGTAACCACCAGTGTTTATAGGTCAAAAGTCAGCTCTCCGGGCCAGTACCCGGTGCCACAGACCCCTCCCTCCCACCAAAAAAAATTATCGATGATGCTGCTGAACTGCCCAGGAGAGTTCACCACCGGTCCCCCAAGCCCAGATTGACAGACTGGAAGCGGCTGAAAAATTAGTACAGCTACTGGCTTGGGCCTCAATTCTCCAACCACAGCCAGAGACTGCTGTCCTAACCTAGATAGATTGGTTGACTTGCATGCTAGGGGATTCCAGGGCTTAGAAGACAAACCTTGAGAAAATCATCAGTGAATAGTAAAGATCTATTCTACCCCTGCTTTTCCTCCCAGTCTAGCTTTCACCACCTTCCTCCTTTTCTTCAATTCCCCAGTTGGCTCCACAGCCACCAAAAAGAACGACGACTGAATGAACTTCCTTGCCAAGTCAAATCAAGCTGTTCCCAAACCAGATTTTTCTCTGAAATTGGACACTAGCAATTGCTGCCACTTTCTCCTTCTTTCAGTTTCAGTCATTTTTTTAGACTAACAACTTTGTCACCACTGATTCTTCTTTGTATCTTCTCTCCCTCCCTCTCTGCCTCTCTTCCTCCTCCCTCTCCTTCCCTTTCTCTCTCCACTTCAGGGTCTGACCCTTTAACAATCACCTTGACACTTCTGAGACACACAAACCCCATGTGCCTCCAGAATCCTATTCCAGGTTGTGCCACTGTGTGACATGTATGGTCTAGTAGCAGTAATAATAATAATAATTATGGTATTTGTTAAGCGCTTACTATATGCTAGGCACTATATTAAGCGTGGAAATGGCTGCAAGCAAATCAGGTTGGACAGAGTCCTTGTCCCCCATAGGGCTCAAGGTCTCCATCTCCATTTATCAGATGAGGGAACTGAGGCCCAGAGAAGTGAAATGACTTAGCCAAGGTCACACAGAAGACAAGTGGCAGAGCCGGGACTAGAACCCATGACCTTCTGACTCCCAGGCCCATGATCTATCCACTGCACCATGCTGCTTCTCTAAGTAGTCTAGTATGGACTATGGTCGAGTAGTTCTTCTGAATTAGAGGACAGATTACCTAGGCACCAGCAACATCAAAGAAGCGGGGATGGATGAATAATTCAGAGATTCAGTTTCTGCCAAGCACTTTAAACTCCTTGGAGATTGGTTCCACTGATACAAGATGCTATTAGTTACAGCCAACATTCTGTAGTCAGGTCTGAGCACTGCTTAGTCCAATTATTAGAATCAACACCATCGCTTTGGTCTATTATAAACCAGGGCGAGCCCGGTACAAATCAAGCAGTGCTCTAAAAGCAATTTAATATGCCCTGCCCTTCTCTTTCCTTCTTGCTTAGCTTTCAGAGGAGAAGATGAGCGTATATGCTATTGCTTCAAACTGATTGTAAATAAGAGAGCGAGCCCAAATAGGGCTTTTTGACTCCTTGTCACCTGCCGCCGCCCCCACCATCCCCACCAACCCTTAGTAGACCAGACTTCTGCCTATTTTGTAGCTTGTTAACCCTTTCACAAGAGATTGGGTGTGGCAGGGAGAAGAAAACCTCAAATCAATCTGTGTTGTTTGTGCACACTGTGATACAGAGTTCAGGGGAGTTTAAATGAGCAAAAGGGAGGTTTTCCCTGCTCTCCTTGGAGTCTGCCCTACCAGAGCAGTTGGTTGTATTCCGATCAGTCCCGTTGTGAGCAGGGATTGTCTCTCTTCATTGCTGTATTTAACTTTGTAAGCATGTAATACAGTGCTCTGCACACAGTAAGCGCTCAATAAATACGATCGAATGAATTGAACCAATTCCACCCTCCTCAAGCACCCCTTTGTAACCCTCAACAAGCTCAATGTGGTTGCCAGTGGGATTAGGAAAAAAAAAAAACCTCGTCAGGAATCTGCCCTGGAAACGTCAAATGATTATTCAACATAGCAAAGCATCGTTTCTCTCTGAGGAGAAAGCTAGGTGGTGGTGGAACCAGTCTGGGTAGAAACACCGTGTCTGAGAGGGTTAGCAGAGATTTTATTCTGTCTTTTCCGCATTTGCTTCCAGGGCCGTGTCCGTGTCCTCCATGTCCGAGTTCCAGCGTCTGATGGACGTTTCTCCTTTCCTACCGGAAAAGGCCCTGCCTTCAGCCAGCAGCAAGGAGGACATCACTCCCCCGCTCTCCCCCGATGACCTGAAATACATCGAAGAGTTCAACAAGAGCTGGGACTACCCCCTCGCCGGGAGTCACGGCGGGGTCACGGAGCGGCCACCGGATGCCTGGGCGGAGAGGACCGAGGTGGGGCGCCCCGGGGAAGACGTCCCCTTGGAGCCGTTCCCGGCGTCGGGTTGGTACCTGACCACAAGCGTCACCATGACCACCAACACCCTGACCAGCCCAGAGCACTGCCAGAAGCAGCCCTTGAGGAGCCAAGTCATGGCGGAGAAGATGGGGGTCCGGGTGTTCCACAGCCCACCCGGGGTCCGGAGGTTTGAGGGCTCGGTGATCGCAGGCGGGGAGACCAAGAACCAGGGGGACCCAGACTTCCTGTTTTCCGTGCCCAAAGCCAAAGGGAACGCCGGGGAGGGGAAGGGGGATTGCTCCGAACTCGTGTTTGGTAGGTGGTCCTGTGACCTCCCCAGACACCACAGAGACTACCTGGAGGGTGGCCTCCGGCCCATCGAGGGCCCCATCTGCACTCTGGGTTTGGCCAACTCCTTGCGCGGCCTGGGCCTGTCCAAGAACATGAGCGACGACATGAAGGAGGTGGCTTTCTCCGTCAGGAACGCCATCCGGTCGGGCCCCTCGGAGCCCCAGTTCAAGGACACGGCCTGCCAGACCAACGGCGCCCGGACCAGAGGCACCCAGACCACCCAGACCATCAGTGTCGGCCTGCAGACGGACACCCTGCGAGGGAGCAACGCCAGCAGCCCCCACAGGTGTCTGACGCCCAAGGCCGGGGCCGGCCCCACTCCCGTGTCGTCTCCTTCCCGGAGCCTGCGGGGTCGCCAGGTGGCCCCCGCCATCGAGAAGGTCCAGGCCAAGTTCGAACGCACGTGCTGCTCCCCCAAGTACGGCTCCCCCAAGCTGCAGCGGAAGGGCCTCCCCAAAGCCGACCAGCAGAATCCCCGGACCGTGCCGGGCGTGCCCCAGAAGGGGTTCAGCGAGTCCGCCTGGGCCCGCTCCACCACCACCCGGGAGAGCCCGGTCCACACCACCATCAACGACGGGCTCTCCAGCCTCTTCAACATCATCGACCACAGCCCGGTGGTGCACGACCCCTTCCCGAAAGGGGGTCCTCCAGGCGGCCGGGCCTGGGCGACTGAGCTGGCCCCGGGGCAGGAGACGGGCACGAGCTCCCGGGGCAGATCCCCCAGCCCCGGGGCCCCAGAGACACGCCGGGAGGAAGGGGGTGGGGAGGGCACGCCCGTCAGGCAGGACTTATCCGCTCCCCCCGGGTACACGCTCACGGAGAATGCCGCCAGGATCCTGAACAAGAGGCTCTTGGAGCATGCCTTAAAGGAGGAGCGAAAGCCAGCCTCTCACCTCCCCGCCGGTCTGAACGGCGACAGCAGCGTGGGAGAAATGGTCAAAGTTGAACCAGGGTCCATCGAGGTAATGGGCGGCTTGCCCTCCCTTGGTTAACTCGGCAGGGATCTCAAGCCCCTAGCCCCTCAACTCCTGGAAAAAATGGGAGGGAAACGGGTTGGGGGCCATAGTGCAAGCTCAGGGATGGTACAATTAATGGAGGTGCTTCCGTGGGTAAACGCAAACCTTGTTAGGGACCAAGAGAAATTATTTTTGTTTCCTTTAGGAGATGAGAATCTGAAAAGGAGCAAACTTCACACAATGTCCCTGGTTTTTAATTGAGAATTTAATTGGGAGCAGAGAGCAGAATTTAGTGTGTGACTGTTGGTGTGCGTGTTCTGTATCAGGATGTCTCGTCTGGAATTAATTCAGCTTCCTCGGTGCCCCATAAAGGGAGTTGGAAAATAGTTGCTGTTATCATTTAAACTCTTGGTCAGGTTATAAACCAAGGACTCATATTTGCAAAATTCCATACGCAGAATGGAGTCACAGAAAGACAAACCCAAAACTCAGTCCTTATGCACAGGCTGTACACAAAAATGACTTTTCGGTGCATCATGTTGGGAAGTTTTCATTTCTGAAACCAGAGAAGTGTTTCTCAGTGTTTCCTAGCCATGCTTGGATGAGGTGTTCCAGCTCTTTCCAAGCCTGCGCTTATCCCTAAACCAAGTTAATGGAAATGGCCATTGAGTCCTCTTCTCCTCCTCGGGGTCGGGGTCTGTGCCAGCTCAGTCTGCACCTTCAGGTTCTTGGGGGCTGTGCAGAGGTCTGAAGCTGGCAGGCGATGATGCCTCGATTCCTTCTCCGGCAGGAGTAGGATGGTGGGTTCTGATGGGTGCCAGAGGCACCCTCTAACCTCTCCTTCACAGGATCTTGGCTGGGCCCGTGCGGTTAAAGCGAGGCAGCAACCGGAACGATTATCTGATTCATTTACTCCAGCAAACTTCACCCGGACAAATCAGGCCAGAATTATCCAGTTGGGTTGTTTGCGTGGAGAAAATCATCCAGATAATTGTGCTATCTCCATGGCCCTGGACCGGACAGACCCAGTCAGTGAGAGTGACAAATGAAACTTTCTCGAGAGTGAGGTATGGAAGTGGACTCCTGAGGCCGTCGGTCATTTCCCTCCGGTAAGAGATGTGATCATGTGTGGCCCTCTGGTTGGCATTGCTGCCCATCTCCGCTCAGTTAGTCCACAAAGAGGTCTGACGAGAAGTACCGGAAATGAAAGATGAAAAAGAATAATAATGTTAGTATTTGTTAAGCGCTTACTATGTGCAGAGCACTGTTCTAAGCACTGGGGTAGATACAGGGTAATCAGATTGTCCCACGTGAGGCTCACGGTTAATCCCCATTTTATAGATGAGGTAACCAAGGCACAGAGAAGTTAAGTGACTTGCCCACAGTCACGCAGCTAAGTGGCAGAGCCGGGATTCGAACCCATGACCGCTGACTCCAGCTTGTCATTTGAACAAGCCTCTAGTCCACCAGCTAGCCCTTCCCCATGACCTCTGTAGTGTTCTTCCAACCAAGTCCCAAGTGTTCGTAGATAGGCATTTCACCTAAATTTTCTTCTTTCTTTAATTTTTTTGATCCGATTCTCCTCACTTCGGATTTTTCCTCTCTGGTCATGGAATTTGGTTCGCCTAATTGTTCCTCTCGGACCAACCCATCCCTTCCTTCCATCAGACTTCTAGACCTTCTCTTTAGCTGCTATTTAGGCATGTCGAGACTGTTCTATTCCAGGAGCAAACAGGCCTTCCCAGGGCCTGTCCAGTGGGGCATCAGGCCAGAGCAGCAAGAGAAGTCAGTCTATTCCACAGCAGAATTAGGTCACTGTCACCAGTCACACTATTAGTCTCTTGGCTTTGAGAAGCAGCGTGGCTCAGTGGAAAGAGCATGGGCTTGGGAGCCAGAGGTCATGGGTTCGAATCCTGGCTCTGCCACTTGTCAGCTGTGTGACTGTGGGCAAGCCACTTCACTTCTCTGGGCCTCAGTTCCCTCATCTGTAAAATGGGGATGAAGACTTCGAGCCTCACGTGAGACAACCTGATTACCCTGTATCTACCCCAGTGCTTAGAACAGTGCTCGGCACGTAGTAAGCGCTTAACAGATACCAACATTATTATTTCCTGCCTGTTATAGGTCTCTGTTGTGGATGGGAGAGGAGTTGGCTTTTATTTTTGCAGATAACTACTGAGAGTTTTAGTGCTGGATTGATATGAATTTGTAAGTAGTTGGGAGATGTCTAATTTTGTTATTTTCGGGGTCTTTATCTAGCATTTTAGGTCCCACTGCACTATTTTTCTCTACTCTGATGGTTTTAGGATCTTCACCTCCTGCCGGTTCAACTGTCTGTCTCCTTCCTCTTTCGAATCGTGAAAATAGAGGTTAACCAAGATCAGTAATAAGCCAAGCAGTCATTCTTCAGCCCGTATTTGAGATCTCTCGGCTGTGAAGGACACTGCCATTCCTTATCTCCCTTTGCCGTGGGCATTCCAGACAGTTGTGAGTCGATGGGAGCGCTTACTGTGTATAGAGCACTGTACTGAGTGCTTGGGAAAATACAATACAGTTGAGTCGGTAAACACGATCCCTGCCCACAAGGAACTTCCAGTCTACAGGAGGACCTTACCGTCTACATTGTCCAGTTCTACCTCATTTGGAGAAGAGACATGGGAGGTGGTGATTTGTTAAATAAGCTGTAAACATTTTTTCACACTCAGTTGCAACCAAGCCAAACCCAGACTTGGAAAGTACCTTTTCAGATTGACCCTAATACTGTCCATTCTCAGATTCAGTATAGAGTCAGCACTGATAAAGCCATCAGAGATTCTGACCTTGTTGGGGCAGTTGATGCTTCAAGGGTGGGATTAGGGCAAGGAAACAACATGGCCTAGTGGATAGACAATGGGTCTGGGAGTCAGAAGGTCCTAGGTTCTAACCCCGACTCCGTCCCTTGTCTGCCGTGTGACCTTGGGCAAGGCACTTCACTTCTCCGTGCCTCGGTTCCCCCGTCTGTAAAGTGGGGATTAAGACTGTGAGCCCCACATGGCGCAGGGACTGTATCAAACCTGACTTGCTTGTATCCACCCCAGCGTTTAATACGGTGCCTAACACATAGTAAGTGTTTAACAAGTACCACAATAATAAGAAGAACAATAAACAGGATAGTGCCAAGGTTTCAATTCTGATTCCCTGTGAGTCCGCCTTGGGAAATTTCTCTGTAGCTTTCATTTGAGTACTACTAATAATAATTGTGATATCTTTTAATTACTGTGGTATTTGTTAAGCACTTACTATGCACCAGACACTGTATTATGTGCTGGCCTAGACACAAGGCAATTAGATTAGACCCAGGCCCTGCCTGACATGGGGTTCACAGGCTTAATCCCCATTTTACAGATGAGGTAACTGAAGCTCAGAGAAGTGAAATGACTTGCCCAAGGTCACACAGCAGACCAGTGGGGGAACCAGGTTTGGAACCCAAGTCCTTCTGACTCCCAGGTCTGGGCTCTATCCACTAGACCACATGGTTGATTGTAGTGGACTACTAACAATCCCTTCTCAGCTTCAAACTAACCCAGTGGGCACTCGAGGTAACACTGAGGAACTCCAGTTATCCTACGCTTTTACAATGGCTGGAGGGAAAGATAATAATGTTGGTATTTGTTAAGCACTTACTATGTGCAGAGCACTGTTCTAAGCGCTGGAATAATGTTGGTATTTGTTAAGCACTTACTATGTGCAGAGCACTGTTCTAAGCGCTGAGGTAGATACATGGCTCAGTGGAAAGAGCGCGGGCTTTGGAGTCAGAGGTCATGGGTTCGAACCCTGGCTCGGCCACTTGTCAGCTGTGTGACTTTGGGCAAGTCACTTAACTTCTCGGTGCCTCAGTTACCTCATCTGTAAAATGAGGATTAAGACTGTGAGCCCCACGTGGGACAACCTGATTCTCCTGTGTCTACCCCAGCGCTTAGAACAGTGCTCGGCACATAGTAAAGCGCTTAACAAATACCAACAGTATTATTACTATTACAGGGTAATCAGGTTGTCCCACGTGAGGCTCCCAGTTAATCCCCATTTGACAGATGAGGTAACTGAGGCCCAGAGAAGTGAAGCGACTTGCCCACAGTCACACAGCTGACAAGTGGCAGAGTCGGAATTCGAACCCGTGACCTCCGGCTCCCAAGCCCGGGCTCTTTCCACTGAGCCACACTGCTTCTCAGCCACGCTAGAATAGTGACGTCCAGTCAGCAAGCATCAACTCTGGCCCTCTCCCTAGCCCAGTTCCAGGTGAGAATATTCAACTTACAGGACCATGCAGTGTCATGGACTCCTGAGGTTCCAAGTGGGAAGTAGTCAACCAGGGCCAGAGAAAGGTTCTGGTGAAGTCTGACTCCTCCTCTCACCCAACTCAGAGTATCCCATTTGCCCATGGAAAGAAGCTCACCCTCTTCCTTGTCATGGCTGAAGACAAAATACTTTGAATGCAGGTCAGAGGAGCGAGAGAGGATGAAATTTCTAAGCTCCTTTAGGGCAGGGGTCTTAGCTACCAACTCTATTATATTGTACTTAAGTACCAAGCACTTAATACAGTGCTCCGCACACAGTGAGTGCTCAATGAATACCATCGATTAATTGATTGATAAGATAGGGAAGGCTGAGGGAAGACGCTTTAAAAGTGAAAAGCCCATGCTCTTTCCATTAGGCCACACAGCTCGGGCTAGACCGACCTTCTGCCAGGGCCTGGGCGAAACCGATGCTTAGTCATTCAAACGGTATTAAGCGGATGTATCAGAATCAGTGAGCAGATAGGACTGATACCTGTAATTCTAGCAGATGCACTTAGCTGTCTTTGGGGTTTGAAGAAGACATTAGGAAAAGTGAGATCTCCGAGTGTGTGGATGTGGATGAAAGAGATGTGTGACTGACAGACCCTGCCATACTGTGTGCATGGGGAGCAGTGGGCCTGAAATCCATGGACTTGGAAGTGGGAAATGACTTCTGGCCCCTGTCTGTCATGTCCAGAACCCCTCCCCACCCTCTCTCCACAGGTCTAACATTTCAGGGATTTGCCCAGCAGACTGTCTAACTTTCCCTTCCCTACTAAATGCTGGGGCAGATACAAAATAATCAGGTTGGACACAGTCCCTGTCCAACAAAGGGCTCACAATCTTAACCCCCATTTTACAGATTAAGTAACTAGAAGCACACAGAAGTCACAGAAGTGTCTTGCCCGAGGTGACCCAGCAGACAAGTGGCAGAGCCAGGATTAGAACACAGGTCCTTCTGACTTCCAGGCCCAGGCTCTATCCACTAGGCTATGCAGCTTCTCAATAGTAGCTTTTTGACTACTATTCCCCAAGGTCTTGATCAGATTCCCCTTTAGTGATCCAGGGAACAACTCACAATTTGTGGTCCTCAGTGCCCACTGAGGCATATTTGCCATCCCTATGAAGTTTCTCTCTGCTTAACACTAGACCCTTGGTTATTTAGAGTAATAATGATAATAATTGTGGTATTTAAGTTCTTACTATGTGCCAAGCTCTAGGGTGGATATATGATAATCAGATCAGACTCGGTCCCTGTGCCGCATTGGGCTCACAGTTTAAGAAAGTGGGAGAACAGGTATTTAATATCCATTTTATAGGTGAGGAAACTAAAGAACAGAGAAGTTAAGTGGCAAACCCAAGGTCACACAGGAGGCAGGTGGCAGAGCCAGGATTAGAACCTCATCTCCTCTGATTCCCAGGCTTGGGTTATTTCCACTAGGTCACTCTGCAAAGTTTCCCTTCAGGTCTCCCTTTTAAAAGCGTATTCTCCAAGTAGTAAAGCGTGCGTGAAGGCACGGTTAAGCATAACAAAGAAGCCATAAGCATTTAACCAACACAGCTGCCAATTGGGCCTGCAAATATTGGTACAGTATCCAAAGCATCAACAGAAAGACAGACATAAAAGTCAGTGCTTTCCTTACTCTGCACTTCTCCTCGACTGCATGCTTAATGGACTTGGGATCGATTGAAAAGTTCTTCTGCCAATTGAACTTTCTCCACAGCCCATCTCTTGTGGGCTCAGTTCCTCCAAGGGATTAATACCATAAAGATGCTCTTTATTCACTCATTCATTCATTCAATCGTATGTATTGAGCGCTTACTATGTGCAGAGCACTGTACTAAGCGCTTGGGAGCGTACAGTACAACAGTAAACAGATACATTTTCTGCCCTCAGTGGTGACTGTAAACTCTTCCCTTCTCACTAACAGGGTTATGAAATTACCGGTGACATCTTTTTCCCTCAGAATATAAACAATCCCCAAGATTGTAGCCACATCATTGAACATTGTGGGTAAAAAGAATGAAAAGAAATTATCATTCATTAAAACGGATAATGATGAAAATGATTGGCAAGAATTTTCCTTGCTTTAGAGACCCATTTGAGGTCCTTCTCATTTGACATTATTATCTACGGCCCCACTGTTTCCTCTTTCACAAAAATGCACGTCACGCTTCTACCGTTGAAGTCCCTCAGAATGTTTTAAAACTGAAGGAAGAGTTTTAAATTTCCCCTCTGTAAACTTTACATGTATAGTTCAGGGCTCTGCCTCTGGGTCCACAGAAAGAGCCGGAGAACTAACCACATTGATTCCAATACGTCACCAAACTTTGCTCTCAAGTTGTTTACATTTGGAGGTCAAATGCTGGTGCGTATGTGTTCTCCGTGACACGCGGGTGCCTGTGAGTTGCCCCCCTCCCACCTCTCCTTCTCTTGGGGATCCAATATGTACAGGTGAGTGATATTTTTTGCCAATTGGTGGTGCCAGTTGCTTCGAACACATTCTTGTGTAAATGCCCCAATTCTGCCCAAGGCTCTGGAGAGAAATGACTCCATGTGCTTGGATGCAGTGGGTTATCCACCACTGTGTATACTGTTCTGGAAATGTGTATGCTGGTAAGGTGCGCATTCAACATTAGAAATGAAACCACAAATGGTTCATTGTGTACCAACACCTTCCTGCCCCACTGCATCTGTGATGACTAAAGTAACACTGCCTCCTGAAGGAGAAGTATCATGGTGGGCTGCAGAGAATGCTTTAGTGGAGCAGGATAACTGTCTCTTATGGTTTGCATAAAACGTTGAATTTCTGCATTTATTTCCTTCTCAATGTTCCCAGACAATCAATCTGACTGTCTCCCATGGAGTATCCCCAGCCACTTTCGATTTAAATCCTGCATGGAGTACTGACTGGTAGCCCTTTTGTATTTATTTTTTCCTTTGAGCGTGTATTTTTCTTGCTCTCGGTGTCCCGATCAGGTGATTTTTGTCGCCTCCCTCAAAATGGTCAACTTTTAGAAAGACCCCTTGCCTTCTCTGTCTGAATACAATGGTTGACACACCCCAGACTGTCATCCCTATTGACCTGATCAACATCTAGGCAGTACCCCCATCACCAGATGCAGATTATAATGTAATCATAATGGTGCTGTTTCTTAAGCATTTATTATCTGCTGGCACTGGAGTAGTTACAGGATAATCAGATCAGACACAGTCCCTGTCCTGAATTGAGTTCACAGTCTAAGAGAGAGGGAGAACAGGTATTTAAACCCCACTTTACTAATGGGGAAACTGAGGCACAGAGATTAAATTATTTGCCCAAGGCCACTCAGAAGAACTGGGATTAGAACCCAGGTCTCCCAAATTCCAATCCCCTTTTCTAATTTTTGTTCCTGTGGGCAGGGGCGGGAAGGGGGGGTGGTCTCCTTGGAAAGGGAAAACCTGAGAAGGAGAACATCGAACATTGGGGAGAATTAGCTACATTTCCAGCTGATTGGCCCCATCATGTGGCTCAGTGGAAAGAGCCTGGGCTTCAGAGTCAGAGGTCATGAGTTCGACTGCTCTGCCACTTGGCAGCTGTGTGACTGTGGGCAAGTCGCTTCACTTCTCTGTGCCTCAGTTACCTCATCTGTAAAATGGGGATTACCTGTGAGCCTCACGTGAGACAAGGATTACCCTGTATCTACCCCAGCGCTTACAACAGTGCTCTGCACATAGTAAGCGCTTAACAAATACCAACATTATTATCACCCCTCCTTCTTTTAGGCCTTCCTGGGCCAGGAGGACAGTGACAGGGACCGACAGAGAGGAGCCAAGCTTTCTATTCCTCCTACTCTCCCTTCCCCCTCCCCCACAGTGACCCTTCTTTCTCTCCAGACCTGTCTGCAATGGGTGAGGGAGACGGCTCCTGGTGAGCAGTGACGGCCCAGCCTCATCATTCTCATTTGTGGCCACAAAGCTCTGTTCAACCAACAGCCTTGACCTTGAATGGCTTCACAAGCACAGATGCATGACTTGGGCTTCCTGTGCTCCCAGGGAAGAACAGGGGAGTCCCCGAGGGGCCAGGGAATCTGTGTTGGATGAGTCCCAGCTGACGTTTGGTGTCCTTGAGCATCGCTTCTAGCTCTGATTGGATGAAAGGGGGTAGGCCCTTTCCTCAGCTCAGAAGCAGAGATTGTATTTCCTGCGTCTCCCTGAGAGTAAATTTAACTGGTTCTGTCAGGGGCTGAAAGCTTCACTCTGTTAGCGCCTCGTGGGGATGGTGGGCCTTGATCTCCGGTCATCCTTCTTGTTGACTGCAAAACCTTCACTCTGTTTTTCTTTTGAAAATTTCATTTCCAACCTACTTGCTTTCTTTTTTTTTTCCCCTCTCTGTTCTGTCCAGAACCAAACTGTCTTACTAACTACCCCCTGGGGACTCTAACCTTGCCTGCCTCACTGCTGTAAGTCTCTTCTACCTTGTTTCCG
Source organism: Ornithorhynchus anatinus (assembly GCF_004115215.2). Classification (NCBI taxonomy): domain Eukaryota; kingdom Metazoa; phylum Chordata; class Mammalia; order Monotremata; family Ornithorhynchidae; genus Ornithorhynchus; species Ornithorhynchus anatinus. Next base: position 95,415,468 of record NC_041732.1, on the reverse strand, counting down.
AAAGTGTCTGAAGCGAACAGATTGCGCAGTGTTTTTCGTTGGCGTCCGGGTGTTTGAAAAAGCGCAAAGCGTAATGGCCGAGATAAGCGGCTGCTTCCTGACCGGCTCCGTGTCCTCCCTCCACCCAAGGCCCTTCAGAGGAAGGTTCAAACTCCTCTTTAATAAGTGGGGATTGACTTCAGAGCTCCCCGATCCTCAGGTCGGGTTAAGGTCGATTCCACTCTGACAACGGATGGGGTAGGGCTCCATCTGCGCTCCCACTGGCCAGAGGCTTGCCGCAGAAGCTGGGGTCAGTCACCATAACAGGGAGTTTCCCTGGCAAGAATCTTTAGTGGGGACCCTTTCTGGGGGTGGTCTAGAGAACTTTGGATGAGGGAGCGCCTGAGACCATGTCGCCGATGAGACCACCCTCTTCCTCTCTAGCCCTTCCAGCCTAGCCTGGAAGGAATGTTCTAGGGTCCAGGGCTCAGGAGTGTAAGTCACTTCAAAGGGAGCTACGCAAGGGGCGGCGTGCTTTCAAACACTCAGTCCCCTTCCCGGCGAGAGAGGTGGGAGTCAGGGACCGTGGTGATCCACATCGAAACCGTGGGAACCTTCTTCCCTTTGCAAAAAGATGAAAATAGCAGAAGCAAAGACACAAAGCAACACAAACCAAGCCTCTGTCGGACCCCTTGCAGGGAGCTCAGGCCATATGGTGTTGGATCAGGGAGTCTCAAGACAGTGGCAGATTTCTCCTGCCGTCTGTTCCCTTCTCCACAAAGAGATGGGGTGGCCTAAGGACACAGAGGTAGCTATTCCTCATGTTGGTTTGTGTCAGCTCTGGGGCCATTTTAACTCAAGGGAGGTGTGGCCACCAGTTTGGTTATGTCTGTGGTCAGTGGAAGATTTGCTAATTGAGGTATCAATCCCTTAATAGGCAATCCCAACCACTGAAAAAACAAGTAATTTAAAGTGGGGTGTTATGTGGTATGATGTCCCTTAATAATGATGACATTTGTTAAGTGCTTACTACGTGCCAAGTACTGTATTAAGCGGGAGGTAAACATGAGAGAAGCGGGACGGGCCCAGTCCCTGCCCCCCTGGAGCTGATGGTCAATAGGAGGGAGAAGAGTTATTTAATCCCCATTTTACCGCTATCCAGTCAGGAATACCAGCCACATTCTGGGGCTCTGCCCTTCTCAGCACACTGGGACCACAGTTCGGTTCTCCTGGACCTTCCTCCCGGTGTCCGATCGCCACGATCCATCCCAGAGAGTCTCATTCTGCCCCTCAACCTCCCGTTCGGCCTGTGCCGCTGGACTACCCCTTGCTCTCCCTGCCTGGTGCATTGCTGCTCTACTGCGGTATTATCTAGCTGCATCCTGTCCTTTTTATGTAGCAAGTCGTATTCTATTAAGTTCTCCGGTACCCAATTTACCAGCTGACTGACTCCTGGCTCTCAGTGTCCCCATGTAGCTCTCCCTCTGCGTTATGTGATTCAGACCTTCCACCATCATCTCCGACCACCTTGCCATTTAATTGTACGTCTGCTATTTGCAAACAGCTTCTACACCCTGGAAACCCAACGCTTCCCCGACACTTCCCCCTCCATCACACACATGCACACACACACAAACCTTTGCCAACCTCAGCACTGAGTTGGCCCCTTTCAGTTTTATACTTTCTCGCGTTTCAACGTACAGAGTAATCACCACCACATAAATTTCCTTTTTTCTATTTTATTTTGTGACTTCAGACACCGATGAACCTTTGATACAATAGATATCAATGGCTTCTTGCATCCCGTTCAAGAATATAGGTTACAATTAACAACTTGAATGCACGGGGACACTTGTGAAGGAAAAAAATCACACCTGCACTTTGCCTCTGACTGCACCTCCATTCTACAGATGGTGCTATAACAAGGAGATGTTCACAACTAGATCTGTTAAGATTTCCACTTTTTGAACATTTAAATTCTACCTACTGCAAGGATCAACTTGCCGACTGACTCAGTCAACCAACAGAACTTTGTTGTGTGGATGTCTCACTGCTGCGGCGTTTGTTTGGCGGTTGCTGCCAGTGTGTCTCATTGCTGCTGCGGCGCGTGTGTGTCTTCATTGCTGCAGTGTGTCTGCTGCTGCAGTGTACGTATCTTTGCTGCTGAAGTGTGGTTGTGTGTGTATCTCATTACTGCTGCAGTTGGTCTTCATCTCCCATCTCAGTTTCCCATGCCTTCCTATGTCTTCCATCTTTCTCAAGCCAGACTTGGAAGCAGCTGAGGAAATCCAGAGACCCGTTTGGGCTTGATTTTGCTATCATCAGGATTGATCCATTTTGATCTTAGTCCAGCCCGTGCAAGCCATTGCAGCCCCCGTTGGCTTTATCGAATTTCCAGACCGGTGTGTTCCATAGTTGCTCTCTCTAGAGCGAAGGAGCAGTTGCCGGGAAAGCAGAGCTAGTTGCATTTGTGCCAGGCTCATCGAGCATGCGGGGACAGGCGTGTTGCGGGCTTGTAGCGTCTCACCGTGTTAGTGGGTACACTTTCCGGCTTGATCACGTTCGCGTGTGCAGTAAGTTCTAGAAACGTTAGTAACTTTCTCATTTCTCTGCCACGAAGGAACTACCTTGTTCCGCACTAGCTCCACCCCTCGACCCCTGCTTCTCCCGACCGGAGAGACCAGCAAACCAACGCCCGCCTTCCCGCTGGGCCGCACACTCCCCTCTTGCTTCCCATCCCCAGTCACCGGGAGAGCCGAAGCCCCCCGAGGAGCCCGGATGCCAGGAGCCACGCTTGGACAAGCCCATCCAGTGACTCGAGCCTGCATGAATCCCACCTCCGATAATTCCCCGTAATCCGCATAGCCGTCCCTCCGCCATGACCCAGCTCCACCCGAGGAGAGATCGAGTTGTTTTCCCGAGGTCAGAGAAGGTCTCAACCAAACGCAGCTGCTGAATGTTCAACCTGTGAAACAGAAATGTTTCTAGAATGAAACAGTTAATGTGCCTGGAATACCTTAATTTTTTTCATAGCTCAGAAAACTATTTTTGTCTCCATCTTTTCTACACACAGTATATTAACAAAAAGGGTAAATAAGATATACATTTAAAGAGTAAGAGTTTTACAAATGTACATTTTAAAAAGAGCTCCCGGATGCACTCGCTCTCTGCATACTGACTGCCTTTTCGTTAAATTTGCACTGTTACATTTCAGTTGGATTTATTTTCTTGTTTAAGGTATTTTACGTTAGTTTTATTCCATTTGGATGTCAGTGTCGCCATTTAAAAAAAAACAACAAACCACAAAATTATGGAACTTCAGGCTCCCTGAAGTAGTAGATTTTACATAGTGAAGAAAGCCATTAAACTAGTTGACTAGAATGGTATTCTATAAGCTGGAGGGAATACAGGTAAATAGAAAACCTACGTGACAAAGAAGGCCTCAGAAAGTCTTATGACGTTAGCTGTATAATACACATACTCTACTTGACTGGCATGCCTTTGGGTTTATAGCACTTTAGTGCATATACATATTGCTACTGTATTCTTACCAACATCTTAATGTGAGTCAGTAGGTTTCACCGTAATATTGTCGTGAATTTCCCTGTACTGTACTTTTATTGTTGGTCCTCTCACGTTGATGATACAACAAAAATATTTTTAAACTATTGTCAAAAAGTTCAACTGACAATGTACAGTGTTTACTGAGAACTTTCTTGTTTGGGAAGGGTATGTGGCAAAGACTTGGACATACCAATTGAAAACAATGATCGTGTCTAAGGAAGTCTGCAGAAGACCACTCTGAAGTGGAATAAAAGCCTTGATATTTACAAGATCATCCTCATTGAGATTTATTGAGCTCCTACTTCATCAGCCTCCTCGCCAACCTCCCCGCCTCCTGTCTCTCCCCTCTTCGGGCCATACTTCATTCTGCTGCTCAGGTCATTTTTCTGAAAACAGTCTTGTCCATACCTCCCTATTCTTCAAAAATCTCCAGTGGTTGCTATCGTGAGCCCTGCCTTGGCTCCCCCAGGCTGCTAAAGATTCACCTCAACTAGATTCCTGCTCCCCCAGGGAGAGATCCATGGATTCACCTCCCTCAGATTCCTGGTCCCCTGGAAAGAGGTCCTTAGATTCATCTCACCCACTGAGCAACCCTAATTAACCGGGAGCTCCTAGTGGACCAGTCACTCGCTGACGAGTTCAAAGTGACACCAAACCACCACTGTGTACAGCAGAAAGTTTTTATTCCATGCTTAGTGTGATTAGAAGGGGTAAAATGTGTACACACACTCTACTACAGTAAACATAGCTACCCGTCCAACTGTTTCCCCCAAGTTCGTGCAGGTGTTCCCATGTTGGGGAAGTTTGAGGAGTCAGGCTCTCTGCAGCACATCATCCTGATTTCAGCCTTAGGTATTCCCGCGGGCCGCAGTAAGGATCTCAGTGCATTTCTTAGATGGTTTGCTGCAGTCCAGGGGACTAGTTCTTTTTCCCTTTTATCAATTGTTTGGGAGGGTTGGAGAGGGGGACGGGAGGTCCCGATTTGCTGCTTCGATTTCCTGCTGTCTCAAGCTCGTTACTGGGTGAAGCCAGGAGGGACGGCTACCCCTCCCCCCACGCCCTCATCAGAAAGCTCTCCCTTCTAACAGCAGGACAATTCAGTTCCTCCTCAAACTCTTCTACAAGGCAATTCCATTTCTCCTCAAATTCCTCCTTTGACATTGTTGCTCACGGGGTCAACGAACAGTCTCTTATGAAATGGCTTATGTGCTACAAGATAGATAGACTCTTGCTCACCTCAGTTGCCCATCTACCTCTGCATCAAACAGAAACGCCTCAGCTTTAAGGCACTCCTACTTAGACCGTGAGGCCCCTGCGAGGCACGGATTGTGACCCATCTAATTAACTTGTACCTACTTAGCCCAGTCTGCATATTTTGTTATTCTAATGCTTACTTCCCCTCGGTACCTCAGCCTCATCTATCCATTCTTTCGATTGTATTGAATGAGCACTTACTGTGTGCAGAGCACTGTACTAAGCACTTGGGAGAGTACAGTACAACAATAAACCGACACATTCTCTTCCCACAACAGGCTTACAGTCTAGAGAAGGGGAGACAGACATCAATACAAATAAATAAATCACAGCTATGTACATAAATACTATAGGGCCGGGAGGGGGATGAACAGAAGGAGCAAGTCAGGGCTATGCCCCATCACTGACCCTTTTCCCACCTCCTCCCTCTGGTCTGGAACTCCTTCCCCCTTCATGTATGACATACCACTACTCTCCTCACCTTCAAAACCATCCTAAAACATTTCTCCTCCAAGAGGCCTTCCTAGACTTCATTTCCCCTTTGTGCTGCCTCTGCACCTAGCTGAGAATTCCTTAAGCTCTTTGATACTCACCCCAGCCCCACAACACTTTTGTTCACATCTTGTATTCTATTTCTCCTCTCTGTAATTAATTTTAATGTCTGTCTTCCCCTTTAGGTCATAAGTAGTCAATTTCACATTAAGAAAGCCATTCGATCCATCAATAAACTGTATTTATTGAGTGCTTATTGTGTGCAGAGATTGGCCAACTGTGCCGATTGACCTTCTTCACTAGGCCACCCCTGGTGACTAAATTATATTAAACCTAACTGGATTCACCTGGGCTGAAGTCTTTCTACACTCCAGGGAGGGCATAGGTTTCCATGGCGAATGATCCCACCTTTGATGGCTGATGGATACTTCACTGGGAGGATGGACATCATCTGGAATGAAGGAAGTTGGACGGGAGGTAAACTCTGAGCCGTCTGGAGCTGTTCATCCCATCACCGCTCATGATTGTGGTAGCACATCCATCTCGTGTCTGTTGGAATCTTAGAGGATTCCCAGTAGAAGTCAAATTCAGTTAAACCCACAGCAGGAGGGAGGGGAGGGGTGGAATCCAAACCTTTCCCTTCCTTTTACTGTGATCATGTGGCCGGCCTATCGACAGCTTGGCCACTTGCGGTCAGAGGTTGTGGTGTAGGGATGGCAGAGCCCCGAAACTTCACTGGGGCAATGAGTTCCTGTAGCATTTTTCCTGCTTGGAAAAACCCAGGGGCAAATGTAGGTTATTCTCAGTGCAAAGCACCTGCTTGGAATCTGCACCTCACCTGCTGCAACCCAGGAGGATATTTGTGAGCCTTAATATCATCCTGTCAGATCCACCTCAAGTCTTGTACCCATTCTCTGTAACCCGCCATCTAGGATGTTTGGTCTCTCTTACCCTGGACCACCACCAACTCGCACTACGCAGTCTAATTCCCTCCATTACACCCGCTTAGAGGCACAACCCATCGTGCCCTTGACTCTTTCCCGTAGACCACTTCAGTGACAAAGTGGCAGCTAGGCCCTTAAAGTGTCAGCCCGGTGATAGGATGATAGCTGAGCTATCAGTAGAAATTATTTTTTGATTCCTGATAGCTGTTTTTCTAGCTGCTTTTACAATGCTGATTTCACTTGAACCTCAAGCCATTCCTGTGAGATAGGATAAGACAGTTATGATTATTGCTGTTTAATGGATGAGGAAACAAGGCTAGAGGGAGGATAAGTGACTTGTCCTGTGTTCCCCAGAAGTACAGTGGCAGAGTTGGGACTAGAACCCAGTACTCCTGATTCCCAGGTCCATGTTCTTTTCTCTAAACAGCTGTGGTGTTGGGTTACTAAGGCAGCTACTCGACTCCAGAGGAATACAGAGCCTTTTACCAACAGTCAAGCCTCTTCTGCAGGTGTTAGCCTGGTGGCTAAGGTTGAGGCTACCTTTCTGCTTTGCTTGCATCAAAGGCCTTTTCCCAGCATGGATTGTTAATCTGCCCCAAGGCCGCTTTTGGCTGCTTCACCGTTCTTGATTTAAAAGACGAATAATGGGGTTTGTCCCCAACCAACATCTACTTTTAGATGGGATGAAAAGCCACAGATCCCCAGCAATGGGCTAGTTGTTCTCTTTCTTCCTCTTCCCCAATCCAACCTTAGTCAGCAGCAGTGAAGTCCACAGGATGATTGGTGGTTTTGTCCCTTAAACCCCCAAATTTCCTTTTTTTTGTCGTGGTATTTGTTAAACGCTCATTATGTGCCACATGCTGTACTAAGACGGGTAAATACAAGCTAATGAGGTTGGACACAGTCCCTGTCCCACATAGGGCTCACAGTCTTAATCCCCATTTAACAAATGAGGGAAGTGAGGCACAGAGAAGTAAAGCAACTTGTCCAAGGTCACACAGCAGACAAGTGGCAGAGCTGGGATTAGAACGCGGGTCCTTCTGACTCTCAGGCATGAGATGGCTTTATCCACTAGACCATGGTGCTTCCCCATCTGCCAACTCTTTCATCACACCTGCATAATCAATCAATCAATGGTATTTACTGAGTGCTTACTATGTGCAGACCACTGTGTTAAGCTCTTGGAACAGTACAATACAACAGAATTAGCAGACACGTTCCCTGCCCATTTGGACTTACAGTCTAGAGATGAGCTAAGAGTCTAGAGAAGCTATGTTGTGAAAAAACCTCATCTGCTTGTTGGCAATTACAGCTTCTCTTCGGCCTGTTTCCCACAAGCCCCTCAAAGGACTAAAGTGGTAGTTAAGCTATCCACCTGTAAGTCTGTATGTTGCATTTGAGGTGATGGCACAATTTGAAAAACTTGGCACGTACATCAGAGAGCTCTTCAGGCCTGGGACTGTTTTAGTAGACGCCATGGGCAGCGGGAATCTCAAATGCCTGCCAAGCATTGCGTGCTAAGAGGCCCGGACCTTCCTGTGATAAGTGGAGTCCTAATTAATGACCCACCGGGGGAAAGCACACTGCTCAGAACCTGGAGAATTCCAGTATAGAAGTCCTCTCCCACTTCCCTCCGAAGTTCAGCAAATACATCTTCAATAGAATGTAAACTCTGTGAAAGCGGGCTCTGTGTCCACCAACTCTACTGTATTGTAAACTCTCCCAAGTGCTTAGTACAGTGCTCTGCACAGTAAGCAGTCAATAAATACCATTGACTGAGTCTCCAAAATGATCATCTCTGAGGAAACTCCCTCTACCCCCCCTTCACCTCTCCGCAGCTAAACCCTCTTCTCTCCCTTTCCCTCTCCTCCTCCCCCTCTCCCGTCCCACCCCCTCAGCACTGTACTCCTCCGCTCAACTGTATATATCTTCATCACCCTATTTATTTTGTTTAATGAGATGTACATCATCCCGATTCTATTTATTTGCCATTGTTTTTATGAGATGTTCTTCCCCTCGACTCTATTTATTGCCATCGTTCTTGTCTGCCCATCTCCCCCGATTAGACTGTAAGCCCGTCAAAGGGCAGGGACTGTCTCTATCTGTTGCCGATTTGTACATTCCAAGCGCTTAGTACAGTGCTCTGCACATAGTAAGCACTCAATAAATACTATTGAATGAATGAGCATCCAACCAGACAAGTTGTCCGTTTTAGGAAGGAAATTAAAACTTTCAAGAAGATAATAATAATAAATGTGGTCTTTGTTAAGTGCTTACTATGTGCCAGGCACTGTTCTGTTCTAAGAGCTGGGATAGTTACAAGGTAATCAGGTTGGACACAGTTCCTACCCCACAAAGGGCTCATAGTCTAAATCCCCATTTTACAGATGAGGGAACTGAGGCACAGAGAAGTGTCTCGCACAGCAGATAAATGGCAGAGTCAGGGTTAGAACCCAGTTCCTTCTGACTCCCAGCCCCATGCTCTATCCACTAGCCCACCCTGCTTCCTGCACAGTGGTCATTCATTTGCAAACAGGACACAGAGAAACAGGAAACAGGGAAACAGGAAACAGAGAAACAGGAAACAGAGAAGCAGCATGGCTCAGTGGAAAGAGCATGGGCTTTGGAGTCAGAGGTCATGAGTTAGAATCCCAGCTCTGCCACTTGTCAGCTGTGTGACTGTGGGCAAGTCACTTAACTTCTCTGGGCCTCAGTTACCTCATCTGTAAAATGGGGATTAAGACTGTGAGCCCCACGTGGGACAACCTGATCCCCTTGTGTCTACCCCAGCGCTTAGAACAGTGCTCTGCATATAGTAAGCGCTTAACAAATACCAACATTATTATTATGTGGGACAACCTGATTCCCCCATGTCTCCCCCAGTGCTTAGAACAGTGCTCTGCACATAGTAAGCGCTTAACAAATACCAACATTACTATTATTATTATTAGGACACCTTTTCTCTCTCCTTTGCTCCCCTTTGGGAGCTGTGGAACTCTCCCCCTCCCCGCCCCCCGCTTGAAAAGATCTAAAGGCAAAGGCTGGGAAGGAGTCAGCTCTTCCTCTGTGTGAACTGACAGAAGGACCCTCAGCAAGAAATGAGAATTGGTGCATCTTATTAACTGTTTACAAAGTGTAAACACTGTGCTATGTTCTGAAGTAATTAATCACAATGATGATGGTATTTGTCAAGCACTCACTAAGTGCCGATCACTGTTCTAAGCGCTGGGTTAGATACAAGGCTATCAGGTTGTCCCATTTGGGGCTCACAGTCTTGATCCCCATTTTCCAGGTGAGGTAACTGAAGAGAAACGAAGTGGCTTGCCCAAAGTCACACAGCTGACAAGGGATGGAGCCGGGATTAGAACCCATGACTTCTGCCTCCCAAACCTGTGCTCTTTCCCACTAAGCCATGCTGCTTCAGAACAGTCCATTGCTGTCAAAAGCAGGGTTAATAATCTAAGAAGTAGAAAGAGGAGGTAATTTAGCCCCAATATACAGATGAAGACCTTGAAGAATAATTGCTTCAGTGAGAAGCAGTGTGATCTAGTGAAAAGAGAACAGGCCAGGGAGTCAGAGGATTTGCCTTCTTAATCCCAGCTCCTCCCCATTACTACCCTGTGACCTTGATCAAATCACTTAACTTCTCTGGGCCTCAGTTCCCTCATCTGTAAAATGGGGATGCAATACCTATTCTCCCTCCTACTTAGACTGTGAGCCCCGTGTGAGGCCTGATGGTCTTGTATCTATCCCAGCGCCTAATGCAATGCATGGGACATAGTGAATGTTTAATAAATACCTCGATTATTATTTGCCCAAACATACACAGTAGGCCAGGAGCAGAGCTGGAATTAAGTTGTTTCCTGACACCCAGACTCTCGTTCACTAGGCTAGGCAGACTCTGACCTGGCCTAGCATCGCGGAAATGAGGGCTGAGGAATCCAGCCGAAGTGTCAGATGCGACACGCAAGCAGAAGAGCTCTGGGACTCTTATTCAGGTAAGCTTCTCCTCAGAGTCGCAACCAACAGGGGTTTGGCTAAAGAACAGGAGCTGCAGCGTGGCTCAGTGGAAAGAGCACGGGTTTAGGAGGCAGAGGTCATAGGTTCAAATCCCGGCTCAGCCGTTTGTCAGCTGTGTGACTTTGAGCAAGTCGCTTCACTTCTCTGGGCCTCAGTTACCTCATCTGTAAAATGGGGATTAAGACTGTGAGCCCCACATGCGACAACCTGATCACCTTGTATCCCACCCCAGGGTTTAGAGCAGTGCTTGGGACCTAGTAAGTGTGTTTAACAAATACCAATATTATTATTATTATGAGCTGAGGAGTGGGAACAGCGGTCTCGTTTAGTTTCCGAGCTTGTGTCCCATCTCTTCTGTTCAGTATTCCAACCCTCGGCTTCTCTCTGGAATGGTCCTGGCCAAACAGGCAGCCAGTTAATAATAATAATAATAATAATAATAATGTTGGTATTTGTTAAGCGCTTACTACGTGCAGAGCACTGTTCTAAGCGCTGGGGGTATTCATTCATTCAATAGTATTTATTGAGCGCTTACTATGTGCAGAGCACTGTACTAAGCGCTTGGGATGAACAAGTCGGCAACAGATAGAGACGGTCCCTGCCGTTTGACGGGCTTACAGTCTAATCGGGGGAGGCGGACAGACAAGAACAATGGCACTAAACAGCGTCAAGGGGAAGAACATCTCATAAAAACAATGGCAACTAAATAGAATCAAGGCGATGTACAATTCATTAACAAAATAAATAGGGTAACGAAAATATATACAGTTGAGCGGACGGGTACAGTGCTGTGGGGATGGGAAGGGAGAGGTGGAGGAGCAGAGGGAAAAGGGGAAAATGAGGCTTTAGCTGCGGAGAGGTAAAGGGGGGATGGCAGAGGGAGTAGAGGGGGAAGAGGAGCTCAGTCTGGGAACGCCTCTTGGAGGAGGTGATTTTTAAGTAGGGCTTTGAAGAGGGAAAGAGAATCAGTTTGGCGGAGGTGAAGAGGGAGGGCGTTCCAGGACCGCGGGAGGACGTGACCCAGGGGTCGACGGCGGGATAGGCGAGACCGAGGGACGGCGAGGAGGTGGGCGGCAGAGGAGCGGAGCGTGCGGGGTGGGCGGTAGAAAGAGAGAAGGGAGGAGAGGTAGGAAGGGGCAAGGTGATGGAGAGCCTCGAAGCCTAGAGTGAGGAGTTTTTGTTTGGAGCGGAGGTCGATAGGCAACCACTGGAGTTGTTTAAGAAGGGGAGTGACATGCCCAGATCGTTTCTGCAGGAAGATGAGCCGGGCAGCGGAGTGAAGAATAGACCGGAGCGGGGCGAGAGAGGAGGAAGGGAGGTCAGAGAGAAACAGGGGAATCAGGTTGTCCCACGTGGGGCTCACAGTCTTAATCCCCATTTTACAGATGAGGTAACTGAGGCACAGAGAAGTTAAGTGACTTGCCCACAGTCACACAGCTGACAAGTGGCAGAGCAGGATTCGAACCCATGATCTCTGACTCCAAAGCCCATGCTTTTTCCACTGAGCCACGCTGCTTCTCGTAAGTTAAAATCGAACTTTCTGCAGGGAGCAGAAGCTGCTTGTGAAAAACCTGAGAGCCTTTCCGGCAGGTCAGACAAATGGCCGAAGCAGTTACTCTGGGAAGGGCAAGCCCTGCAGAAGCTGGGCCTGCTCTGCTCCTGAATGGAATAAATCAATCCATCATTTGTATTTATTGAGGGCTTACTAGGTGCAGAACACTGAACTAAGCCCTTGGGAGAGTACAATATAACAAAGTTGGTAGATACAGTGGAAGCGACCAAGCTGGTATTTCTTTGGTCATTCACTTTCTTTTTATTCACTGTCAAAGTCACTTTTTTATGGTATTTGTCTAGCACATCCTATGTGCCAGGCACTGTAATAATAATAATTATATATTCCTAAGCAGTTACTATGTGCCAAGCACTGATCTAAGCGCTGAGGTAGATTAAAGTTAATCAGATTGGACGCACCCCCTGTCCCACACAGGCTACATAGTCTTAATCCCCATTTTACAGATGAGGTAACTGAGGCACAAAGAAGTGAAATGACTTGCCTAAAGTTATACACCCGACAGGTAGCGGAGCCTGGATTAGAAAGCAGGTCGCTCTGGCTCCCAGGCTTGCGCTCTGTGCACTAGGCCATGTCGCCTCTCATTTCTTACTCATTTCCAATTCTTACTCTGGGTTGGGGTTTTGCAGTGATTCCTGAACAGCTCTCGGATCCGGTGCAGCAGTGTTTGGTGGGTGGAGGGCGTAGCCTGTAAATGGGGCTTTTTTACCCAAACTCTCATGTGGTTTCTGGTCCTGGCCTCTCCAAAGTGCCCTCAACTACTGTAGGGTGGAAGAAAAGAACCTAATCATTTCTCAGGAAGGAGTTTTCTCCTAGCCAGTTTTACCTGGGATAGGTCCCTAATGGACTCAGGTTTCAATTAGGCAGGTGCTGGCTTGGAAAATGGCTTCTGACATAGTATTTCCATTTCAGAATAAGAACTAATGGAAAAAGATTAAAGGGGACTGAGTACAGTGAGGAAGAACTAAGAAATTCCTGGGGAAAGAAGCACAGTAAAATGGGCAGAGCTGTGATTGTTTTAATAAGATTCGCTCAAAACAACCTGAGATGGTGGGGCGACTAGAAGAAATATACATTTGAAAAGGGTGCCAGGAGTAAAGATCCACTCAAATGAGCCCCTTTTTAATATAATAAATAGAAAAACACCATGTTGATGGTTCTTTACTGGTGTTTGGCAATCGTGAGGAAACTCTATGGGAACTCAATGCAACTGCATCGTATGCTAAGTCAGTCTAAATTGCACTCAAAGCTGATCCAAAAGACCGATGTAAGGGCAACCATCCATTCCATGCTGTGTGAATAGAAAAGAGCACAGGACTGGGTGTCAGAGGGCCTGTGTTCTTCTCCCTCCTCCACAAGTTGCCTGCTGTGTGATCTTGAGCAAATAACTTTTCCATGACAGTTTCCTCATCTGTAAAATGAGGATTAAATATCTGTTCTCCCACTCCCTTAGACTGTGAGTCCCAGCTGCGGTAGGGGAGCAGCATGGCCTAGCGGATAGAGCACGAGCCTTGGAGTCAGAAGGACTGGGTTCTTCTATTCCCGGCTCCACCACACATCTGCCGTGTGGCGTTGGACAAGCTAAATGGGGATTAAGAGTGTGAGCCCCATGTGAGACAGGGACTGTGTCCAACTTGATTAACTTGTACCTACCCTAGTGCCTGGCACATAATAAGTGCCTAAAAAGCTCCATAATTATTATTATTACCTTGTATCTTCCCCAGAACCTGATCAGTGCTTGGACCATAGTAAGGACTTAATATTATTATTACTATTATTACTTCCACTAACAGTAATTGTAATAATAATGATCATGGTGTTCTCCAGAATGATTATTACTATCATCATCATACTTATTGGAACAGTATCATTCGCACATGTTATTCTAGATGACATCTTTCTTCAGAGGGAGCCATGTTGCTTCTGAGTACTGTATGCCAGGATTCTCTGCCTATCCGACTAGCAGCAGCCAAAATTCCCAGTAGTTCCGTAGCAGACTTGAAGTTGTGTTAGTAATTGCAACCACTGATCTAGCTGGGAACCAAAGGTGTATGATGGATTGACATGAGCCCTCCAGAATCGACTTTTAATGGCCAGAAACTAAGTATCTTTGTCTGGGTACATTTCTGACAACTTTGATGAGCATAGGGATATGGAGATGGAGCATTCTGATCAAGTATCCAAGGTGGCCTTCCTCCCACCATATATTTCACTTAATTCTTTAAAATGGTGCAGGTTAATGTGAAGGGGCTGGAAACAGGCTGTCAATCTGCCAACCAGGTTTGAAGCATCTCACGAAAATCGAATTGGCCTTTTGAGGTGAGCCGGCTTGTCTCTGTCATCGACTGACTGAGAACTCTAGGCTGGTCCAGGAATAGAGCACAATGACTGCCCCAAAATGGCAACAGTGAGATGCATCCTCTTCCCCTGTTTTGCTACATGATAAATGGAGTCTCATTCCCAAGGAGACAACAGCCTAGTTTTCTCCTGTTTGCAATGTCAATCACTGTGAGCCAGGTGCCATTAGGGAACCTCTGAGAGAAAGTGAAAATGTAGACGAGTCAGGTAAACCAAAAACAAAGAAGAAAGTGGAATTAGGGCCTCTGCACTGGTGAAGTATCTTCATCGGTGGATGAACACTGTCGGGAATAGATGTTAGCGCTGGCTGTAGACTCCCCATCAGGATGAGAGCAAAAAAAGAGGGTTCCCTTCAGCAGTTTCTCAGTCTTCTGTCTTTCTCATTGATGCAGCTGCTCTCCTTTCTTTCACCTTCCCTCCCCAGACTGCTTCCTTAAGTCTTTCCTAATGCTTTCCTGCAAGGACTTAACTTCTCTTTGCCTCAGTTACCGAATCTATAAAATGGGGAATAAGACTGCGTCCAACCTGCTTAGCTTGTACCTATTGCAGCACCTATTACAGTATTGGCACATAGCAAGTGTTTAACAGCTACAATGGAAAAAAGAAATTAAGGTTTGGTGTGCCCAGTACTGTGAAAATCCCAATTCCAGTCTTGAGCTAAGCCTAGATGTAAAGCCTCAATTGAGCACTTGGATCTGTGACCCTTGGACATTTGTTATTTGCCCCACCCCCAAGTCCACAGCACTTATGTACATATCTTTAAATTATATATAATGAATTACTTATTTACTCATATTGATGCCCATTTTCCCCTCTAGCCTGTAAGCTTGTTATGGACAGGTGACATGCCTGCTAATTCTGTTGTACTGTACTCTCCATAGCGCTAAGTACAATGCTCTGCACATAGAAAGTGCTCAATAAATACCACTGATTGATTGAACAAGGGCCAGCCCTTATTTTGGATGAACCCTCACTAGGCCCTAGTGAAATGCCTAGAGAAGCAGCATGGCCTAGCGGATCGAGTATGGGCCTGGAAGCCAGAAGAACCTGTGTGATCTGAGGCAAGTCATTTAAATTCTCTGTGCCTGTTACCTCATCTGTAAAATGGGGTAAGACTTTGAGCCCCATGTGGGACATCGACTGTGTGTAACCTGATTAACTTGTATCTAGCACTTAGTACGGTGCCTGGCACATAGAAAGCGCTGAACCAACACCATTAAAAAAAAAGCAATATCTTCAGAGGAGATCTCCTCCCTCTTCTCAAGTGCCACCCCCTCCACATGTGTTTCAGACCCCATTCCCTCCCACCTTATAAAAACTCTCGCCCCTTCCCTCCTCCCCTCCTAAACTTTCATTTTCAACTGCTCACTCTCCAAAGTCTTCTTCCCCTCTGCTTTCAAACATGGCCTTGTCTCCCCACTCCTAAAAAAACCCTCCCTTGACCCCACATCCCCCTCCAGTTATCGCCCCATCTCCCTCTTACCCTTCCTTTCCAAACTCCTGGAGCGAGTAGTCTATACTCTCTGCCTTGAATTCCTCTCCTCCAACTCTCTCCTGGACTCCCTCCACCTGGCTTCCATCCCCTCCACTCCACGGAAACCACCTTCTCAAAGGTTACCCATGACCTCCTTCTTGTCAATCCAATGACTTCTACTCCATCCTAATCCTCCTGATCTCTCAGCTGCCTTTGACACTGTGGACCGTCTCCTTCTACTCAATACTTTATCCAACTTTGGTTTCACGGACTCTGTCCTCTCCTGGTTCTCCTCATCTCTCTGGCCGTTCATTCTCAGTCTTCTTCGTGGGCTCCTCCTCCACCTCCCATCCCCTAACTATATAGTACATACATATATGTATATATATATGTACTACAGTGAGTGCTCAATAAATACGATTGAATGAATGAATACTAACTTTGCCATAATTTCCTGGATCCTAAACATCTTCCTGTCTCTGCTGACTAGTGGTTGACTCAGAATTGGCACCTCGACTAGGTATCAATCAATCAGTGCTATTTATTGAGTGCTTCCTATGTGCAGAGCACTGTACTAAGCACTTGGAAGAGTACAACATAGAGTAGCAGTCATATCACATGCCTCATTTCCAGCTTGTGCAACTCCTGACATGGAGAACTTCATCACCTTCTCAATCCCTCATGAACTCCTTAAGGGGTGGGATCGCATCTACTGACTCTATTGTATCGTACTTTCCCGATTGCCTAGAACAGTGCTATGCACATAGTAAATGCTCAGGAAATACCACTGATCGATTGATGGCCACCGAGATCAGCCAATGCTTTAAATTTCCACACAAAGGATGGGGAGGGTGTTTAAAACAGTGCTCTGCACACCGTAAGTACTCAATAAATATAACTGACTGACCCATTAGTTGGACACGTTTCAGAATCTGCTTGAGTGCATTGGATTTTAAGTGAGGCATGAATAGACTTGGTCGACTTGAACAAGGTAAAGTCAAGGAGAATTTGAGGGAGGAAGGGGGAAAAGAAGCAGGGAGAAGAGCAGGAGAGGGAAAGCTGAAAAGAAAGGAAAGCAAAGAGTTCTGTTGCTATATAAATGATAATTGTGTTATTTGTTGAGCGCTTACTATGTATCACAACTCCCCCCCCTCAAAAATCTCCAAGTGCTTGCTTATCCACCTTCATATCAAACAAAAATTCTTCACCATTAGCTTTAAAGCTCTCCATCACCTTTCTCCCTCCTACCTCACCTCACTTCTCTCCTTTCACAACCCAGCCCACACACTTCGCTCCTCTGGTGCTCACCTTCTCACTCTGCCTCAGTCTCGCATGTCTCATCGCCGACCCCTGGCCCTACCTCTAGCCTGAAATGCCCTCCCTCCTCAAATCTGCCAGACAACTGCTCTCCCTCTCTTCAAAGCCTTACTGAAGGCACATCTCCTCCAAGAGGCCTTCCCAGACTAAGCCTCACTTTTCCTCATCTTCCACTTCTGCATCACCCTGACTTGCTCCCTTTGCTTTTCCCCACAATACTTATGTATAGAGCTGTAATTTTATTTATTTATATTGATGTCTATTTGTACTGATATCTGCCTTGAGCTCGTTGACTGTGACTTGTTGTGTGAGCTGTGAGCTCACTGTGGGCAGGGATCATCTCTCTTTATTGCTGTATTGTATTTTCCCAAGCGCTTAGTACAGCACTCTGCACACAGTAAGCACTCAATAAACACCATTGAATGAATGAATGAATATCAAGTACCGTAGCCTCTGTCACTGCGCTGAGGTAGGTAGATTATCACCTTCCACATGTGGCTCCTAGTCTAATTAAGAGGAAGAACAGGTACTGAATCCCCATTTTACAGATGAGGGAACTGAGGCACAGAGAAGTTCAGTGACTTTCCAAAGGTCACACCACAGAAAAGTGGCAGAGCCAGGTCTAGAATCCAGGTCCTTTGACTCCCAAGCCTGTGCTCTTTCCATTAGATCATGCTGTTTCTATAAAATCCATGCTGTGCTCACACCTGGAATACTATGTACAGTTCTGGCTGCCAACTCATAGAAAAGACATAAGGGAGTTGGAGATGATAGAGATAAAGGAGGTCATGATGATCTCTGTTTTTTATTCTTTTTTTGTTAAGCACTTGCTATGTGTCAATCACTGTTCTAAGCCCTGGGATAGATACAAGCTAATCAGGTTGGACAAAATCCCTGTCCTACATGGGGCTCATAGGAGGGCGTAGGATTTAATTCCCCATTTTCCAGTTGAGCAAACTGAACTACAGAGAAGTTACGTGACTTGCCCAAGGTCACACACAGCAAGCAATTGGCAGAGCTGGGATTAGAACCCAGAGCCACTGACTCCCAGGCCCATGTTGTTTCCACTAGATTACCTTGTTTCTCAAGATAGAGCAGCTCCTGGAGAATGATAAATGACAAAGATTAGGACCCATGAGTTTGGGGAGGCAGAGACTAAGAGGAAATATGAGCCTACAAAATCATGAAGGGTGTGCACGCAGTTACCTTTCTCCAAATTCCACAGCTCTAGGACCAGGAAGCCACTATTGAAACTTGAAGATGATTGATTTGAAGCAAATAGTGGATGGTGGGAAAGCGCTGGCACAGTGGCCCAAAATAAGCCCAGTGATGGTCTTGCTTATATACCTCCTGCAGATTTGAAAGAGAGGTGGTATTCATAATCACAGTCATGATATTTAAGATTTTACTGTGTGCCAAGCCTTGTACTAAGTATTGGGGTAGATACAAGAAAGTCAGGTTGGACATAGTCCCTGCCCGACTGGGGGCTCACAGTCTAAAGGGGAAGGAGAAAAGGTATTTAATCCCTATTTTACAGATGAGGCAACTGGGGCTCAGTTTGAACTCATGTACAATGACTCCTGGGCTCATGTAATTTCCATAAGCCACATTATTTCCTCACTGGAGGGGTTTTTTTTCCTTTACCTGAAAAGAGGATACATAAAAATGACCAAGGAGGCATTTGTTACTGTTGGACTGATGGGCTGAAGCATGGCTCAGTGGGTCGAACATGGGCCTGGGAGTCAGAAGATCATGGTTTCTAATCCAAGCTCTGCCATTTGTTTGCTGTGTGGCCTTGGGTGAGTCACTTCACTTCTCTGTGCCTCAGATACCTCAACTGTAAGATGGGGGTTGAGACTGTGAGCCCTATCTGGGACAGGGAGTGCGTCCAACTTGATTTGCTTGTAACTGCCCCAGGGTTTAGTACAGTGCCTGGCACATAGTAAGTGTTTAACAAATACCATTATTATTATTACTGTTGTTAATAATAATGCTATTATTAAAAATAATAATAATAATATTAAACCATGCCATTTAACTCTCGTGCCCCAAACTGTTGAAAATTTTTCAAGCATTCATGCTGCTTCTGCTTGATAGGTAGGCTCTGGGAGAGAAACCCCTCCCTAAAAGTATTAGACCTTTCGATTGAAGGATTGTAATTCACAGCTATTTGGCTGCCTTTCGCAGTCACTGCCTCCTACCTCCTCTTCCCCCTACACACTAATATACACACACACACATACACACGCACAATTCAACTCTGTCCCAGAAAATGCAACATTTCATACTTTTGGCTAAAGGCAAGATGGCAACGAACTTAGAAGAATTTCACATCGGAAAGAATGTCACATTTAAAAACAGATGCGCCTTTTGTTCCCTTTGTTTCCAGCAAAGAGAAGTGATCTGGGTGAGACCATTTGTAGCCAGTGTCCCATTTCAAGGGAGTCTTCTTTGCTCCAAATTGATTCAAAAACCATATCTGATGGTCTTTCAAAAATCTCTGGAATGGTGGTATGAGCCCAGCAGTATTTTCCTGGAAACTAAAAGGCACTTGAGTCCAGAAAGAGCAGACAGTGGATAGAGCACAGGCCTGTGAGGCAGAAGGTCCTGGGTTCTAATTCTGACTCTGCCACACATCTGCTGTGTGACCTTGGGCAAGTTGCTTAATTCTCTGGGCCTCCGTTACCTCATCTGTGAAAAGGGTACTATCCTCTCAAGATCACACCCGGGGAGTTTTCAAAACTCTGCCAGTCTCAGCTCTGGGAGGGAGAGGCAAGCAGAGGCCAACCCCTTCCATTCCTAGCTTGGTCAGTGGCTAGCGAGTGAAAGGCAATCTGCAACAAGTCAAAACTCACCTGACACCCCCTTTTTTATAGTTTTGTTACATGCTTACTATGTGCCAGACACTGTACTAAGAACTGGGGTAGATACAAGCTAATCAGGTGGGATACAGTCCTTGTCCCACATGGCAAGCACAGTGTTAATTCCCATTTTACCGATGAAGTAACTGAGACACAGGAAAGTGGAGTGGTTTGCCTAAGGTCACACATCAGACAAGTGGTGGATCCAGGATTAGAACCCAGGTCCTTCTGACTCTCAGGCCCATGATCTATCCATTAGGCCACACCGCTTCCCCTGGGGAGGAGATGTCAAGCAGGGAGTGATTGAAGCAACTTACTCCCTGAGCTAGGGAATCGTCTAGGTTGCTGGGTCATTTGAAGGGTCTGTGTGAGAAAGGCCCATGGGAGAAACAGCAGAGATCTGGAAGGAGTCACCTGAGAAGCTTTGAAGCTGGAAAGGAAACCCTAGGCTTGGTTAATGTGGAAAATACTCATCGATCAGCAGGACGGGACGCTCACTCATCCCATGGCTTCTCTCTCGGCGCAGGCAGAGCGGCCTTCTCACGCTCTGGGCAGAGGCGACCCGCAGCCGGCTGCTGCAACTCTCGATCCGCAGGACAGAAAGTCAGAGGCCACAGGTATTTATCACCTGTGCTCCTAGGCCATTCCAGCTTCCGGCCTCAGTTTATCCAATCTCTGCCCTCCCCGGTCCTCCATCCCTAATTTGATCGGCACGGGGAGAGGGACGCCTTCCGTATTCCCGATTTGGGCTGTCAATCTGGCAGTTTGGGTTGTGGGGCGGTATCCCACCCGCACTTCCGAGTTCCGCCTGCTAGCTCGGGCTGTCACGAGATAGCATTTGACCTTGAGATGGTCGGTATCCCAAAGTCACCTTGGGACGCTTAAGCACAGAGAAGTAAAGTGACTTCCCCAAGGTCACGCAGCAGGTGAATGGCAGGGCTGGGATCAGTGGCGGAGTCAGGTTTCTTGAGCCCCGGCTCCATATACTCCATATACTAAGCCACTCTTTCTAAATTCTGGGCTAGTGGTTCCACAGGTTTACACGTGTCCACTGGCCTGAGGTTGGAGCGGTGGAGGCTGAACTGCCTTGAATAGGGAGAGGGAAGTTGTCATCCTCTGGGAATTGTGTGTACTCCCACTCTGGTCTAGCCTTAAGGGGATGTTGGGGACAAACTGGTCAGGGCAGAGCTGATGTCCCAAGCTCAGTTTGAGGTCAGCAGGAATGGAGGGAGAAGGAGTGGGTAGTTAAGGAGTCAAACTACTTAAAAAGTGAAATGATTCTGCTCGTCAAACCATCCCCCTCTCCTTCCAAACAATACATTATTGGTTCCTAAGCCACAGGGGTTGTGAGCCAGTTAATTTCCTGAGACCAAAAAAATCATGTTGGATGATGATGATAACTGCATGTAAATCCTTCCTATGTGCTGGGGTAGACACAAGAAGCAGTATGGCCTGGTGGATAGTTGGGCCTGGAAGTCAGAAAGACCTGGATTCTTATCCTGGCCCTGCCACTTGTCTGCTCTGTGACCTTGGGCAAGTCATTTAACTTCTCTGTGACTCAATTATTATCTGTAAAATGGTGATTTATATTGTGAGCTCAGGTGGGATATTGACTGTGTCCAACCTGATTAGGTTGTATTTACCCCAGCGCTTAGTACAGTTACTGGCACATATTCATTCATTCAGTTGTAGTTATTGAGCACTTGCTGTGTGCAAAACACTGTACTAAGCACATGGGAGAGTACAATATAAGAATAAACAGACATAGTCCCTGTCCACATCGAGCTTACAGTCTAGAGATGAGCTAAGAGTCTAGAGCACATAGTAAGTGCTTAATGAATACTGTAAAAGAAAAAGAAAATAAAGTTGGACACAGTCCCTGTCCCTCTCAGAAATCAGAGTCTAAGTGGGAGGGAGAGAGGGTACTGAACTCCTATTTTACAGTTGAGGAAACAGAGGCACAGATAAGTTAAGTGACAACCAAAATCACACAGTAGGTAAGTGGCAGCATTAGGATTAGAACCCAGGTCCTTTAACTCCGAAGTCATGCAGCTTCATTCAAGGCAGGAGGGCTCATTGGTTGCAATCCGGAATATTTGGGAATATTAGAAAACACAAGAGGATGGCTAGTGAATGATTCTGGGCACAATCGAGACCAAGTGTGAGAGGAAGGAGAAGACGAGCTTTACATGAGACTTGTTAAGGGAGGAATTGTTAGTAATACATCTGCCTCTTCAGCCACGCACAAATAAAATGGTCTCTCCACCAGTGTGTCTGCGTATACATGCATACACACATATATGTATATATATATATATATATGTATATAGAGAGTATGTATACAAAATAAATGTAGTTTTCCTTTGTGTTGGAGAAGACTTCACTAGTGGTCAAGTTCATCTATGATTATGTGTGTAGCTGAAAAGGCCAATGTGGGATCTCTGTCCTGTTTATCCTGGGAACACCAAAAGATTGTCTTCTGTCGTACTGTCAGGAGCATCTCTTTTAACACACAAGACCGAATAACTTTATAAACCAAACATTTGGTGGCTACTTGAGCCCAAAACATACCTTGTCCAGGGATAATAAGAAAGTTCACCAGCCAGATAGGGAAGGATGAGAGAGACAGAGATTTACACTCTGATAAATGGAGCCAGTGTTAATTGGATGAGACACGCAGAAATCAAATTGTCAGCTCCAAAACCCTGATCTAATACCCAGTTAGCAGAACCTGTCTCCCTTGACATTAATTGCATGTCCTCTCATCTGTCTGTCAGAGCCAGACATTGGGCTCTTAAGTTCCTGCGTTAGAAAAACAGTGTGGCCTAGACTGTAAGCTCATTGTGGGCAGGGAATGTGTCTTTTTATTGTTGTTTGTACTCTCCCCAGTGCTTAGTACTGTGCTTTGCACCCAGTAAGAGCTCAATAAATATGAGTAAATGTATTGAGAAGCAGCGTGGCTCAATGGAAAGAGCATGGGCTTGGGAGTCAGAGATCACGGGTTCGAATGGTGGCTCTGCCGCTTGTCAGCTGTGTGACTGTGGGCAAGTCACTTAACTTCTCTGGGCCTCAGTTACCTCCTCTGGAAAATGGGGATTAAGACCATGGGCCTCACGTGGGACGTAGATTGTGTCCAACCTGATTTTTATCTACCCCGGGGCTTGGAACAGTGCCTGGCACATAGTAAGTGTTTAATAAATACCATATTTATTTGTGAGAGCAAGGGGCAGAAGCAGCAAGAAGATTTAATTAAGGCACAGTATGTAGGTTGGTTTTCGAGGAGTGAAATGTGCAAGCTGGGTTGTAGTGGAGAGGAGTGAGGATAGGTAAGAGGGAGAAAACCAATTGAGTGCCTTAAAGCCGATGGTGAAAAAGGTTCTGCTTGATGCGGAGAGGGATGGGAAATCCTTGGTGGTTTTTGAGCAGTGGGGAGATGCACACAGAATGATTTTTTTTAAGTGCAATGATATTGGCAGCAGACTGAAGTATGGACTAGAGGTAGGAGAAGTTGGAGACAGGAAGATCAGAGAGGAGACTGGTGCAAGTAATTGAGATGGACTATGACAAGTACTTGGATCAGCTTGATAGCAGTTTGGATGGAGACGAAGAGATAGGATCTAGAGATGTTGTGAAGATAGAACAGGCAGCATTTAGTGACCGACTGAATATAGGGGTTGAAGCGGGGAGCCGAATCAAGGATAGTACCCATCCTTAGCCCGTTTGTATATATAGGTAAATTTTATTAAACGTTCAGTTTTATTTAGTCTGATCCCACTACTTGCGAAGATTTCTTTTTCTGTCTCTCCTATTAGAGAGGTAGCTCCTTATGGGCAGGGAATGTTTCCTGTGCCTCTGTTAAACTTCCCAAGAATTTAGTACAGTGCTTTGCACTCAGTAGGCTCTCAACAATAACCCCTATGGTTATTATGAGTGTACAAGATGCTATGAGTGAGGGACAGAGAGTGGGAAGATGCTATGGAAATCACTATCACTTTGCACAGGCTCTTGATCTTAAAGGAGAAACAAGGCTCATCCGTCTTTCATGATGGAAACATATCCGTAATTCATCTGTTTATATTAATGTCTGTCTCCCTCTCTAGACCGTAAGCCAGTTGTGGGCAGGGAACGTGTCTACCAATTCTGTTATTTTGTACTCTCCCAAAAGCTTAGTACAGCGCTCCATGCCCAGTAAGCGCTCAATAAATAAGATTGATTGGTTTGGGCATGATGGTAGGGTCACAGGTCAACTTTAGGTAGCCCGTTTTACCTAGATCTCAGTGGGGCTTCAAATCAGTTTCCAGCTGGCTTCAGTGGGGAACTCCTTGGAATCGTTTGGCCACTTGCTTAGCACTTTGCACATTATATGTTTTACTGTCATTATGGTCAAAATTGTCTACTTGGGGAATGCAAGCAACCCCAACAGGAGCACCTCAGCATCCCCTCTTTCATTCATTCATTCATTCATTCATTCATTCAATCAATCGTATTTACTGAACACTCACTTTGTGCCTGTCTACTTGTTTCGTGTTGCTGTCTGTCTCCCTCTTTTAGATTGTGAGCCCGTTGTTGGGCAGGGATTGTTTTTATCTGTTGCTGAATTGTACATTCCAAGTGCTTAGTACAGTGCTCCGCACACAGTAAGCGCTCAATAAATACGATTGAATGAATGAATGCAAAGCACTGTCCTAAACACTTAGCACTGTTCATTAAGCCGATAACCATTATCATTGTTCCCAACAGCTTTAAAGCCTCGAGACCAGGTCTAACCATATAGCAAAGGGAAAGGGCGAATAGGGAGCTGTCATCCACAGGTATTCGCTTTCAGTTCAGTCAAAAGCCGAGTTTTTTGACTGGAAAATTGCAAGTTTGCTTGTGAAGACCTGCTCTAAGATTACATTCCCTCAAGAAAGGCAGTCCAGCCTTTTAGATGACTCAGTTTCTGGCAAGATGTCAATTCCTAATGCTGGAGGAAAATGATGAATTATTCAAAGTAAGTGATATAATCGTGGCTTCCGCTTTTCTTACTAGGAGAGTATTGATTATGGCCCATTACAAGCCACTGGGGCTGCCAGCCAGCAGTCCACATGGCACCATCGTGAAATGGCAGGAGATTTTCTTTTGGCCTTAGGTTGACCATCCTCCCCAGTCAATCAACCAATCACATTGATTGAGTGCTTCCTGTGTGCGGAGCACTGTACTAAGCACTTGGGAGAGTATAATATAATAAAGTTGGTACTGTGGAAAGGGCACGGGCCGGGGAGTCAGAGATCATGGGTTATAATTCCGCCACCGCCGCTTGTCAGCTGTGTGATTCTGGGCAAGTCACTTCACTTCTCTTTGCCTCAGTTCCCTCATCTGTAAAATGGGGCTGAAGACTGGGAGCCCCACATGGGACAACCTGATGACCTTGTATCCCCCCCAGCGCTTAGAACAGTGCTCTGCACATAGCGCTTAACAAATACCAACATTATTATTATTATTACTACCCATTTTGGCTATGGGAGGGAGAGTCAAGCAGAGGCCTACCCATTCCATTCCCAGCTTGGGCAGTGGCTAGCAAGTGGAAGGCAATCTGCTACAAGTCAAAACTCACCTGGGCTGGGCAGCAGCGGCATGGGAGAGAGTCAGGGCAAAGACTCAAATTTATAGCACGGAAGAAGGCGGTGGTAAACCATTTCCATATTTTTACCAAGGAAACTCTATGGATGCACTATCAGAAAGATTTCAGGTAGAGGCGGGGCGTTCTGGGAGGAACGTGTCCATGTAGTCGCTATGGGTCCATGGAGTCGCTATGGGTGAGGAACAACATGCCTTAATGGCAAGAGCATGGGCTTGGTAGTCAAAGGTTGTGGGTTCTAATCCCAACTCTGCCACTTGTCTGCTGTGTGACCTTGGGCAAGTCACTTAGCTTCTCTGGGCCTCAGTCACCTCATCTCTAAAATGGGAACTGAGACCGTGAGCCCCACGTGGGACAACCTGATCACCTTGTATCTACCCCAGCATTTAAAACAGTGCTTGGTACATAGTAGCACTTAACAAATATCATTATTATTGTTGAGAAGCAGCGTGGCTTAGTGACAAGAGCACGGGCTTGGGAGTCAGTGGTCGTGGGTTCTAATCCCGCCTCCACCACTTGTCTGCTGTGTGACCTTGGGCAAGGCACTTAACTTCTCCTTGCCTCAGTTCCCTCACTTGTAAAATGGGGACTGTGAGTCCCAAGTGGGACAACCTGATTACCTTGTATCTACCCCAGTGCTTAGAACAGTGCTTGGCACACAGTAAGCACTTAACAAGTACCATAATTATTACTATTATTATTATGGGTCAGAAACAACTAGACAGCATAAGACAAGATTAAACAAGGGGAAGGAGGCATATGTGTATATATGAGAATTTAATATGAGGCTATGGACCGAAGGGATTGACTTCTACTCCTACAAAAACAAAGCAAAGCACAGTCTTACACTGGGGCATCCAGTGTGGCTCTGCACTAATTTGGCTATTCAATGAAATTCAATTGAATTTTCCAGGCATTTAGGATTTCATGCGAGAGAGTTTCTCTCCTGAGCATGAGGTCAAACTAAAGAAATCCCTGTTTATGCAAACACTGAGGGAGTGGGGAGTGGTCTCCTAGAGTCCAGTCTCACTCGCTCAAATGGCCTCCACAATGGGAATCTTTCACCCAAGCATAATTCACACCAGTCACTACTGAGGCTGAGAATGCCAGCCACGACGGATTGTGCCAAAATAATGAACTTTATGGGGAACGTGGAACCGTTTTCTCATCGCTAATGAGGGCCCAGAGAATGTATCCCTTGACCTTGACCCTCAGGTCCATTATTTCACTGGCAAAGTTCAAGTTCATCAGCATAATTCTATTCTTTCTGCTCCGGTCTCAGTATCCGAGGGTAAGGAGACCTACTTTGCCAGACTTTATGCAGTTAGGCCTATTTAGCGGGCGGCTCTGATTTATGCAAATCTCCAGGACCGGGAATCTTTCAAGATCTCAGATCTGGAAAACCAATCGGGGTGATGTGTGGGAATCGCTGTCTGGAAGGCAGCTGCTTTGGGGTTTGCCGGCGGGGTACAAATGCCGGAGAGTTGAATTTTATTTACATTTTAAAAACAGCTCCTTGATTAATTCAGGCAGACACCAGCGAATTGGGGGAAGTGGCGTTTGAGAACTTCTGCTGCCTATAAGCACATTTATGTGTGTGTTCATGGAGTTAATTTCCAGTTTTTGATGTCCAGCTGCTGCTTTTAGAGGTGCTGCATGCTGAAACACAATAGTGTGCTGGAAAGCAGATGCGATCACCTGGAAAACACACACATGCAATTTTAATACGACATATTCACCGAAGCAGTGTAGAATGGGGTACATTTCACTCACACGCGTCATCGAATTCCCTGGTCCTTATCCGAAACCATGTCCGACAGGCTTTGAGCACTCCTGCAACACCACACAATACTCTACATTTTTTAACCTTTTTATTCTTTTGATTTTTTTCCCCCGGATTGTTCATAAATGAATCCTACTTGGTAATTATAGCTTTTGGTGTTTAAAGGTAAATTATTTAATTGGGAAAGTAGTACTAATGGCATTTGCTGAGCGCCCCCTGGGTGCAATGCAGGGTACTGTGCACAAAGCTGGTTGTAGAGGGTCCGATTCTACAGAGACTAATAATAATAATAATAATATTAATAATGATGATGGCATTTGTTAAACGCTTACTATGTGAAAAGCACTGTTCTAAGCGCTGGGGGGATACAAGGTGATCAGGTTGTCCCACGTAGGGCTCACAGTCTTCATCCCCATTTTACAGATGACGGAACTGAGGCTCAGAGAAGTTAAGTGACTTGCCCAAAGTCACCAAGATGACAAGTGGTGGAGCCGGGATAAGAATAATAATAATAATAATGTTGGTATTTGTTAAGTGTTTACTATGTGAAAAGCACTGTTCTAAGTGCTGGGGGGATACAAGGTGATCAGGTTGACCCATGTGGGGCTCACAGTCTTCATCCCCATTTTACAGAAAAGGTAACTGAGGCTCAGAGAAGTTAAGTGACTTGCCCAAAGTCACCAAGCTCACAAGTGGTGGAGTCAGGATTAGAACCCATGTCCTCCGACTCCCAAGCCCGGGCTCTTTCCGCTGAGCCACAAGGACTACCAAATTGACCTCTATCTGAGCCTCACTGATCATTTATTACTAGTTTATGAGCCCTGTGGCCCACTGAGGCTTTTCATCTACCTGAGATTCTTTCCTCTATACAGAGTATAATTCCTCCATCATTCACAATCTGTCATCGGTAAATTACACTCCAGAGCCAATGTCTTCCCACACTCCTCCTATCTACCAGGAATTGACGGATCACCTCGGCTCACGTAACGTCTGACAGTCTCCTCTTTGTTTGGCTAAATGGACTGTGTTTCTGTGATAGTTCACAGCCCAAATGCAATTATCATGAAAATAAAATGAGTTTCACTAAGCATTCCGAACCCTATATAATCAATTACCTTAAACACTTTTCCTGCCTTTTTCTGAGGTCCAAACTTTTCATAAATATCTGTCTCTCTAATCCAACATCTCAGAAGCGTAAACAGGATCGGTCAGAACTGATCTAATCTTTCAGTTGGGGAAACCGAGGCATGCAAAACTAGAAGAACCAGAAAAAAACTCAGTGCAGAAGTGGAGACCAGCTAGAACCAAAACCAGGGCATCCAGCAACCCTACTTTAGAGGAAAAATTATCTGTCTGTGACTCTTTTAAAATGTAAAATCATTCACCCTCAATTATCCATGCTAATGGAGAGAGCAGTGGATATTCCACACACTTGGCTACTCTATGCTCACCTACCCTGAGGGGACGAGATGGGCCCAGAGTCCAAATGGGTTGGTGTTTGGAAGAGGCAAGGAGAGAGGAAGGTTGGAACAAGAAGAGGATGGAGAGGACTCAGTTAATCAATTATTGGTATTTATTGAGCACTTACTGTGTGCTGTGCATTGTACTGAGCACTTAGTATGATACAACATAAGCATAAGCACGATATATCAGAAATGATCGACACAATCCCTGCCCACAACGAGCTTACCGTCTACAAGAGAGGCAGACAAATTAAATTACGGATTAAGGGAAATAGTAGGGTATAAGGACATTTTCATAAATGGGGCTGGGATTAAAAGATTAAAAGTGATCAGGCGAAAGTGTGACTGGTTTGCTTTCCAGGTCGCTCCCCTCCCCATGAGAGAACTCTGGAGGCTGGACCCCCAGTCAGAGAGCTGTTATGGATGGATCCCTGGGCACTTGTTCTGAGATGCAAGAAGAAGATCCTCAGGCTAGTGTTGATGTCTTTTTCAATTTGCCACAAATCCTCCCCCAGGCCCTTCTCTGTTCCTAACCCAACAATTGTGGAAATCTCTCAGCTCTCCTGTTGATTATTGCTAATTACGTGCTTAATTTAATTTGCAGAAAGAGGCCTTCTAGACTATATGGAAATATTTAAGCCCCAAAACACACGCTTCTGCGAAGTTAATAATCCATTTCCCTGCCTCATCCTTGTCTCGCTTTGCTTCTTGAGGTTTTTTGGGGTTTTTTAATGGTATTTGTTAAGCACTTACTCTATGCTAGGCACACTGCTAAGCACTGGGGTAAATACAAGCTAATCAGGTTGGATACGAGCACTGGGGTAAATACAGGCTAATCAGATTGGATACAGTCCTTGTCCCACATGGGGCTCACAGTCTTAATTCCCATTTTACAGATGAGGAAAATGAGGCACAGAGAAATTAAGTGACTTTCATTCATTCAATCATATTTATTGAGCACTTATTGTGTGCAGAACACCAGCCTAAGCGGTTGGAAAGTACAATTTGGCAACAGATAGAGACAATCCCTACCCAACAATGGGCTCACAGTCTAGAAGGGGGAGACAGACTACAAAACAAGAAGACAGGCATCAATAGCATCAAAATAGATAAATAGAATTATAGATATCAACACATCACTAATAAAATAAATAGAATAATAAGTATGTACAAATATACACAAGGGCTGTGGAACTGGGAAGGGGGTAGGGCAGAGGGAGGGAGTAGGGGTGATGGGGAGGGGAGGAGGAGCAGAGGAAAAGGAGGTGCTCAGTCTGGGAAGGCCTCCTGAAGGAGGTGAGTTCTCAGTAGGGCTTTGAAGGGGGTTGAGAGGAAGTTTGGCAGATGTGAGAGGAGAGGGGATTCCAGGCCTGAGGTAGGACATGAGCCAGCAGTTGATGTGGGACAGTTGAGAATGAGGCACAGTGAGGAGGTTAGAGGCAGAGGAGCGGAGTGTGCGGGCTGGGCCGGAGAAGGAGAGAAGGAAGGTGAAGTACGAGGGGGGCAAGGGGATGGAGAGCCTTTGACAGGAGTGAGGAGTTTTTGCTTGATGCAAAGGCTGATAGGCAACCACTGGAGATTTTTGAAGAGGAGATGACATGCCCAGAGCACTTCTGTAGAAAAGATAATCCGGGCAGCAGATGGAAGTATAGATTGAAGTGGGAGAGAGACAGGAGGATGGGAGATCAGAAAGGAGGCTGATGCAGTAATCCAGTCAGGATATGAGAGATTGTACCAACAAGGTAGACATTTGGATGGAGAGGAAAAGGCGGATCTTGGCAGTGTTGTGAAGGTGAGACCAGTAGGTTTTGGTGATGGATTGGATGTGTGGGGTGAACAAGAGAGCGGAGTCAAGGATGACACCAAGGTTGCGGGCTTGTGAGATGGGAAGGATGGTAGTGCCATCCACAGTGATGGGAAAGTCAGAGAGAGGACAGGGTTTTGGAGGAAAGATAAGGAACTCGGTCTTAGACATGATGAGTTTTAGGTCATGGACAGACATCCAGGTGGAGATGTCCTGAAGGCAGGAGGAGATACAAGCCTGGAGGGAGGGAGAGAGAACAGGGGAAGAGATGTAAATTTGGGTGTCATCTGTGTAGAGATGATAGTTGAAGCCGAGAGAGTGAAGAAGTTCACCAAGGGAGTGAGTGTAGATGGAGAACAGAAGGGGACCAAGAACTGATCCTTGAGGAACCCCTACAGTTTGGGGATGGGAGGGGGAGGAGGAGCGCACAAAGGAGACAGAGAATGAATGGCCAGAGAGATGAGGATATCCAGGAGAGGACGGAGTCCAGGAAGCCAAGGTTGTATAATGTGCTGAGGAGAAGGGGATGGTCGACAGTGTCGAAGGCAGCCTCATGAGAGGATTAGGATAGAGTAAAAGCCATTGGATTTTGCAAGAAGGTGGTCATTGGTGACCTTTGAGAGGGCAGTTTTGGTGGAGTGGAGGGGACAGAAGGCAGATTGGAAGAGGTCTAGGAGGGAGTTGGAGTTGAGGAATTCAACTTGCTCAAAGTCGCACAGCAGACATATGACAGAGCAGGATTAGAAGACAAGTCTTCCTGACTCCTGGGCTCTCTATATATAGACCTGGGCTCTATCCCCTAGACCATGCTGCTTCTTTCTGTTTCCTTTTTCCCATAGATTCTGCCATTCTCTCTGCCTGGAATGGACAAACCCTGCAGGCCTCCCTCCAGAGGCTGGGGTTCTCCAGGACTCTTTCCTCTCTTGCCATCCTTTTTTCAACCATGCCCGAACTCATGCTTTGCCCATATAGTTGGGGAGAGCAGTGGTCGTGGGTTCCCCTGAATGAATTTAGCCAGTATGAACTATTGGTCAAGCAATCCTCACCCTAGTGGATAGTACTCTAACCACTAGGCTCCGAGAAGCAGCACGGGGTTGAGAGTCTGAAGGACCTGGGCTCTAATCCCGGCTCCTCCATGTGCCTGCTATATGACCTTGGCAAATCACTTCACTTCTCTGTGCTTCAATTACCTCATCTGTAAAATGGGGATTAATTTGGTGAGCCCCATTTGGGACAGGGACTGTGTCCAACCCATTCGCCTTGTATCTACCCCAGTGTAGATGTACAGTGCCTGGCACATAATAAACACTTAATGAATGCACAATTATTATTATTATTGTTATTATTGTTGTTGTTTATTGTTGTGCAATACAAATAAATAAAATTACAGATATGTAAATAAATGGTTTGGGGCTTTCAGGGGAAGAGCAAAGGGATAAATAAAATAACAGATATGTATATGAATGTTTTGGGGCTGGGAGAGGGAAAGAGCAAAGGGAACAAGTCAGGGTGACACAGAAGAGAGTGGGAGTTGAGGAAAAGTGGGACTTATTCTGGGAAGACCTCTCAGAGGAGATGTGCCTTCAGTAAGGCTTTGAAGGGGAAGAGAGTGGTTGTCTGTCAGTTTAGAGGAGGGAGGGTGTTCCAGGTCAGAGGCAGGACGTGGACAAGGGGTCGGTGGTGAGACAGATGAGATCGAGGAACAGTGAGAAGGTTAGCACTAAAGGAGCGAAATGTGCGAGCTGGTTTGAAGAAGAAGAGAAGTGAGGTTATCTAAGAGGGGGAGAGGTGGTGAAGTGCTTAAGGCAATGGAAAGGAGTTTTTGCTTGATATTGAGGTGAATGAGCAGCCAATGGAGTTTTTAGAGGAGTGTCGTGACGTGTCCAGAATGTTTTTGTAGAAAAATGACCTGGGCAGCAGAGTGTAGTATGGACTGGAGTTGGGAGAGACAGGAGGCTGGGAGGTTAGTAAGGAGGCTGATGCAGTAATCCAGGCGGGATAGGATTCAATCATTCATTCAATAGTATTTATTGAGTGCTTACTATGTGCAGAGCACTGTACTAAGCACTTGGAATGTACAAATCGGTAACAGATAGAGACAGTCCCTGCCCTTGGATGGGCTTACGGTCTAATCGGGAGAGACGGACAGACAAGAACAATAGCAATAAATAGAATCGAGGGGAAGAACATCTCATTAAAACAATAGCAAATAAATAGAATCAAGGTGATATACATCTCATTAACAAAATAAATAGGGTAATGAAGATATATACAGCTGAGCGGACAAGTACAGTGCTGAGGGGATGGGAAGGGAGAGGGGGAGGAGCAGAGGGAAAGGGGGGAGAAGAGGGTTTAGCTGTGGAGAGGTGGGGGGGTAGAGGGAGCAGAGGGAAAAAAGGGGGGAGCTCAGTCTGGGAAGGCCTCTTGGAGGAGGTGAGCTCTAACTAGGGTTTTGAAGAGGGAAAGAGAATCAGTTTGGCGGAGGTCAGGAGGGAGGGCATTCCAGGACCGCGGGAGGATGTGGCCGAGGGGTCGATGGCGGGATAGGCGAGAACGGGGGACGGTGAGGAGGTGGGCGGCAGAGGAGCGGAGCGTGCGGGGTGGGCAGTGGAAAGAGAGAAGGGAGGAGAGGTAGGAGGGGACAAGGTGATGGAGAGCCTTGAAGCCTAGAGTGAGAAGTTTTTGTCTGGAGCGGAGGTCGATAGGCAACCACTGGAGGTTTTTAAGAAGGGGAGTGACAGGCCCAGAGCGTTTCTTCAGGAAGATGAGCTGGGCAGAGGAGTGAAGAATAGACTGGATGTTGATTGTACTCATGTGGTAGCAGTATGGTTGGAGAGGAAAGGGTGGATTTTAGCTAAGTTGTGAAGATAGGACTGACAGGATTTTGTGACAGACTGAATACGTGGGTGGAACGAGAGAGGGGAGTCAAGGATAAAGCCAAGGTTACGAGCTTGTGAGACAGGAAGGATGGTGGTGTCGTCAACAGTGATGGGAAAGTGAGTGGGAGGACGGGGTTTGGGTGGGAAGATAAGTTCAGTTTTAGCCATATTACGTTTGAGCTGATGGGAGGGCATCCAAGTAGAGAGGTCTTGCAGGCGGGAGGAAATGCGAGATTGCAGAGAGGGAGAGAGATCGGGGCTGGAGATGTAGATTTGGGTGTCGGCAGCATAGAGGTGATAGTTGAAGCCGCGTGAGTGAATGAGTTTTCCAAGGGAGTTGGTGTAGATGGAGAAAAGTAGGGGACCCAGAATTGCACCTTGAGGGACCCCCACAGTTAGGGGATGGGAGGCAGAGGAGGAGCCTGCTAAGAATGAGCAGCCAGAGAGATAGGAGGAGAACCAAGAGAGGACAGTGTCAGTGAAAAAATGTCAATGTCAGTGAATGCGTGAATAATACCATAGAAGAGTTAGTATTCCTCTAGCTTGTTCTGTGAAGGAAATATATCTATCAACTTTTTTATAATGTACTCTCCGGAGTGCTTAGTACAGTGTTCTGCATGTAGTAAGCGCTCAATAAGCATCATTAATTGAGTGATTAGTTGACTGGATCCCTACTATGTTGAAGCCAGGACCCTGGCTGCCATCCTCCCATCCTCAAGGAAAGGCATTCCAGCCTTCCAACTCTGGTCTAGATTAGTACAGTGTTCTGCACATGGTAAGCACTCAGTAAATACCATTGATTGATTGGTTATTATTATTAATAATCATATTTATTGAGTGCTTACTGTGTGCAAAGCACTGTACTAAGCGCTTGGTAGAGTACATCCCAACATCAAGCTCACAGTCCAAAGAATAAGAATAAGGTTGGAGTAAGAACACACAACCATGTGCAGTGGAGCAAAAAGGTCAGACTACTGGTTCGTCCTGCCCATTATCCTGATGTTGTCATGGTGTTAGGATGCCTGAGGTGATGGTTAGTTACTCTCATAGTCTTACACCTTCCTAGTTGGGGATGAACCTCCCTACCTTTTAGACTGTGGAGCTCTATGTGGGTCAGTGGCTTTGTCTGATCTTTTTTTTTCCATGGGATTTGTTAAGCCCTTAGTATTTGTCAAGCACTGCTCTAAGTGCTAGGGTAGATATGAGCTTACCAGGCCAAATACAGTCCCTGTCCCACATGGGGCTCACAGTCTAAGCAGGAGGGAGAATGGGTATTGAATTCCCATTTTGCAGTTGAGGAAGGTGAGGCACAGAGAAATGAAGCGTCTTGCCCAATGTCACACAGCAGACAAGTGGAAAGTGGACCGACCTGATTAGGTTGTATCTACTTCAGTGTTTATAGGTGCTTATTATTATGATTGTGATTATGATTATTATTCTCTAACTTTTATCTTTAATAAGCCATTATAGGCATCTTACCCCTACGTTATTTAAACTATTCTAGAACTTGTAGACATTATGTACTTGCAAAGTTTCCTGTAGCGGTAAATCCAGTCAGGTGTAGGCTGGGGGCCGTAATAGAGAGTGGGTGTAAGTGGTAATGGACTGTGGTTGGGGAGAGTGACCTGTGAGCTATACCACATTCAGGATTAAGTGGATCTGAGCAAAAATATGCTAATAAACTCCCTCCACCCTGATCATAGCTTCTACCTCCTTCCTCCCTCATGGCCTGGCCTGATTCCCCTTAAGTGGGGCAACTGAAGCAGCAGGGGATGGTGAGGGTGAAACAGAGCTACTTAGAAACTCAAAAGAGCCCTGGGCTAATAGTCGTAGGACTGCTTCAAAAATGGGCAGTAGCTAGGACAGCGGACTCCTCTCGCTCACTTCTGTGCCTGCGGCAACCAAACCAAAGTAAGATACCAGCAGGTTAGCTTGGTCCCCACAAGAATGCCGGGCCTGCAATCCCAGCATTTATTGCACCACACTGAACACCTAGAGACTATTATTTCATATAGAACTTTTGAACTCCCTCTATATGCTCCACTTCCTCCTTATTAGCTAGGAGTGAAGTTACGCTGTCGAGTCGTCTCTGACCCTTAGCGACATCATGGACACATCTCTCCCAGAACACCCCACCTCCATCTGCAATCGTTCTGGTAGTGTACGCATAGAGTTTCCTTGGTAAAAATACAGAAGTGGCTTCCCACTGTTTCCTTCCACGCAGTTAACTTGAGTCTCTGACCTCGATTCTCTCCCATGCCGCTGCTGCCCAGGACAGGTGAGTTTTGACTTGTAGCAGATTGCCTTCCACTCGCTAGCCACTGCCCAAGCCAGGAATGGAATGGATAGACCTCTGCTTCACTTTCCCTCCTGTGATTGAGAGTGGTTAGAGTACTGGAAACACTTCAGGTGCGACCCTGAAAGGGGCAGGAATGCAACTGGAAACAGTAATAATAATAATTATGGCATACGTGTCAAGACTATTAAGCACTGGGATAGATACAAGATAACCAGCAGCGTTGAGAAGCAGTGTGACTCAGTGGAAAGACCCAGGGCTTGGGAGTCAGAGGTCATGGGTTTGAATCCTGGCTCTGCCACTTGTCAGCTGTGTGACTGTGGGCAAGTCACTTCACTTCTCTGTGCCTCAGTTACCTCATCTGTAAAATGGGGATTAACTGTGAGCCTCACGTGGGACAACCTGATTACCCTGTATCTACCCCAGCGATTAGAACAGTGCTCTGTACACAGTAAGCGCTTAACAAATACCAGCATTATTATTATAACCAGATCAGTCACAGTCCCTGTCTCACATGAGGCTTGCAAAGTGATGGAGAAGGGGAACAAATGCTTAATCCCCATTTTACAGGTGGGGAAATTGAGACACAGAGGCACTGAGAGATTTGCCTAATAATAATAATGTTGGTATTTGTTAAGCGCTTAGTATGTGCAGTGCACTGTTCTAAGCACTGCAGTAGATACAGGGCAATCAGGTTGTTTCCACGTGAGGCTCACAGTCTTAATCCCCATTTTACAGAGGAGGTAAATGAGGCACAGAGAAGTTAAGTGACTTGCTCACGGTCACACAGCTGACAAGTGGCAGAGTTGGGATTCGAACCCATGACCTCTGACTCCCAAGCCCGGGCTCTTTCCACAGAGCCACGCTGCAAGATCTCACAGCAGGCAACCTGCAGAGGCAGGATTAGAGCTCAGGTGCCCTGATTCCCAGGCCTGTGCTCTTTTCAATAGGTCACACTGCTTCTCCTTTTCAATGAGAAAAGGATTTTTGGTTTCCAAAATGTTCTGTGGGAATCAGAAGGCCATGGGGTATAATCCTGTCCATGTCACTTGTCTGCTGTGTGGCCCTGGGCAAGCCATTTCACTTTCTGTGCCTCAGTTACCTGTTCTGTAAAATGGGAATTGAGTTGTGAGCCCCACGTGGGACAGTGACTGAGTCCAACTCAATTTGCTAGTACCCACCCCAACGTTTTTGCAGTGTCTGCCTCATAGTAAGCGCTCAATGACTACCTCAATTATTAGTAGTAGTAGTAGTAGTAGGCAGCCCAATCCTGGCCAGATTTTGGAATGCTCTTGGGACACTGAGCCCTTTCCAGATGTTCTTTTTAAACTCCCCAGAGTTTTAGGGGCGAGGCACCCCCTATAATTTCTGCCGATTCGGTTCTCGGGAGTGCCATCCCACCATCCGAATGACCTAGGGCAGAATTCCATAGGCCAGCCAGGGCGAATTCTCCTATGCAGCGACGCTGTTGGAAACCTCAGCTAACTGGCCCATCTGGCAGAGCCGCAGGCCAGCCCAGATGGGGCTGGTTCAGCCGGGATCGCTGACCTCTGGCCCTGTGTCCAGTGGCAGGCCCAGAAACTGCCCAGATAAGCTGGTCCAGGGTGGGCAGTGCCGATGCCAGAGCCTCTACCACCCAGGCAGTGGCAGAGACGAGGTCGCACAGCCGATGGGTCTTGCTCTCTCTGTCCTTCTCCTCATTCCTTTTATTAATCTCCACTTTATTCTTTCTTTATTTCTCTTTCCTTCTCTCCCATTAGTCTTTTATTTTCCTCTTTACTTCTACTACTAACAATAATTGTTGTATTTATGAAGCACTTACTATGCGCCAAGTATTGTACCTAGCCCTGAGGTAGATACTAGATAATCAGGTCCCACATGATTATTACCTTAACTGTAAGCTCGTGGTGGGCAGGGAATGTATCTAATATAGTGTACTCTCCCAAGAGCTTAGTACAGTGCTCTGTGCACAGTAAGTGCTCAATAAATATGGCTGACTGACCAACTGACATGAGACTCACAGTCTAAGTAGGAGGGAGAAGAGGTATTGAATCCCCATTTAGCAGATGAGGGAAGAGAGGCACTGAGAAGTTAAGTGGCTTGCCTGAGGTTGCACAGCAGACAAGTCACGGAGCCGGGATTAGAACACAGGTCCCCTGACCACCCCGAGGCCCGTGCTGCTTCTCTCCTCCTTTCTCCCTCCCCTCTTCTCTCTTTCTGATCCCACCCTCCTTCCACCACCAGATTTAACTGTCAACTTTCTCAAAGTCTATGTTGAATCTTCCCAGCCCCGCCTCAGCTCTAACCCCTTTGATTAGGCCTTATCAGCTCAAGGGGGCAGCCCACATAGTTTTTTCGGAGTCATAAAAAATGCCAGTATTTATTGGGAATAAGTCATGTCCAGCTAAGGAAGATCCAAAGTGGATGTCATTCCCATGGTACATTGCTCACACACCAGTCACAAAATCCCCACTATAGATCCTTGTGCTGGATTCAGGATCAACAAGGAATTCCCCTCAAAACGTTCTTCCCTAAAACATTTGCCAGCATATCACTTGGCTGGTATATTTTCCGGGTGTGGCAAATTTCTCTTTTAATCATATTAATTTCCCATGGCATCAGAACAAACATTCTGTAGACTGTTTACTGATGTATATTTCCAAGAAGAGCACATTTTGTAGAAGGATGACTGGAAAAAAGGCATTCTAGTTTTTCCTGCTTAAAGGGTCCTGAGCCTGCCCTCCCAAAATGAGCTCTCATGCCATTCATTCATTCAGTCATATTTATTGAGCGCTTACTGTGTGCAGACCACTGTAATAAGCGATTGGGAATGTACAATTCGGCAACAGAGAGAGACAATCCCTGCCCAACAAAGGGCTCCCAGTCTAAAAGACTGCCATGTGCCCACCTGCAAAGAAATGTAATTATCCAGTCTCTTCACTTTGGGAAAAACTATGCAATTCTTAATAAATAAGGCAGAGA
Source organism: Ornithorhynchus anatinus (assembly GCF_004115215.2). Lineage (NCBI taxonomy): Eukaryota > Metazoa > Chordata > Mammalia > Monotremata > Ornithorhynchidae > Ornithorhynchus > Ornithorhynchus anatinus. Next base: position 95,376,811 of record NC_041732.1, on the reverse strand, counting down.
TCTCAGACGATGACTACCCATAAAATAGAAGGCAGCTTATCTGTTTTCTGATGAAGTTGCCTCGCTATCTACCAGCTCCCTGCCTGTCATTTGTGCAAAAACAAATGAAACAGTTGGACGGTAGTGTAGTCACAAGATGGATATTGTCCACTTGAAAATGAGCTTGGAACATTTATCTTTTGCTGAAAAACAAGTCCTTGGGATCACAGCCTTTTTCTTTGTCTAATGGCTTGTTTACAGGCTAGTGTGACTATTTGGCATCTATTTTGCAAAAGATTGTCCATGAGGCATAGTTGTGTGCCTACTTGGGCTGACAGGATATGTGTAATTGGAAAGTAATAATAATGTTGATATTTGTTAAGCACTTACTATGTGCAGAGCACTGTTCTAAGCGCTGGGGTAAACACAGGGGAATCAGGTTGTCCCACGTGGGGCTCACAGTCTTAATCCCCATTTTACAGATGAGGGAACTGAGGCCCAGAGAAGTTAAGTGACTTGCCCACAGTCACACAGCTGACAAGTGGCAGAGCTGGGATTCGAATTTATGAGCCCTGACTCCAAAGCCCGTGCTGTTTCCACTGCGCCACGCTGCTTCTCTACCAAGTCCTGTCTTTACTACGAGATTGTTCCTGATATTTTTCCAGTCTGGGTTTTCCTAGTAGAAAGAGCAAGCCTGGGAGTCAGGAGGCCTGGGTTTTAATCCTGGCTCTGCCACTTGCCTGCTGCGTGACCTTGGTCATGTCACTTAACTTCTCCATACCTCAGATTCCTTATCCATAAAACCTGTTCAACACCTGTTTTCTCTCCCACTTAGAATCTAAGTCCCATGCAGCTTAGGGACTGTGTCTGACTCAATTATTTTGTATCTAACCTGGCAGTAAGTAGAGTGCTTGGCACATAGTTTGCCCTTAGCAAATATTATTATTATTACTACTGTTTTTGGTGTTATTATTATCATCACTGCGATCATTATCACCCTTCTTTTACCTGAATGTTGGTATCACATCGTCATGGCTTAAGAGGGAATTTCTCCAAATTTTTGTTGCTTGACTCAAATAAAGGAAGTGGGTCAACAAACTCTGTTACCCCGTGCTCTCCCAAGTGCTTAGTACAGTGTTCTGCACTGAAAGCGCTCAACAAATATGATTGACTGATTGAATGAAATAAGGCACAGACCACAGAGATACACTCTGTGCTGGCCAGTTGGAGGAAAGGATCTGGGATGTAAGAACAGCTCAGGCTTGAAGAAATCTAAATAGGTTTATCACCATGAAGCTTAACACCTCAATCTTTCTCATACCTTGCTATCCCTCCCAAGGAAGAGGAACCTACAGTTAGTTATCTATTAACCCAAGCCCATCCAGTCTTCCTTCCCTGTAATCAATAAATGGTATTTATTGAGTGCTAACATGTACTGAGCACTGTAATAAGCACTTGAGAGAGTACAACACAACAGAGCTGGTAGACACCGTTACAGGCAGATCCCTGCCCACAAGGTGCTTGCAATCTAGAGGAGGAGATAGACATTAAAATAAATAATAAATTAGAGAAGCAGCATGATGTAATGGATAGAGCACAGGCCTGGGAGTCAGAACGTCATGGGATCTAATCCCGCTCTGCCACTTGTCTACGATGTGACCTTGGGCAAGGCACTTCACTTCACTGTGCCTCAGTTACCTCATCTGTAAAATGGGGATTAAGATTATGAGTCCCACATGGGACGGGCACCGTGTCCTACCCGATTTGCTTGTAACCACCCAGTGCTTAGTACAGTGCCTGGCATTTAGCAAACGCTTAACAATTACTTAAGTGTTGTGGGGCTGAAGTTGGGATTAATGTCAAGATCTGTACTCTGAGAGGTCACTGTCATGGCAGCTGCAAACAATAGCTAAACCAGGGATGTAGCCCTCTGTCTCCTTGAGGAGGATCAGGACACGTCTTTCTATGTGAATCTTGGCCATCACTCACTGGTTTCTCCCAGATGAGACTTTGGCTGTTGCCATGCCAACGAGACATCCAGACGCTCACACATCGAGTTCATTTAACATAGAGATTTGAGCACGACAGCCCCGAAGATTTTAAAGCCATCTTTCTAAATACCTAGAAAGGATGACAACATGAGAAAATTTTCTTCAGAGGTCTTTGGAGAGAAGGTGGCAGGTCAAACTCAGAAATCTATTCAGACTAATCTGAACAGTTCACCTTCCATTTCCCCAAACAGAACTGGGCGGCTCAATGGTGGCTGCTTTGCCCAAACTGTCTTTTATTCCCAAAGCATCTGAGCAAAGCATCTCAAGTTTTCCAGTGGCCTAATGGAAAGAGCACTGGGATGGAAATCAGAGGGCTTGGGCTCTAATCCCAGTTCTTCCACTTGCTTGCTGTATAACCTCAGGCAAGTCATTTAACTTTTCTGTTCTTCAGTTTCCCCATTTGTAAAATGAGAATTAAAGGCCTGTTCCCTTCCTACTTGAACTGTGAGTCCCGTGAGGGACGGGGACTTTGTCTGACTTGCTCTCTTGTTTCTACCCAACACTTACTACAATGTTTGGGATATCATTACTTACTAAATAGGACTATTACTATTATTATTATTACTAGTATTGTCTCCAGACAACTCCAGTACCTCTTGGCCCTTCTTCTCCATGGGATTATTTGACACTTTCGTTTCATTTTAAAAATATGATTCCAATTTGCTGCATCTTACCTCTTGCTTTTCTGGAAAGACAATCGATTCTAGCAGCAGGGAATAAAAGTAGCCAGAGACCAGTATAGTTATAGAGTGCCACCATGGTTCCAGTCCATAAAAGACTTATCATCATCATTAGACTGTGAGCCCGTCATTGGGCAGGGATTGTCTCTATCTGTTGCCAAATTGTACATTCCAAGCGCTTAGTATAGTGCTCTGCACATGGTAAGCACTCAATAAATACTATTGAATATATAAATCATCATTATCAGTGGTTTTCAATAATTATGACACTTGTTAAGCACTTACTATATGCCAAGCACTGTTGTAAGACTGGGGTCAGGTTGGACATAGTCCTTGCCCTACACGGGGCTCCCGGGATTAATCCCCATTTTACAGATGAGGGACCTGAGGCACAGAGAAATGAAGTTATGTGTCCAAGGTCATGCAGCAGACATGTGGAGAAGCCGAGATTAGACCGAGCATTTACTGTGTGCAGAACACTGTATTCAGTTCTTGGAAGAGTACAATACGATAGACTTGGTAGACATGTTCCTTGCCCACAATGAGCCAAATCTGTTCTCTGGTGGAACTGACGATCCATCTTTCCTCCTCTTCCTCAAGGAAGGATTCCCAAAGTTGGCTGACAACAAGGACGATGGAAACAGAAGCATATAAGGGTATTCCTCTTGTGGAGGAAGTATATTTGTATTAATATCTGTCTCCCCCTCTAGACTGTAAGCTCATTCTGGGCAGGGAATGCGTCTATTGTTTTATTTAATTGTGCTCTCCCAAGCACTTAGTACAATGCTCCGCAAACAGAAAGCTCTAAGGAAATACTGACTGACTTCCCAAAGAGTCAAATTTGGATTGGCTTGAAATTCTTCAGGCCATTTTCAAACTAGTATAATATTATTTCTTCTTTTAGTGGGTCTTTATTTTTCTCTTGATTCCTTCTCACTCACTACTAAACTTGCTTGGATCCCTCAAAACCAAGAAGTGAAAGTAGAGAGGGGAAAGATTTGTCATGCTCAAGGAGTTGCCCCAGAAGTCAATCAATCAATTGTATTTATTGAGCAATTACTAGTGTGCAGTGTTGTGGATGCAGAATTTAAGCTTTTGGGAGAGTACAATAAAATAGAGTTGATAGATATGCTGCCTGCCCACAATGAGTTTACAGTCTAGAGGGGGACACAGACATTGATATGAATAAATAAGTTACAGGTATGTACACAGGTGCTGTGGGACTGAGGGAGGGGTGAATATAAGGTGCAAATCCAAGTGCGAGGGCGATGCAGAAGGGAGTGGGAGGAAGAGGAAATGAGGGTACACCAGACTTAGTCCGGGTAGACCGGAGTTTGGAGAACTCAGCTCCTTCTGAAGAGACCTTCAAGCCAGATGTAATGTTGAGAGAGCCAGCAGAGGTGCCAATTATTGTCAATGAATGTCATCTGTGCAGTATTGTGGATCCTTGCCAATTAGCAAAAGTCGCCCCTCCTCGCACAAAGAGCATCCACTGTTAATGACTTTTAGATGCTAACCATCTGCTCCTGGAGTCTAAATAGCCACCCAGCAGGGTGAGACTCAGACTCTCATTTCCAGGTCCCGTACTGTTCAGTTTCGTCCCTTGAAGGGAATGGCTGCAAGGCCCACGGTCTTCTCTGACCATGGAAAAATGGGGAAGCTGAACCGTGCTTTACTCATTTAGGATCTGCTGGAACTCTGGAGAATGAGTTTGGGGAGGAGAAGTCTCCAGGCCCTGTTTAAGCCTTCCTTCATGGAGTCACTTGTAAGTCACATTCTTATAGGGAAGCAGCGTGGGTCAGTGGAAAGAGCCCGGGCTTGGGAGTCAGAGGTCATGGGTTTGAATCCCAGCTCTGCCACTTATCAGCTGTGTGACGGTGGGCAAGTCACTTAACTTCTCTGTGCCTCAGTTACCTCATCGGCACCGATTCGGTCACACCCTCGATCTCGTCATCTCCTACCGCTGCACTATCTCCTCCCTCACCGACTCTGAAATCCCTCTCTCTGACCATAACCTTCTCACCTGCCTCATCTCTCACACTCCCTCCCCCTGCAAATCTTCACTACTGCCCCACAGAGACGTCCGCTCTCTCGATCCCATCCGTCTTTCCAATAGCATCTCTCCTCACCTTGCCGCCCTGTCCTCTCTTCCCTCTCTCGATGATCAGGTCTCCGCTCTCAACTCCACCCTCTCTACTCATCTCGACTCTCTCACCCCCCTTTCCCTCCGCCGCTCTCGCTCCACTAACCCACAGCCCTGGATCACCTCCTCTGTCCGCCTCCTACGCTCCTATGCTCGAGCTGCTGGCGAAAGTCCAAGCACCAAGCCGGCCTCACACACTTCAAATTTATCCTTTCCTGCCTTAACTCTGCCCTCTCCTCCGCCAGGCAAAACTTCTTCTCCTCCCTCATCGACACCCATGCCCGTCACCCCCGCCTACTGTTCCGGACCTTTAACTCTCTCCTTAGGCCCCCTGTTCCTCCCCCTCCCCCATCTCTCACCCCCAATGATCTGGCCACCTATTTTCTCACGAAAATCAACACGATCAGGTCTGAGCTCCCCAAAGTCACCCCTCCGCCTCTCCCCTTCCCCCCACCAACCCCCTCCCCTACTTTCCCATCCTTCCCTGCAGTATCCTCAGAGGAGATCTCCTCCCTCCTCGCAAGTGCCACCCCCTCCACCTGCGCCTCGGACCCCATTCCCTCTCACCTTATTAAAACCATCGCCCCTGCCCTCCTCCCTTCCTTAACTTCTATTTTTAACCACTCAATCTCCAAGGGCTCCTTCCCCTCTGCCTTCAAACATGCCCACGTCTCCCCCATCCTAAAAAAACCCACTCTTGACCCCACTTCCCCCTCCAGTTATCGTCCTATCTCCCTACTACCCTTCCTTTCCAAAATCCTAGAACGAGTCATCTACAATCGATGCTTAGAATTCCTTAACTCCCATTCTCTCCTAGACCCCCTCCAATCTGGCTTCCGTCCCCTCCACTCTACCGAGACTGCTCTCTCTAAGGTCACCCGTGACCTCCTTCTTGCCAAATCCAATGGCTCCTACTCCATTCTGATCCTCCTTGACCTCTCTGCTGCCTTTGACACTGTCGACCATCCCCTCCTCCTCCATACCTTATCTCACCTTGGCTTCACGGACTCTGTCCTCTCCCGGTTCTCCTCTCACCTCTCTGGCCGGTCATTCTCGGTCTCCTTCGCTGGAGCCTCTTCCCCCTCCCATCCTTTAACTGTTGGAGTTCCTCAAGGGTCAGTTCTTGGCCCTCTTCTGTTCTCCATTTACACTCACTCCCTCGGTGAACTCATTCGCTCTCACGGCTTTGACTACCATCTCTACGCAGATGACACGCAGATCTACATCTCCACCCCTGTCCTCTCCCCCTCCCTTCAGGCTCGCATCTCCTCCCGCCTCCGGGACGTCTCCACCTGGATGTCAGCCCGCCACCTAAAACTCAACATGAGCGAGACTGAGCTCCTCATCTTCCCTCCCAAACCCGGTCCTCTCCCAGACTTCTCTATCACCATCGATGGCACGACCATCCTTCCCGTCTCTCGGGCCTGCGATCTCGGTGTCATCCTTGACTCGTCTCTCTCGTTCACCCCACTCATCCTATCCGTTACCGAGACCTGCCGGTTTCACCTTTACAATATCGCCAAGATCCGCCCTTTCCTCTCCACCCAAACAGCTACCTTACTGCTACAGGCTCTCGTTATATCCCGGCTAAACTACTGCGTCAGCCTTCTCTCCGACCTCCCTTCCTCCTGTCTCACCCCGCTCCGGTCTATTCTTCACTCCGCTGCCCGGCTCATCTTCCTGCAGAAACGATCTGGGCCTGTCACTCCCCTTCTTAAACAACTCCAGTGGACCTCCGCTCCAAACAAAAACTCCTCACTCTAGGCTTCAAGGCTCTCCATCACTTGCCCCTTCCTACCTCTCCTCCCTTCTCTCTTTCTACTGCCCACCCCGCACGCTCCGCTCCTCTGCCGCCCACCTCCTCACCGTCTCTCGGTCTCGCCCATCTCGCCATTGACCCCCGGGCCACGTCCTCCCGCGGTCCTGGAACGCCCTCCCTCCTCACCTCCACCAAACTGATTCTCTTCCCCTCTTCAAAACCCTACTTAAAACTCACCTTCTCCAAGAGGCCTTCCCAGACTGAGCTCCCTTCTCCCTCTACTCCCTCTGCCACCCCCCCTTCACCTCTCCGCAGCTAAACCCTCTTTTCCCCCTTTCCCTCTGCTCCTCCACCTCTCCCTTCCCATCCCCACAGCACTGTACTCGTTTGCTCAACTGTATATATTTCCGTTACCCTATTTATTTTGTTAATGAATTGTACATCGCCTTGATTCTATTTAGTTGCCATTGTTTTTACAAGATGTTCTTCCCCTCAACTCTATTTATTGCCATTGTTCTTGTCTGTCCATCTCCCCTGATTAGACTGTAAGCCCATCAAACGGCATGGACTGTCTCTATCTGTTGCCGACCTGTTCATACCAAGCGCTTAGTACAGTGCTCTGCACATAGTAAGCGCTCAATAAATACTATTGAATGAATGAATGAATGAATAAAATGGGGATGAAGACTGTGAGCCTCACATGGGACAACCTGATTACCCTGTATCTACCCCAGCGCTTAGAACGGTGCTCTGCACTTAGTAAGCACTTAACAAATACCAACATTATTATTATTATTCTTGGACTCTGACTCCAGAAGGTCACAGATGAGAGGAAAAAATATACACTGACTGACAGCCAGACTTTATCCTGAGATGACCAGATCTTCATCGATCCTGCAAATGGGCAGATTTTCAAACTGTGCTGATTGTAGGACCCTGGTCTCTAGGCTTGAAGCTCTTAATGGGTAGGAGCCCTGTTTCTGCAATTCCGTTGTACTGTGCTCTCCCAAGTGCTTAGTACAGTGCTCTGCACATAGTACATAGCTCGTAACATTGGCATTATCCTCGACTCCTCTCTGTCATTCAACCCACATATTCAATCCACCAAATCTTGTCAGTCCCACCTCCACAACATTGCTAAAATACGCTCTTCCCTCTCCGTCTAAACAGCTAACACATTAATACAATCACTCATCCTATGCGGCATGGCATAGTGGAGAGAGCGTGGGCCTGGGAAGGTTACAGGTTCTAATCCTCACTCTGCTGTTTGTCTGCTGTGTGACCTTGGGCAAGTTACTTCACTTCTCTGGGCCTCAGTTACCTCATCTTTAAAATGGGAATAATCGAGATTTTGTATCGCACATGGGACAGGGTCTGTGCCCAACCTGATATGCTTGCATCCAACCCAGTGCATAATACAGTGCCTGGCACATAGTAAGCACTCAACAAATACCATTATTTTATTATCATTATTATTGTTACTATTATTATTCCTCCTGGATTACTGTAGCAGCCTCCTTGCTGAACTCCCAGCCTCCTGTCTTGCTCCACTCCAGTCATTCATTCATTCATTCATTCATTCATATTTATTGAGTGTTTACTGTGTGCAGAGCACTGTACTAAGCACTTGAATCCATATTTCATCTTGCTGCCCAGATCATTTTTCTATAAAAACATTCAGAACATGTTTCCCCACTCTTCAAAAACCAAAACTCCTTACCATTGGCTTAAAAGCAGTCGATCACCTTGTCCCTTCCTACCTCACCTCACTACTCTCCTACTACAACCCAGCCCGCACACTTTGCTCCTCTAATGCTAACCTTCTCAGTGTGCCCCGATCTCGTCTATCTTGCCACCGACCCCTAGCTCACATCCTACATGTGGCCTGGAAGGCTCTCCTTTCTCAAATCTGACAGAAAATGACACTCCCCACCTTCAAACTCTTATTGAAGGCACCTCTCCTCCTAGAGGCCTTCCCTAAGCCCCCTTTCCTCTTCTCCCACTCCTTTCTGGACCGTCCTGACCTCCTCCCTTTGTTCTTCCCCCCTCCCAGCCCCACAGCACTTATACACACATTTGTAACTTATTTATTTATATTAATGTCTGCCGCCTCCTCTTCTAGACTGCAAGCTCTTTGTGGACAGGGAATATGTCTGTTTACTGTTATTGTATTCTCCCAAGTGCTTAGCAGAGTGCTCTTCACCCAGTAAGCACTCAATAAATATAACTGAATGAATGAGTGAATGAATAATAAGTGCTCAATAAATACCTTTGATTGATTGATTGAATCTCCATCCTTGACTTTCCTGTAGACTGAAAGATCTTTGTGGGCAGGGAACGTGTCTACCAACTCTGTTGCACTGCATTCTCACAAGCACTTAATACACTGCTCTGCACACGGCAGGAATTCAATAAATGCTATTGATTCATTGATTTTACTTCCAGCTCAAAGCTCAGAAATGAGAGGAGCCCTAAGGAAAACCCAAGGAGGCTCTCTCTAAAACCAAGCCCCCTCCTTCTTTAAACGATTTAAACTTTGTGACACTGACTTGGCAGTCAATTGATCAATAGTATTTACTGGGTGGTTACTCTTTGCAGAGCACTGTACTAACAGCTTGGGGACGGTATAGTACAATAGTGTTAATAGACATGATCTCTGCCCTAAAGGAGCTTACAGTCAATCCGTCAGTGGTATTTATAGAATGCTTACTGTGTGCAGAGCACCGTACTAAGAGCTTGGGAGAGTACGATACAACAGAGTCGGTAGACACGTTGCCAGTCCACAAAGAAGTCTAGAAGGGAAGACAGATGCTGGAATAAATTGCAATCGAATCTATTCCCAAATTGCTGAGCCAGGCAATGAAACTTTGGAGATCCAGCTGTGACTGCCAAAAAACAAATATGAAAAAAAAATACGTAGTCAGACAATCATATTTATTGAGTACTTCCTGTGTGTAGAGCACTGTACCAAGCGCTTGGGAGAGTACAATATAACAACATTATAAGAAGGAGCGGCCTGTTCTAGCAGTCAGAAAGTCAGTCCATTGCCTTCCGGGGCAAAAGCTACGAAACAACTGAACCTCGAATACGGATTTTATTAGTCTTCATCCTCCAGATGCTGTCTCCATCTAACAATTGTCTCACCTCTTGCATGCATCTGCCCACTTCTCCTCCCCGCTATGCCATCTGCTTCTCCGGGTCCTCTCGCCCAGCACATGGGACCGCACCCGAGTTCTGAGGTGACAAATGAGCAGTTGGGTTCATGTCACTGAGCAAAACAAAAAGGCCGGAGCCAGATGGAAGTCCACAGAAAGAAGCCAGGGCCTCAGGGAGGGAGGGTGAGATTGCGGAGAGATCTCCATGACAACAGGATGTGCAGTGCTGAGGTTTCTATTTTGGGGCTGCCACTAATGACGCCACATTTTTCATCCTGCCCTGAGATCCATCCGTTCCCATGGCAGCATTTTTCTGGCAGATGGCTCGTTCTCTTCCCTCCCGAAAATTAGCCAGAGAGCACATCGGGCTTGTTTACTTGTTTCTTTGGTAGCTGTCGTTCTGAAGATTCTCATCCCACCTCAAGGAGCTTTAGTTTCTCTTACCTTGTTTTGCAATTTAGGTGTGCTTACAGCTGTCTTAAAAATAATTGATAAGCATGGTACAATTAATTGATTTATCCTTTAAACCTGTTCACCTCAAAGAAAAACCAAAAAACCAAAACCAAGTTTCCCAATTATTCGACATTAGAAATATTTTAGATATATTTTCCCCTTTAAACAGGTAAATCTGGCATTTGTTTTGTAACAATTACTTATTTTTAGATTGTGAGCACCCCAAGGAACAGGGGCCATGTTTAATTCCCACCTGGGCATTCTTTTCCAGTGTTTAGTGTAGTGCTCTGCACACAGTAAGTGCTTAATATATTTTTATGGTATTTGTTAAGCGTTTACTATGTACCAGGTACTGTACTAAGCGCTAAGATCGATACAAGATAATCGGGTTGGACATGGTCCCTGTCTCATTAAGCCCTCACAGTCTTAATGCCCATTTTACAGAGGAGGTAACTGAGGCCCAGAGAAGTGAAGTGACTTGCCCAAGGTCACTCAGCAGACAAGTGGTGGATCCGGGATTAGAACCCATGACCTTCTGACTCCCAGGCCCGTGCTCTATGCACTATACCATCCTGCTTCTCAAATGGTATTTGTGAAGCACTGACTCTGTGCCAGGCACTGTACTAAGCGCCGAGGTTAATACAAGATAATCGGGTTGGACGCCGTCCCTGTCTCATCAAGGGTTCGCAGTCTTAATGTCCATTTTACAGATGAGGCACACAGAGAAGTGAAGTGACTTGCCCAAGGTCACACAGCAGACAAGTGATGGAGCTGGGATTAGAACCCAGGTCCTGTGACTCCCAGGCCCATGCTTTTTCTACTAGACCAAAATGCTTCTCTGTATAAATAAATACTATTACTACTTCTACTGCGCAGTGGAAAATTTCAGGCCTCTTCCAGTGGCAACCATACTGTGAAAATAAATAGTGAAAGGAAATAACAATTACACCCTAGCTTTGCAGTGCAACCATCTCCCCAGAGCATCACAGTCTTTACCACCACATATATAATTCCCTCATGTACTTTCAACTGTTGTAATAAATGTTTAGTGATTTTCTATAGGCTTCTTGCACAGAGGACAGATGGCAAATAATTTATGTTCCTGTCCTTAGACAAATATGAACTTCAGTTGATTCTTGACATGAATGGAGAAGCAGCGTGGCTTAGTGGAAAGAGCCTGGGCTTGGGAGTCAGAGGTCGTGAGTTCTAATCCCAGCTCTGCCACTTGTCAGCTGTGTGACTGTGGGCAAGTCACTTAACTTCTCTGTGCTTCAGTTACCTCATCTGTAAAATGGGCATTCACTGTGAGCCTCACGTGGGACAATCTGATGACCCTGTATCTCCCCCAGCACTTAGAACAGTGCTCTGCATGTAGTAAGGGCTTAACAAATACCAACATTATTATATACACTGATTTCCAAGGTTCTGTACACGGATAAGACTCCTGCAGAAAGCAGATCCTAGCTCAGTGAGTTTGAAAACCAGGGGCTTACACAGAATAACAATAATAATAGTAATGATGCTGGTATTGGTTAAGCGCTTATTATGTGCCACGCGCTGTACTAAGCACTGGGGTAGTTACAAGATAATCAGATCCCACATAAGGTTCACAGTCTAAGTAGGAAGGAACACAGTGAAGGAAGCAGCGGGGCCTAGTGAATAGAGAAGCAACATAGCTTAGTGGATAGAGCCCGGGCTTGGGAGTCAGAGGACTAAGTACTGGAGTAGATGCAAGATAGATTGGACACATTCCCTGTCCCATAAAATAATAAGAAACAGCATGGCTTAGTGGAAACAGTCCAGGCTTGGGAGTCAGAGGATGTGGGTTCTAATCCCACCTCCGCCACTTGTCCCTAGGTGATTTGGGGCAAGTCACTTAACTTCTCTGTGCCTCAGTTACCTCATCTATAAAATGGGGATTAAGACTGTGAGCCCCACGTGGGACAAACTGATTACCTTGTATCTACCCCAGCACTTAGAACAGTGGTTGGCATATAGGAGGCAGATAACAAATACCATAATTATTATTCTTATTAGTATTTGTTTAGTGCTTACTATGTGCCGGGCACAGTTCTAAGTGCTGGGGTAGATACAAAATAATGGGGTTGGACGCAGTCCCTGTCCCACAGTAGGACTCACAGTCTTAATCCCCACTTTATAGATGAGGGAAATGAGGCACAGAGAATTTAAGTGGCTTGCCCAGGGTCACACAGCAGACAAGCGGTGGAGCTGGGATTAGAACCCAGATCCTCTGACCCAAGGGCTCAGGCTAGTTCAACTAGACCATGCTTCTTTTCTTGTCTTGTCTCATGCTGTCAAGTCATCTCTGACCCATAGAGATGCCCGGGACACATGTCTCCCAGAATGCCCCACTTCCATCTGCAATCATTCTGGTAGTGTATCCATAGAGATTTTTGGTAAAAATACGGAAGCGGTTTGCCATCACCTCCTTCCGCACAGCAAACTGGAATCTCCACCCTCGACTCTCTCCCATGCCGCTGATGCCCAGCACGGGTGAATTTTGACTTGTAGCAGATTGCCTCCCACTCGCTAGCCACTGCCCAAGCTAGGAATGGAATGGGTAGGCCTCTACTTGGCTCTCCTTCCTGTAGTTGAGATTGGTAGAGAACTGGATACTCTCCAGGTATGATCCTGAGAGGGGTCATCAGGAACTGGTGCCGCTTAATAATAATAATAATAATAATAATAATAATAATAATGTTGGTATTGGTTAAGCACTTACTACGTGCCGAGCACTGTTCTAAGCGCTGGGGTAGACACAGGGGAATCAGGTTGTCCCACGTGGGGCTCGCAGTCTTCATCCCCATTTTACAGATGAGGTAACTGAGGCACCGAGAAGTTAAGTGACTTGCCCAAAGTCACACAGCTGACCAGTGGCCGAGCCGGGATTCGGACCCGTGACCTCTGACTCCAAAGCCCGTGTTCTTTCCACTGAGCCACGCTGCTTCTCTTAACTCCCCTAAGCTTTTCCCTCGGACATCTGCAGGCCAGAGCACGACCTCCCTCTTAACCCATTCCCTCAGGTACCCTAGGCCCTGACAGGAAACCCTTGGGCTCAGACACTCCAGTCAATCACTGAGCTTCCTGAGCATTTGCCTGCTTCCCTCACTGAATCGGGAAGCTGTGGAGAAAGACAGCACAGCCTTGGGAGTTACTGGGGCACAGAAGAGAAGTAGCACGGTCTCATGGAAAGAACAGGGGGTGTGAGTCAGAGGATCCGGATTCCAATCCCGGCTCGGCCGCTTGTCCCCTGTGTGAACTTGGGCAAGTGGCTCGGTTCTCTCATCCACAAAATGAGGATTCAATATCTGTCCTCCCTCCTATTTAGACTGTGAGACCCATACGGGACCTGGTTATCTTGTATATACCCCAGTGCTTAGAACAGTGCTCGGCTCATAGTAAGTGCCACTATTATTAGTAGTAGTATTTATTAAGCACTTACTCTGTGAAGAGCACTGGTACTAGGCACTAGGTGGGAATTAGATTTGTACCCTGTCCCTCGAGGGGCTCAGAATCTATGAATATAGAAGGTGGGGAAGGACTGTAGACAGATACATTGGAAGCAATGAAACACTCAAACATTAAATTGGCATAAAGGACTAAGTTAAAAATGCAATACACAAAATAAGAACAAAAAGCCATAGGGAGCCGTGGTTGCCGTTGTTGTTGTCTTATGCTGTCGAGGCGTGTCCGACCCATAGAGACGCCATGGACGCATCTCTCCCCATCACCATTTGCAATTGTTCTGGTAGTGTTTTCTTGGTAGAGTTTTCTTGGTAAGGAGGAGAATTTCTCTTCATGACTCAGAGTCCACCCCCATGGCTGCCCAGCCTCCAGCTTTCCCAAGGTTCTGTGAGACTTCAAGCTGCAGGTATCATTCTCATTCCCACGGTGGCCGTGGGAAGAAGCAGGCCGGGATAGGGTCCCCCTGATGGTACAGAGGGGAGCTGGTGCCGGCCAAAAGGGGAGGGCGGTTTGCTCAGCAACGGTGAGGGGGGATAAGGGCACTCAGGGAGGCCAGGCTACAAATATCAGATGATTCATTCGGCTCCAGAGAGGGAGAGGAGCCAAGAAGACAGAGAAGTGACTTGGGCCCAGCTTGCACAGAGCATGCCGGGGGCAGGCGGACAGTTTCTCAGCTACTGAGGGCCAAACGTGCAGATTTCGCTCAGCAGTGATGGAAGAGAGGGGCTGAGAAGGCAAAACAGCAGTTTCTAAACCCTTCCCGGGGTGCGTAGAGCATGCAGGGAGCAGGAAGAGTTCCTCAACTGCACTGGTGGGAGCTGAGGGTGCACAGGGACAGGAGGTTGCAGTAACCAAGCAGGATGGTCTAATGGATAGAGCATGGACCTGGGAGTCAGAAGGATCCGGGTTCTACTCCCGGTTCTGCCACCCGACTGCTGTGTGACCTTGGGCAAGTCACTTCACTTCTCTGGACCTCATTTACCTCATCTATAAAATGGGGATTAAGAGTGTGAGCCTCATCTGGGACAGGGACTGTGTCCAACCTGATTGACTTGTATCTACCTCAGCGCTTAGAACAGTGCTTAGCATGCAGTAAGCACTTAACAAGCACCATAATTATCATTATTATCATTATTATTGTCAGCTGCTTGGTTTGGCTCCCACGGTGAAGAATAGACACCTCTGGGTTCTCAGGAGGCCCAGGAGAAATTATGGCTCACCTATTCAACTCGTTAAACCAAAACTATGATAATTATCCTTGCACATTTTATAAGGAGACCAGATATTACAATTATACATTCAGTTAATTCTGGGTATATTTTAAATGCTTAAAACCATAAAAGGAACTCAGATCTGATGCAAAGAAAATCAGTTGATTCTTATTTCAGTTCCCATCCAGCACAGAGAGGATCCTGGCACATAGTAAGTGTTTAACAAATGCCATAAGTATTATTATTATTATTGTCCAGTGAAACTTGGACCAAATTGGCCAGGCCTCCCCAAAAGGCACGCGCCTCTTCAGACCAGAACATCTATATGGATTTTGAGCCACTGTGGATTGACTGTGGAGATTTAATAATAATAATAATAATAATATGTTGGTATTTGTTAAGTGCTTACTATGTGCCAAGCACTGTTCTAAGCGCTGGGGTAGATATGAGGTAATCAGGTTGTCCCACATAGAGCTCACAGTCTTCATCCCCATTTTACAGATGAGGTAACTGAGGCACAGAGAAGTTAAGTGACTTGCCCAAGGTCACACAGCTGACAAGAGGCAGAGTCGGGATTAGAACCCATGACCTCTGACTCCCAAGCCTGGGCTTTTTCCGATCCATCTCCCATTAACCAGTCAATCAATCACATTTTTTGAGAACTTACTGTGTGCAAAGCACCATACTAAACTCTTAGGAGAGGACAGTACGATGGAGTTGGTAGTCACATTCCCCTTAGACTGTAAGCCCGTCAAAGGACAGGGACTGTCTCTATCTGTTGCCGACTTGTACGTTCCAAGCACTTAGTACAGTGCTGTGCACATAGTAAGCACTCAATAAATAAATAAATACTATTGAACAAACTTACAGTCTAGAAGGGGAGACAGACATCAGTGAAAATAAATAAATTCCAGACATGGGCATAAATACTGTGGGGGGGTACATTAAGTCTCCACGAAGCAGTCTGCCCTCAAGTGAAGACTTCTTGATAATAGTTGTACAAATAGTAGTATTTATTGAATGCCAACTTGGTGCAGTGCCCTGAACTAGACAAGTACAAGTACCGGGCAAGTACGGAACAAAGAAATAACATATTCCCTGCCCACAAGAAGCTGACACTTTAATGGAGGAAACAACAGAAAATTATCTATAGCCGTTCAAATTTATCATTGAAAATTTACAGGGTCCTGTGCTGTTCCAGAGCTTTACAGTGTTTCCATTCCTTCTCTGTTTACTGATGAGGCATCCAAATCTACTCAACCGATTCTCATTTCCTGCCTCTGTTTCGGGAAAATATTGCTCATCCAATGACTAGGGGGCTGAAGTAGTTCTTCGTTCCAGTTCAACCAAAACAGATCTTCAGTAGGAGCCCTTAAGAATGAGAAGCATTCAGTTGGGATAACAATATTTAAGATGAAACATTCTTGAGCTGCAATACAAACTAACAAACACAAGGAAATTCAAGGTTAAGATCAGCAGCGAATGTTCCGATGAAAGATACGGATGCTTTTTTACCCTGGTAATGGGACTAAAGGACACATACTGACCATGTCAACCTGGAAGTTTTTGCTCTGTCCGCTTTGGGACCTTTCAGTTTTATAGGAGCCGTTAGATCCGGGGCATGTACCTGACAGAGAAAGAAGCAGAATGGATATTTGGAAACCGCAGAAGAGTCCCAATTCATTCATTTATTCTATTGTATTTATTGAGTTCTTACTGTGTGCAGAGCACAGTACTAAGCGCTTGGAAAGTACAATTTGGCAACAGGTAGAAGCAATCCCTACCCAACAATGGGCTTATAAGATGACTTAATGGAGGAGTTTTCAACCTTCTTCATCATCAGTAGTATTTATTGGGAGCTTACATGTCCTTGGGAGAGTACAATATAACAGAGTAAATAAACTTCTTAAGAAATAATCCCCCACCTTCGTCCAGATTTCCCCCCAAAGTATATTCCCCTTTCCCCACCTATCTTATAAAGTCCTGGATCTTAATCCCTGCTCTACCAGCTGTTTGCTGTGTGACCTTGGGCAAGCCACTTAACTTCTCTGTGCCTCAATTTCCTCAACTGTAACATGGGGATTAAATACTTGTTCTTCCTCCTACTTAGACTATAAGCGCCATGTGAGTCAGAGATGACTCAACAGCATAAGACAAGACAAATCTACAGGTATTTAGTACTGTGTTTTGCACATAGTAAGCGCTCATTAAATAATAAATAAATATCAAAACCCATGGGCACATCTCTCCCAGAACACCCCACCTCCATCTGCAGTCGTTGTGGTAGTGTATCTATGGAGTTTTCTTGGTAAAAATGCAGAGGTGGTTTACCACTGCCTTCTTCCGCCCTTGACTCTCTCCTCTGCCGCTGCTGCTCAGAACAGGTGAGTTTTGACTTGCAGCAGATCGCCGTCCACTCGCTAGCCACTACCCATGCTAGGACTGGAATGGGTAGGCCTCTGCTTGACTCTCCCTCCCATAGCCGAGACTGGTAGAGCCCTGGAAACTCTCCAGGTGTGATCCTGAGAGGGGATGTAGATATGTACCCTATTTGAAAGCCTCTGAACTCAAACCTCAGTGCTGCTGGTTTCTCTTCCACCCTCCATTCAATGCCTTATGGAAGGTGCATCTCCTCCAAGGAGCCTTCCCTGACTAAGCTTTCTTTTCTTCTTCTCCCACTCCCTCTGCGTCACCTTGACTTCCTCCCTTTATTCATCCCCCCTCCCAGTCCCACGGCATTTTTGCAGCATGGCCTAATGGCAAGAGCACAGGCTTGGGAATCAAAGGACGCGGGTTCTAATCCCGCCTCCGCCATTTGTCAGCTGTGTGACCATGGGCAAGCCACTTCACTTCTCTATGCCTCAGTTACCTCATCTGTCAAATGGGGATTAAGACTGTGAGTCCCACACAGGACAACCTGATTACTTTGTATCTACCCCAGTGCTTAGAATAGTGCTTGGCACAGAGTAATACTGTAATTATTATTATTATTTATAATTAATGTTTGTCTCCTCCTCTGGACCGTAAACTCGTTGCGGGCAGGGAATGTGTCTGTTTACTGTTATAGTGTACTCTCCCAAGGACTTAGTACGGTGCTCTGCACACAGTAAACACTCAATAAATACGACTGAATGATGAGAAAGAGGAGCAAGGCCAAGGTGGCTGCCATTCTGAAACCCTCCTTAAAAGCCCTAACTGCCCACATCGTCAGAATGATTTGCTCTGCCATAGAAACCTCTGCTAAAACTACCCATTACTCAGCAGAGAATGGTCACATGGATTTTTTTCCTTCAGGTTTCTCTCTTTAGTTCGCGTCTCTGTTCAACGAGAACATGCGCTGGCAAGACTTTGCAAGTTGAAGGCTGCTTTTTCTGACAAGCCCTAGATTCGAGTACAATTGAAAATTGCAAACCAACTGTGCTAGGTGCCACTTCAACTTCTCTCTGAGGCATGGGGAAAGGTTACAATGCCAATATTTTCCTTTCTCCAGGTAAAGCCACTCAATAGAGAATGAGGTTTATTCAGCCGCACTTCAGAATCTCCTTCTACTTTCCAAACCGTTCCTTTCAGAGCTGTCCCAGTTCAGCAGACCTACAAGGCCGTGTTCAAAAGAACTACGTGCTTCCTCACAGGATGGCATTGGGAATGAATTTCCCCCCTCTATCTCGTTTGCTTTAGTGACAGCTGACTTAAGAGCTATCTGCAAGGTTCCCGACTGTGCGTTTAGAAGAAGCTTGGGGTGTGGGGGGCAGTGGGGTGAAGGGGAGTCAGTTTTGTTCTTTCCTATGGCTCATGGACCTTGCTTAAAAATCACCTGCACTGAATGTTCATTTTAAATAGAATTGAATCTCCCAGTTCAAACTTTCAAACTCTTAGCCAAGAGTGTTGGCAGTTTTTTTTGGCAGGATAAGGATTGGTAGTGGGATAATGAATGGACTCATTCCCTAGCTCACCAAGTAGTTCTCATCAGCCACTAAAGCTTAGGGTGCAGGTTTGGAGAGGGGATTCAGACAACCAATCTATCAATCAATACTATTTATTGGGCACTTCCTCTGTGCATAGCACTGTGCTTGGCATTGGGCTGCTCTTAGACGGTAAGCTATTTGTGGACAGAGAACATGTCTACCTACTCTGTTGCACCGTAATCCCCCAGGCACTTAATGAACCGCTCTGCATCCAGTAAGCACTCAATAAATACCACCGATTGGTCGATTGAGAGTAAGAGCCTGGGCTTTGGAGTCAGAGGTCTTGAGTTCGACTCCTGGCTCTGTCACTTGTCAGCTGTGTGACTGTGGGTAAGTCACTTAACTTCTCTGTGCCTCAGTTACCTCATCTGTAAAATAAGGATTGACTGTGAGCCTCACGTGGGACAACTTGATTACCCTGTATCTACACCAGCGCTTAGAACAGTGCTCTGCACATAGTAAGCGCTTAACAAATACCAACATTATTATTACAATAGAATTGGTAGAGCCCCTTAACCCTGTCCTTAAGGAACTAGAGGAGCTTGAAGTTCAATGGAAATACAGCCTAACGTAAGAACTTATAGTCCAGCCAATCGGTGGTATTTATTGGGTGCTTATTATGTGCAGAACATTGTACTAAGTGCTTGGGAGAGTGCAATACAACAGAATTAGCAGACATGACCCCTGCCCGGAACGAGTTTACAGTCACTTCGTATAGAGGGTCTCTAGACTGTAAGCTCATTGTGGGCAGGGAATGCGTTGATATAATGTTATAGGGTACTCTCCCAAGTGCTTCGTACAGTGCTCTGTACGCAGTAAACACTCAATAAATAGGATCGACTGACGGGTCGTGCTTATGCCAGCTAAGTTGGGATGTCTGCAGTTAGTTCAGTTTGTCTCGGTCCCTTACTGTGGGGCCACAGCGATTGCTTAGGTGGGAGAAGTGAGCCATCCTCCTTCAAAGTCTGTGCCTGTTTACTTCCTAGCCAGCCACCAGGCTGAGTTAGGGCTGCACATTAATTCATTCATTACAATGTACTCACTGAGCACTTACTGTGTGCAGAGCACCGTACAAACCGCTAGGGAAAGAGAAAAGGAGCATGGCCTAGTGGCAAGAGCACAGGCTTGGAAGTCAGAGGATATGGGTTCTAATCCTGGCTCCACAAATAATAATAATAATAATAATGTTGGTATTTGTTAAGCGCTTACTATGTGCAGAGCACTGTTCTAAGTGCTGGGGTAGATACAGGGTAATCAGGTTTTCCCTTGTGAGACTCATAGTCTTAAAATCCCTCACCCCCAATGATCTGGCCACCTACTTCATCACAAAAATCAACACAATCAGGTCTGAGCTCCCTGAAGTCACCCCTCCTCCTCCTGCCTCCCCCCGTCCCCAACCCTCTCCCCTACTTTCCCATCCTTCTCTGCAGTATCCTCAGAGGAGATCTCCTCCCTCCTCAAAGTTCCATCCCCTCCACCTGTGTCTCGGACCCCATTCCCGCTCACCTTATAAAAACCATCACCCCTGCCCTCCTCCCTTCCTTAACTTCTATCTTTAACCGCTCTTTCTCCAATGGCTTCTTCCCCTCTGCCTTCAAACATGCCCATGTTTCCCCCACCCTAAAAAACCCCTCTCTCGACCCCACTTCCCCTTCCAGTTATCACCCTATCTCCCTACTACCCTTCCTTTCCAAGATCCTAGAACGAGTCGTCTACAATCGCTGCTTAGAATTCCTTAACTCCCATTCTCTCCTGGACCCCCTCCAATCTGGCTTCCGTCCCCTCCACTCTACCGAGACTGCTCTCTCAAAGGTCACGCAAGACCTCCTTCTTGCCAAATCCAATGGCTCCTACTCTATTCTAATCCTCCTTGACCTCTCAGCTGTCTCTGACACTGTCGATCATCCCCTTCTCCTCCACATCTTATCTCACCTTGACTTCGCGGACTCCGTCCTCTCCTGGTTCTCCTCTTATATCTCTGGCCGGTCTTTCTCGGTCTCCTTCGCAGGCTCCTCCTCCCCCTCCCATCCTTTAACTGTTGGAGTTCCTCAAGGGTCAGTTCTTGGCCCTCTTCTGTTCTCCATATACATTCACTCCCTCGGTGAACTCATCCGCTCTCACGGCTTCAACTATCATCTCTGTGCAGATGACACACAGATCTACATCTCTGCCCCTGTCCTCTCCCCTTCCCTTCAGGCTCGTATCTCCTCCTGCCTCCGAGACGTCTCTACCTGGGTGTCTGCTCGCCACCTAAAGCTCAACATGACCAAAACTGAGCTCCTCATCTTCCCTCCCAAGCCCTGTCCTCTTCCTGACTTCCCTATCACTGTGGACGGTACGACCATCCTTCCCATCTCTCAGGCCCGCAACCTCGGTGTCATCTTTGACTCGGCTCTCTCGTTCACCCCACACATCCGATCTGTTACCAAGACCTGCCGGTCTCACCTTTACAATATTGCCAAGATCCGCCCTTTCCTCTCCACCCAACGGCTACCTTACTGCTACCGGCTCTCATTATATCCCGGCTAGACTACTGTGTCGGCCTTCTCTCTGATCTCCCTTCCTCCTCTCTCGCCCTGCTCCAGTCTATTCTTCACTCCAATGCCCGGCTCATCTTCCTGCAGAAACGCTCTGGCCATGTCACTCCCCTTCTTAAAAACCTCCAGTGGTTGCCTATCGATCGTTGCACAAAACAAAAACTTCTAACTCTAGGCTTCAAGGCTCTCCATCACCTTGCCCCTTCCTACCTCTCCTTCCTTCTCTCTTTCCACTGCCCACCCCGCACGCTCTGCTCCTCTGCCGCCCACCTCCTCACCATCTCCCGTTCTCACCTATCCCTCCGTCGACCCCCGGGCCACGTCCTCCCGTGGTCCCGGAACGCCCTCCCTCCTCACCTCTGCCAAACTAATTCTCTTCCCCTCTTCAAAACCCTACTTAAAACTCACCTCCTCCAAGAGGCCTTCCCAGACTGAGCTCCTCTTCTCCCTCTACTCCCTCGGCCACCCCCCCTTTACCTCTCCGCAGCTAAACCCTCTTTTCCCCCTTTCCCTCTGCTCCTCCACCTCTCCCTTCCCATCCCCACAGCACTGTACTCGTCTGCTCAACTGTATATATTTTCATTACCCTATTTATTTTGTTAATGAAATGTACATCGCCTCGATTCTATTTAGTTGCCATTGTTTTTACGAGATGTTCTTTCCCTCGACTCTATTTATCGCCATCGTTCTTGTCTGTCCGTCTCCCCCGATTAGACTGTAAGCCCGTCAAACGGCAGGGACTGTCTCTATCTGTTGCTGACTTGTTCATTCCAAGCGCTTAGTACAGTGCTCTGCACATAGTAAGCGCTCAATAAATACTATTGAATGAACATGTTCCCTGCTCACAAGGAGCTTACAGTCTAGGGGAAGTGGAGTGCCCATTTTGTGACATATTTTACTTCTTTGAGTCATCCCTCTCACTAGGATCCTGAACGGGCCGGTGCCCTAAAGAGAGCTAAAGAATTGAGCATCTCTTAAAGACTGAGACATCCACTCCCTTCACACCAGTAAGACCAGGTCCACTCCTATGGAAAAGTACAGTTTGTCAGCAGGAACTCTTTATACCCAGGGAGTAATCAGAGCTTGTCCCATTTCAAAGATGGAGAAAGCGAGGCATGAATTAAAATGATTTAACAAAGCCAGTACTGGTGGGGCAGCTGGAATTAGGAATGGCCTGCTGATTTTCAATCCCAAGGCACCGCACTTGGAAGTCCACTTGCCACCATCAGGGCTAGCATTAGCCCTGATTATCACCATTATCGAAGGCTTAGAAATCCATCATTTTTTTAAGGTATTTATTAAGTGCCAGGCACTTTATTAAACACTTGGGTAAATAAAAGCTAATCAGGTTGGACCCAGTCCCTGTCCCACACAGACCTCACCATTTTCATTTCCACTTTACTGATGAGGTAACTGAGACACAGAAATTAAGTGACTTGGCCAAGGTCACCCAGCAGACATGGGACTCCCAAGCCCGTGCTCTATCCATTAGGCCACGCTGCTTCTCTAAGAGAAGACTTGGGAGTCCAGATATGTAGCGAGAGCTCAGAACTTCATTCTGCTTTAGAGATGAGGGTAGGAATAGGGAATGGGATTGCCCAAACTAAGGGGACATAACTCTGGAAGGCCGCTCAGCTCTTTTGATGATCAATAAATCAAATCGTATTTATTGTGAGCTTACTGTGCGCAGAGCACTGTACTAAGCACTTGGGAGAGTACAGTATAACAGATTCGATACACATTCCATGCCCGCAAGCTAACAGTCTATGGTGATGATGATGATGAAGATTTTGGAGAAAGGTCAAGGGGTTAAGTTGGACAAAAGAGAAGCCATATGAGGAATGTAATTCGGTCTAGGGCTTTAATTTGGGAAACTTCAAAGAGAATGCAAGGTGTGATGATCCAAAGGTCACCCAAAAATAGAATGACCTATAGGAGCAGCATGGACTAACGGAAAGAGTATGGACCTGGGCATCAGAGCACTTGGATTCTAATCCTAGCTCTGCAGCTTGCTTGCCATGTGACCTTGAGCAAGCCACTTAGCGTCTATGAACCTCCATTCCTCAGCTGTAAAATGGGGATTCAATGCCCATTCTCCCTCCTACTTAGACTGTGAGCCCTACGTGGGACAGCAACTGTACCTGACCTGATTATGTTGCATCTACCTCAGGTCTTCATATAGCACTTGGGACTCGCAAGCATTTAGCAAATAAAATAATCATTATTATCATCAGTCAGAAATAAAGGGTTGGTTAAAAAAAAAAATATGGTACTTGAGTGCTAACTGTGTGCCAATCACTCTTTTAAGCACTGGGGGAGATAAAAGTTAATCAGATGGGACACAGTCCCTGTCCTACATGAGACTCACACTCTTAATCCCCATTTTACAGGTGAGGTAACCGAGGCCCAGAGAAGTTAAGTGTCTTGCCCAAGGTCACATGGGAGATATGTGGTGGAGCTAGAATTAGAACCCAGGTCCTCTGACTCTCAGGCCTGCACTCTATCCACTGAGTAGTAGCCAAAGGTCAGAGACAGTATAGGCAATTGTGGGCAAGTTTGGGGAGTATGGACCATCCCTTATCCAATCAGGGATTCGGGGAGGGCAGGGGTAGCGGTGGGGGGTAACAGGATTTTCACCTGATCCTAATAAGGGGTACCCCAATAGCCTGAGACTGTAGGAGGAAAAGACAAGTGAGAATTATGTGGACTTAGTGGTTAGAGCTTGTAGATGTCTTTAGGGAAGGATTTTATTTGGGGGAGAAGGACTCCTTGAAAGGAGACTTGGAACAAAGCAGGCAGTAAAGCACCTGACTAGGGGGCTGCTCATTATTGGATTCACATGAAAATAAAAATAAACCAGACTATTCCCTTCCTGGAATGTCTGGGACCCAGCTGGGCCATGACACCATGTGTCACAAATCTCCACCTACAAGACTATGCAGGGTTTCTTGGACACCAGACTTCAGCCCCAGCTCCTGGACAAGAGACAATTCCGTGCGGGAAAATGATGTTTTATTCCCAGATTATTTCAGATGGCATCAACTCACTTAATGCAGTCTCGTGAAGCTACTGTTCTCCCCCGATTAGACTGTAAGCCCGTCAAACGGCAGGGACTGTCTCTATCTGTTGCCGACTTGTTCATCCCAAGCGCTTAGTACAGTGCTCTGCACATAGTAAGCGCTCAATAAATACTATTGAATGAATGAATACTGTTCCCGGGTGAGTTGAGTAGCTCTGTGACCTGAGGCACAAAGAACTCTGCTGGAGAGCAGGAAAAACAATAATAATAATAATTGTGGTATGTGTTCAGTGCTTACTAGATGCCAGGCACTGTGCTAAGAGCTGGGGTGGATACCAGCAAATTAGGTTGGACACAGTACCTGTCCCACGTAGGATTCACAGTCTCAATCCCCATTTTACAAATGAGGTAACTGAGGCACAGAAGAGTTAAGTGACTTGCCCAAGGTCACACAGTAGGCAAGTGGCAGAGCCGGGATTAGAACCTCTGGCTCTCGGGCGCAGGTTTTATCCACTAAGCTACGCTAAATAAGAGGTCAGAGAACCATTTCCGTGTCTTCACATCCCCCAGAGGAGACTGAATTTTCAGCTGCTCCTAATAAGGGACACCCCAATAGACTGAGGCTGTAGGAGGAAAAGACAAGTGAGAATTGTGTGGGCTAGTGGTTAGAGCTTGTAGATGTCTTTGCAGAAGGATTTTATTTGGGGGAGAAGGCCTCCTTGAATGGAGAATTGGAGCAAAGCAGGCAGTAAAACACCTGACTAGGGGACGATGATAAAGCTTCTCAATGATGATAAAGCTCCTTAAAGATCACGGGACCTGTGAACGCTAAGTATTTCATATCGGCAGGAGACATAATTACTCCTAGTACCAGTAAATAGCAACCCTCCCCTTGATCCCAGAAGCCACAACAGAGCCTCTGTCCCTTACTCAAAGTTTATTCCGTTGTGGCGAGGATGTGGCCGTGTGTAAATATACAACATATTGGATCATGCTGCCTAGGGCAGGTGGGGGGTCAAGAAGAATCATGACCCATACCACCCCAATGCTGAGCTTAGCTATTCATCCCCTACCTTGGGAGCCAGACAGGCTGAGCTATTTCCTGAGATATGGTTTTATGTCCAGGCTATTTCAGGATCCAGGATACAGACACACAGACCTAAAGACATTACGTTTCAGAATTGATAGTCCAATTCCCGGAAAACTTTCAGGAGATACTGATACATCCCCTGTGTGAGGAAGAAATTGATCTAGTTGCATCTGTAATGGCAAAGCAGGTCACGATTAACAATTAGTCCAACTCAGGATGGGCAGGGACACTGACTACTTACATCCAACCAGGGAACAAATTCCTAAAGCCTAAGTATAATAATAATTATATAATCATTATTATTCCTAAAGTCCTAAAGCCTGATTATAATAATGTAATAATAATAATAATAATACTTGGGACATTTGTAAAGCACTTACTATGTTCCAGGCACTGTACTAAGCAAGCACAAGGTATAAATTAATTAGGTCATACACAGCCCCTACTCACACTGGACTCACAGTCTAATTAGGAGGGAGAAAAGGCACTGAATCCCATTTTACAGATGAGGAAATTGAGGCAATGAGAAGTGTCTCAACTCTTCAACTCTTGCATCTTTCCCAAGAGTAGTTCAAGAGGCCCTTCTCAGAGTAGCACCTGGAGAGTTTCCAGTACTCTACCAGTCTTGACTACAGGAGGGAGAGTCAAGCAGAGGCCCACCCATTCCATTCCTAGTTTGGTCAGTGGCTAGCGAGTGGCAGGCAATCTGCTACAAGTCAGAACTCATCTGTGCTGGGCAGCGGCGGCACCGGAGAGAGTCGAGGGTGGAGACTCAGGTTTACTGCGCGGAAGGAGCCGATGGTAAACCACTTCCATGTTTTTACCAAGAAAACTCTATGGATACGCTATCAGAAGGATTGTAAATGGAAGTGGGGCGTACTGGGCGAGATGTGTCCATGGAGTCGCTATGGGTCGGAGACGACTCAGAAGCATAAGACAAGCTCAAGGCGAGCTCTCCTGCCTTCGCTCAAAATCCACCCCCTCCAACTATGCATCTGATCCCATCTCTTTGCACTTTATCAAAGTACTTGCCTCCTCCCTTCTCCCCCTCTGACCACCATCTTCAACTGTTTGCTCTGCAATGGCTTTTCCTTACTACTTTCAAACATGCTCATGCATACCTCTATTCTAAAAAAAACCTCCTTTGACCCCTAGTCTCCCTCCAGTTATCATCTCATCTGCCCCTTACCATTCCTCAAGTTCAGTTCTGATTCCCTTTCTATTTTCCATCTACACCCACTCTCTTGGAGAACTCATTCACTCCCACGGTTTCAACTACCACCTCTAGGTGGACGATTCCCACATCTACATCTCCAGCCCTGATCTCTCTCCCTCCCTACTGTCTCTCAGTTCCTCCCGCCTTTAAGACATCTCTTCTTGGATGTCCCACTGACACCTCAAACTTAACATGTCCAAAACAGAATTCCTTATCTTCCCACTCAAACCCCTGTCCTCCCCCTATTTTCCCATCCCTGTAGACAGCATCACCGTCCTTCCTGCCTCACAAACCCATAACCTGGGTGTTATCCACAACTCATCTCTCTCATTCAATCCAAATATTCAGTCTCTCACCAAATCCTGTCAGTTCAAAACATCACTAAAATCCCCCCTTTTCTCTCCATTCAAACTGTAGCATGTTAACCCAAAGCCTTAGTCTATCCTGCTTTGATTGCTATATCAGCCTCCCTGCTTGCTGTCTTTCCCCACTCCAGTCCATACTTCACTCTGCTGCCCGGATCACTTTTCTACAAAAGCGTTCAGCCCGTGTTTCCCCTCTTCTCAAAAACCTCCAGTGGTTGACCATCCAGCTCTGCGTCAATCAGAAACTACTTACTATTTTCTTTAAAGCGCTCAATCACCTTGCCCTCTCCTACCTCGCTTCACTACTCTCCTCCTACAACCTAGCCTGCACTCTTTGCTCTGCCAATGCCAACCTACTCCCTTTACCTCGATCTCATCCATCTCACCACCAACCTCTCCTCCAAGTCCAGTCTCTGGCCTGGAACTCCCTCCCACTTCATATCTGACAGACAATTACTCTCCTTATCTTTGAAACCTTATTGAAGACACATATCCTCCAAGAGGACTTCCCTGACTAAGCTCTCATTTCCTCTTCTCTCATTTTTTTCTGCATCGCCCTTGTATTTCAATTTGCTCCCTTTATTCCCCTCTCCCTCAGTCTCACAGCACTTATGTACACATTCATCATTAATTTATATTATTGTCTACCTCCCCCTCTAGACTATGAGCTTTTTGTGGGCAGAGAACATGTCTACCAACTCTGTTATATTATGTTGTACTCTCCCATTTGCTTAGTATAGTGCTCTGCACCCAATAAGTATTCCAGAAATATGGTTGATTGACTGATTAAGTCATACAGCAGGCAAATGACAGAACCTGGATTAGAACTATCATCAAACATCACAATAAACATTGTTGACTGCTTATATGTGCAGAGCACTGTAATAAGTGCTTGGTAGAATACCAGACAACAGAGTTTGTAGTCACTTCCCCTGCCTGCAATAATCTTTACAGTTTAGAGGGAGCTTGCTCAGGTCTTAAAAGTAATAATAATAATACCATTATTCTTTTGACTCCCTGCCCGTGCTCTTTCCACTAGGTCACACTGCTTTTCCAGAATTGATTACAAGGGAAGGATCAGCTTATGCTGTTCATTTACCACAGAATCCGGCAATACCTTTCAACTTGGGTGAACCCTGAGTGCCCTGGAATCAGAAAGGCTAATTGGCCTGAGACTGAGCAGTCAAAACATTCATTCACCTTACTCCCTCCCTACCTTATCTTGCTGCTCTCCTACTACAGTCCAGCCCACACGCTTCGCTCTTCTAATGCCAACCTACTCACCATACCTTGATCTCTTCTATCTCACAGCCGACCTCTATCCAACATCCTACCCCTGGCCTGGAATGCCTCGAGACTGTGAGCCCTACATGGGAAAGGGACTGAGTCCAACCCAATTTGCTTGTAATGATGATGATAATGATGGTATTTGTTAGTGCTTACTATGTGCCAAGCACTGTTCTAAACCCTGGGGTAGATACAAGGTTATCAGGTTGTCCCATGTGGGGCTCATAGTCTTAATCCTCATTTTACAGATGAGGGAACTGAGGCACAGATAAGAGAAGGGATTTGCCCAAAGACACACAGCTGACAAGTGGCGGATCCGGGATTAGAACCCATGACCTCTGACTCCCAAGCCTGGGCTCTTTCCATTAAAACATGCTGCTTCTCACCCCAGCGCTTAGCACAGTGCCTGGCACAAAGTAAGTGCTTAATAAGTATCGTAATTATTATTATTATCCCTCCCTCATCCCCAAAGTACTTATGTACATGTCCATAATTTGTTCACATTAACGTCTGTCTCTCCCCTACACTCTAAACTCGTTATGGGCAGGGAAATGTGTCTACCAACTCTATTATTTTGTACTCTCCCCACACGAAGAAGTGCTCTGCACCACATAAATGCTCAATAAATGTGACTGATTAATTGATTAGGTCTCTGTCTGAGGCAAGACAGAAAATCTCACATTCCTTATAGGAGTTAGGGCCTGAACCTAGCAGCCTAGTAGGAGATTATCCTAACGTCCTTCTCATTTCCTTTTCTCCCATTCTCTTCTTCATTCATTCATTCAATCGTATTTATTGAGCACTTACTGTGTGCAGAGCACTGTACTAAGTGCTTGGAAAGTCCAATTCAGCAACAGATAGAGACAATCCCTACCCAACAATGGGCACACAGTCTAGAAGGGAGAGACAGACAACAAAGCAAAACAAGGAAACGGGCAACAATACCATCAAAATTTACTCCCTTTATTCATCCTCTCCCTCAGCCCATAGCACTTACGTACATATCTGTAAATTATTCATTTATATTAATGTGGGTCTCCCCCTCTAGACTGTGAGCTTACTGTGGGCTGGGAATGTGTCTGTCTACTTTCCCGGACCCTCAGTACAGTGCTCTGCACACAATGAACATTCAGTAAATACTTCCTGTCATGAATAAGTGACAACAATTATGCTTCTCATACTCATACTGGCATGGAAGAATTCACTTATAGGTAGATTAAAAGGTCAGTGTGGGACCCACAGTCCTGATCAACCTATACATACACAAAGATTGTTCTTTGCTGTGCTGTTGTGTTTGGAGTTTGCAGCAGCTGGTCATGTTTTCAATTTTGCCTCTCTGTCTCACAATTCTACTGAAGCATCCTGCTCCTTTCTGGACTGCAGACCGCTATACTGGTCTGTCTGTGCAGTTGTCTCCCTGTTTACAGCCAGAAGAACCCAGCCTGTGACTATGAATGGACCAGAGAAGTGAGGGAAGAGTCCAAAATTTAGTAAGCACATTGTTAGGGTTCAGGTGTTTATTATTATTAATAATAATTACAATAATGGCATTTGTTAAGCACTTATCGAGTGCCACACACTGTACTAAGCACTGGGGTGGACTAAAGCAAATCAAGTCGGACATAGTCCCTGTCCCACGTGGGGCTCACATCTCAATCACCATTTAACAGATGAGGTGCTTGAGGCCCAGATAAGTGACTTGCTTAAGGTCACACAGCAAACAAATGTCAGAATGGGGATTAAGAACCCATGACCTTTGATTCCCAGGCCCGTGCTTTATAGAGAAGTAGTGTGGCCTGGTAGATGAAACCGGGCCTCGGAGTCAGAAGGACCTGGGTTCTTATCCCGGTTCCGCCGTTTGTCTGCTGTGTAAGCTTGGGTAAGTCATTTAACTTCTCTGTGCCTCAGTTCCTTCATCTGTAAAATGGGGATTAAAGCTGTGAACCCCATGTAGGACAGAGACTCTGTCTCACCCAATTTGCTTATATGGATCCCAGAGCTTAGTACAGTGCCTGGAACATAGTAAATGCTTAACAAATACCACAATTACTTATGGAGAGTTTCATTACACATTTTCAAGAGCTAAGAACTTCTAAAACTCCTTTGGAAGAAAGGAAATTATCTATAAGTACTTCATCCCTGATTTCCTTTTCTTTTTCATTATGTTCTTTGGTCTTCTGTGTTGTTGCAAATCACCATGGTAAGAATGATGAAAAATCAGGCTTTCAGGGTGGGCACCACTGTTCCTGGGGTAGTTCTACACTGAACAAGAAAAAGAAACCCTGTGAGCTCTAAAGCCAAACCGTAGCATTTCTCAGCCCCAGGGTTTTATTTCCAGGTTGGCTGGTTTTTAATGTGCCCCATAATTGTTGACTGTGTAGCTCTGCACTCAGTTAAATGGTGATGGTGCAGTGGAAACGGAGCTCTACTGGAGCCAGAGAATTCCTGGGGAGACTTATTTCCTGTCTCTACTTAGGAATTCCATGTTCCCTGATGCAAAGAGTAAGCTGGGCTCAAGCAGCTATTAAAGCCAATTCCTCTCTCCCTGGGTGGGCAGTGGGCTGGGTTTTTTGTTGTTGTTGTTATATTATGCACTTCTTGTATGCTAAGCACTGTGCTAAGAGCAGGAGTAGATACAAGATAAACAGAAAGGACGCAGTTCCTGTCTGGCAAAGGGCACACTGTCTAAAAGGGAGGGAGGACAGGAATTTTATCCCCATTTTACAGATAAGGAAACTGAGGACAGGGAAGTTAAATGATTTGCCCAAGGCCACACAGCAGGCAAGTAAATGTTCTGTGGCTAAGCACAGACACCCTCACTCTGGACCTCCTTGGAAGTCCTGCAAATGTGAATTATGCCCAGGGTCCCGAGGAGTCATGGGTCATGTTCCCCTAGAAAGGGAGCATGGCTGAGCAGAGACACCAGGACCACAAAAGCTCCCATGGCCGCATTGCAGGTAAGTTGTGTGACCTAATGGTCACGCATGAGAAGCAGCCTGGCATAGTGGATAGAGCACGGGCTGGGAGTTAGAAGGTCATGGGTTCTAATCCCAGCTCTGCCACTTGTCTGCTGTGTGATTTTAGGAAAGTCACTGCGCTGTGCCTCAGTTACCTCATCTGTAAAGTGGGAATTAAGACTGTGAGCTCCATGTGGGACAGGGACTGTGTTCATCCTGATTTGCTTGTATCCACCCCAGCGCTTAGTATAGTGCCTGGCACATAGTAAGGGCTTAACAAATACCATGATCATTATTATTATTCTTATTAATGGAAAGAGCATAGGGAGTCAGGAGGACTTGGGTTCTAAACCCAGCTCTGCCACTTATTGACTGTGTATACTGTAGACTATAAACTCGTTGTGGGCAGGGAATGTGTCTGTTATATTGTACTCTCCCGAGTGCTTAGTACAGTGTTCTGAACACAGTCAGTGCTCAATAAATATGATGACTGATTGTATGACTTTGGGCAAGTAACTTCATTTTTCTGTGCCACAGTTTCCTCATCTGTAAAATGGGGATTGAACACCTGTTCTCCCTCCTACTTAGACTGTGAACCCCATGTGGAACAGGGACCTGATAAACTTTGTACCTACCTCAGTGCTTAGAACCGGGCTTGACACCTAGTAAGCACTTGAGAAATGCCGTAACCAAAGATCATGGGTTCTAATCCCAGCTCCGCTCTAATCAATCCCATCTAGTAAGCACTTTAGAAATATCATATCAAAACTGACAATGATCCCAGCTCAAATGAGAGAGTGGCCTGCAGCATGGTGTAATGGATAGAGTAGAGAAGCAGCGTGGCTCAGTGGAAAGAGCATGGGCTTTGGAGTCAGAGGTCATGAGTTCGAATCCCGGCTCTGTCACTTGTCAGCTGGGTGACTGTGGGCAAGTCACTTAAGTTCTCTGTGCCTCAGTTCCCTCATCGGTAAAATGGGGATTAAGACTGTGAGCCCCATGTGGGACAACCTGATTCTCCTGTGTCTACCCCAGTGCTTAGAACAGTGCTCTGCACATAGTAAGCGCTTAACAAATACCAACATTATTATTATTACAGGCCTGGGAGTCAGAAAGGCATGGGTCCTAATCCCACTCTGCCACTTACCCACAGTGTGACATTGGACAAGTCACTTCACTTAATAATAATAATAATGTTGGTATTTGTTAAGCGCTTACTATGTGCCGAGCACTGTTCTGAGCTCTGGGGTAGATACAGGGTAATCAGGTTGTCCCATGTGAGGCTCACAGTTAATCCCCATTTTACAGATGAGGGAACTGAGGCCCAGAGAAGTGAAGTGACTTGCCCACAGTCAAACCGCTGACAAGTGGCAGAGCTGGGATTTGAACTCATGGCCTCTGACTCCCAAGCCCTGGCTCTTTCCACTGAGCCACGCTGCTTCTCCATAATGTTGGTATTTGTTAAGTGCTTACTATGTGCAGAGCACTGTTCTAAGCGCTGGGTGAGACACAGGGAAATCAGGTTGTCCCACGTGGGGCTCACAGTCTTAATCCCCATTTTACAGATGAGGTAACTGAGGCACAGAGAAGTTAAGTGACTTGCCCACAGTCACACAGCTGACAAGTGGCAGAGCCAGGATTTGAACCCATGATCTCTGACTCCAAAGCCCATGCTCTTTCCACTCAGCCACACTGCTTTCACTTCTCTGGGCCTCCACTGAGTCATGTGTAAAATGGGGATTGAGACTGTGAGCCCCACGTGCGACAAGGACTGTGTCTAACTTGATTTGCTTGGGTCCACCCCAGTGCTTGGTACAGTGTCTGACACATAGTAAGCGCTTAACAAATACCATCGTCCTCATCGCATCGGTCCAGGCCCACACCCCTGTTCCTCTCCAGGATGGAACAACACTTCAATTCTCTGGGGAATCCACCAAGAAAATGATAGAAATAGTGTAATGGAGTCTTACTTTTGACCCTGGCAGTCTAAATTGATTAGTACATAAATGTTTAAAATGCACTTCTGCGGTGCAGGGATCACATTTGTAGTAACTACGCAGATTGGCAGATTTCTTAGTGCTCAAGGGAATGAACTTTCCGCTCTAAACATTGCTACAGCAGTATACACAAGAAAAGGACATCTTTTTTGTTCCTCAAGTCCAGCTTGCAGCTTTTCAGAAATAATACTAATAATCATAATAATGTTGGTATTTGTTAAACGCTTACTACGTGCCGAGCATTGTTCTAAGCACTGGGGTAGATACAGGGTAATCAGGTTGTCCCACGTGAGGCTCGTAGTCTTCATCTCCATTTTAGAGATGAGGTAACTGAGGCACCGAGAAGTTAAGTGACTTGTCCAAAGTCACACAACTGACAGTTGGAGGAGCCTGGATTAGAACCCATGACCCCTGACTCTTAAACCCGCGCTCTTTCCACTGAGCCATGCTGCTTCTCTAAATAACGTTGGTATTTGCTAAGCACTTGCTATATGCCAAGCACTGTTCTAAGGGCTGGGGTAGATAAAAGGTAATCAGGTTGTCCTACGTAGGACTCACAGTCTTAATCCCCATTTTACAGATAAGATAACTGAGGCACAGAGAAGTTAAGTGACTTGCCCAAAGTCACACATCTGATGGGTGGCAGAGCCAGGATTCGAACCCATGACCTATGATTCCCAAACCTGAGGTTTCCTGGACTAGAGAGTGGGGAGGGGTGGTGGGTGAAAAAGGAAAGGGGAATGTAATGATCATAATAACTGGTATCTGTTTAGCGATTACTAAGTGCCTGGAACTGTACTAAGTACTGGGTTGGATACAAACAAATTGGGTTGGACACAGCCCCTCTCCCGCATAGCGTTCACAGTCTTAAACCCCATTTTACAGAAATAGGCAACTGAGGCACAGAGAAGCTAAGTGACGTGCCCAAGGTCACACAGCAGAAAAGTGATGGAGTTGGGATTAGAACCCAGGTCCTTCTGCCTCCCAGTCCCATGCTCTTTCCACTCCACCATGCTGCTTCCAACGTCTATGTCTCTGGTCTGGCTGACAGTCCCAGCCAGCTTTAACCCACAGCTAGGAAAATCCTCCATCAGATGAAATTCACAGGACTGGAATGATATTTGTGGCACATGGATCTTTTTTCCTGTGACTTCATCTGGCCTTGATTACTAAGAAATTATCTGGCGCAGAGCAAGGTATTTATCCGCTAAAAAAAAGATCAGTTCAAGCAGTCTGCTCATATAGGACCTGCTTGCTTACCGTTTCACTTTTGCCTACTACCCATAAATGAGGCACAAGTTTGGATGTTCTTTAGTCAATTTGTAATTGAAGTAGCACTTCTTAAAAAAATCAATTTGCCAAGCACTCTGTAGAGCGTGGCTTTAGAAAACTGTAAGAGTGCTCTGAGAATGCTAATGCCATGTTCATGAGTTAATGCCATAAGCAAAAATATCTTTTGTGCTCTGGTCCAGGGAAGTTTTGGAGGACTTCTGCCAAAACTCATTCTCTTGCTACCAATAGACCAGAACTACTATTACTAATAATAACTTTGGTAAGTTCTTTCTGTATGCTAAGCACTGTACTAAACCCTGGGATAGATACAAGATAATCAGGTTAGACAAAGGTCCTG
Organism: Ornithorhynchus anatinus; assembly: GCF_004115215.2. Classification (NCBI taxonomy): domain Eukaryota; kingdom Metazoa; phylum Chordata; class Mammalia; order Monotremata; family Ornithorhynchidae; genus Ornithorhynchus; species Ornithorhynchus anatinus. The sequence goes on along the minus strand of NC_041732.1, from coordinate 95,341,834 downwards.
TCCTATATGGGGCTCACAGGTCTAAAGAGGAGGAAGAACAGAGATTGGGCCCCCATTTTACTGATGAAGAAACTGAGGCACAGAGAATCGAAGTTACTTTCCCAAGGTCACACGGCAGACAAGTGGCAGAGTCAGAATTTGAATCCAGGTCCTCTGATTCCCAGGCCTGTGCTCTTTCCACTAGGCCATATTGCTCTGACTCAGGAAATATGATGGTGGTATTTGTCAAGTGCTTATAAATGCTTGCTTGGATCAATACAAGCAAATCGGATTGGATACAGTCCCCGTCAGTCAGTCAGTTGTATTTACTGAGCACTTATTATGTGCAGAGCACTGTACTAAGCACTTGGGAAAGTACAATATAGAAATAAACAGACACATCCCGGCTCACAGTCTTAATCACCATTTGACAGATGAGGTAACTGAGGCACAAAGAAGTGAAGTGACTTGCCCAAGGTCACACAAGACAGGTCGCAGAACCGGGATTAGAAACCAGGTTCTTTTGACTCCCAGGCCAGTGCTCTATCTAATAGGCCAGGCTGCCTCCCAGGCTCAGATGTAGGCTTTAAGGGGTGCACTCCCTCCCTGTTTCTTTTTCCTCTTCCATTACCTCCGCCCCTTCTCCCTTCATTCATTCATTCAATAGTATTTACTGAGCGCTTACTATGTGCAGAACACTGTACTAAGTGCTTGTAAAGCACAATTTGGCAACAGATAGAGACCATCCCTGCCCATTGACGGGCTTACAGTCTAATCGGGGGGAGACAGACAAAAACGAGACAACTTAATCACGATAAATAGAATCAAGGGGATGTACACCTCATTAATAAATAGGGTAATAAAATTATATACAAATGAGCACAGTGCTTAGGGGATGGGAAGGGAGGGGGAAGGGAGGGGGGAGGAGCAGTGGGAAAGGGGGCTGAGGGGAGGTGAAGGGGAGAAGGGGGAGGGGGAGGAGCAGAAGGCAGAGGGGGAGCAGAAAGGGAGCAGAGGGAGCAGAGGAAAAAGGGGAAGCTCAGTGTGGGAAGGCTTCTTGGAGGAGGTGAGCTCTCAGTAGGGCTTTGAAGAGGGGAAGAGAGTTAGTTTGGCGGAGGCGAGGAGGGGGGGCATTCCAAGACAGCGGTAGGACTTGGGCCAGAGGTCAACGGCGGAATAGGTGTGAACGGGGGAAGGATCTGTTCCCTTAAGCACAGGCCTGGGACCACACCCAGATCCACCCTGGAGGTTTAAAGGACTCTGGGGTCTTGGAGACACAGGCATAAGAAATCCTGGGACTTGGAAAGCTTTCTGTGGCTTGTTTGTGTATATCTCCAAGTGCTTAGTACAACGCTCTGTACACAGTAAGTGCTCAATAGATACGATTAATTGATTGAAATTTGGCACATATCTGCATAGTCAGAGCCCCAATGTGGGACAATGACTGTGTCCAGAATGGTTAATTTGTGTCTATCCCAGTGCTTACTTGCCAGTGCTTGGCACAAAAATGAGTACTTGGTAAATACCATTTTAAAAAAAATCTGTGCAGGGAATATGGCTATTTTTTAAGCCATGAACAATGGATGGTCTTTCTTGAAAACCACAGACCCTTGAGAAGCTAAATGCCTTTGCCCACCAGACCCACAAGCTGTTAAGATTGTTACCTTTAGCTGGGCTGGACTTGAAATCACTCCCAAGGAGAAACACACATCTTTCACTGCCATCTTGGGAAAATCGCATAAACGTTAGTGCAAGAAGCTGACCTATATGTCAGTCCACAATGGTTTAGTAAAGGCTACTAGGAAACTAAGAAGATTGCCTAGCAAAGACATCCACAGGCATATTTCAAGGCATCAATCAAGCAGTGGCATTTTTGAGTGCTTTCTGTGTGCAGAGCACTGTACTAAGCACTTGAGAGAGTTCAGTAAAACAGCCCTCAAGATGCTTACATCCAGAGGGTATCACCTTCAGCTACTGCAACTACCTTTAAAATAAAGGAACTTCTGTTGTCCCCCTCTAGACAGTAAACTTGATGTGGGTAGGGGATGATTGATTAATTGATGTTTGTTTTCCAGATTTCTTATTTAAGGGACTTCCCCGGAGGTTTTTTTTCTTTTTCCCACAATCAAGGATTTCCAGAAAAAATGACATCCTGCAATGTTAACCCCTTTGATTGCAGATATAGAACTGCTATGCTGGGGCAGGGCATGGCGTAGTGGAAAGAGCACAGGCCTGGGAGTCAGAAGGTCATGGTTCTAATCCCAGCTCCACCATTTGTCTGCTGTGTAACCTTGTGCAAGTAACTTCTCTGTGCCTCAGTTCCCCCATCTATAAAATGGGGATTGAGACTGCGAACCCCAGATGGGACAGGGACTGAGTCCTACCTAATTTGCTTGTATCCATCCCAGCACTTAGTAAGTGCTTAATAGAGATCATTATTATTATTAACATCTAGTCCAGGATTCGGTCTCTAGCAGTGGCACAAAGGATGTTGGAGAGGCATTGTGATAGCTGTCCTATTTTAATCTTACCTCGTGATTATGGATGGACTTTCTAGGATCCCAAACTTTTTCCATCTAGTGACTCATCACAGACTGGGATCCATGAATTGATCTAATCTGTTCAAGGTACTGATATTTCTGCCTGCACCACTTTCTGGGATGGATGCCTTTATAGGTCACCCACTGTTACTTGCCCACTGTGCCTGGGCTAAGCCAAGGGCCCAGGGTACTTGGACCTGCAGTGGCAAAATGGCTCTTTGCTCTGTCCATCACACTCTTGCCCATCCTGCATGAAGTCTAATGGACTGTGAATCTCACCCTCTAGAAAAATACTCAAAATACTCCTTTTATTTCCCTCTCTCTTTTCATTCAATCGTATTTATTGAGCTCTTTCTGTGCTTCCTCTTCCCTTCAATCAGTATCATTTATTGAGTGCATCCTGGACACAAAGCACTGTATTAAATGCTGGGGAGAGTACAATGAATCAGTAGACATGAGCCTTACCCTCAAGTAGCTGCTGCGTGACCTTGGGCAAGTCACTTAACTTCTCCATGCCTCAATTCCCTTATCTGCAAAATGGGGGGTTAATACCTGTTCTCCCTCCTACTTATACTGCAAGCCCTGTGTGGGACCTTATTATCTTTTTGCCTACTCCAGCACTTAGTATGGTTCTTGGCCCATAGTAAGTCTTAACAAGTATTATCGTTATTATTATTATTATTATTTAGCTTACAATCTAACAGAAGAGAAGCAATGTAGCCTAGTGGAAAGAGCACCGGCCTGGGAGTCAGAAGAACTGGGTTCTAATCTTGGGGCTGCCCAATTCTTCATGTGTGACCTTGGGCAAGTCACTTAACTTCTCTGTACCTGAGTTCTCCTCTCCTACAGGGACAGTATCCAACCTAATTAATTTGTATCTACCCCCAGACAAAGTTAACCCACCTGTGCTGGGCAGCACCTGCATGGGATAGAGTCAAAAGCGGATGATGAAGTGATCAAAACGTTGATCGAAAACAGCGGCAGAGACTCAGGTTTTTACTGTTCAGAAGAAGGCGACGGTAACTTCCATATCTTTACCAGGAAAACTCTATGGATGCACATGCCAGAGGGACTTCATGATAGAAGAGGGGATTTTCTGAAAAGGATATGTCCATGGAGTCGCTATGGGGTGGAAATGACTCGATGGCCTTTGAAGAAGACCCCGAGAGATAGTACAGTGTTTGACACATAGTAAGTACTTAGGGATACCATTTTAAAGAAAGGTGACAATAAAAGATAAAGAGACTGGAAAGATAGATATATACAGTTGATTAAATGTTTGAATAATATGTAACTGTGTAAATCTAGATGAACTGGGGGCCTATGGGTGATTGCTATGCCTATGTACTGAAGTGACATTTGGGAGGATATGATCTGGAGAGAAGAAAAATAAATTAGGAAAAGCCTCCTGAGAGAAGTAGAATTGCAAAAGGGCCTTGGAGGGAGGGAGAGCTGAAGGCTGGCAGATTTGAAGGAGGAGGGAGTCAGTTCCAAGGAAGAGGAAAGGCAAGGAGGGCAAGGGGTGGGAGATGATAGAACAAGGCACAGTGAATAGATTAGCCTGAGTGGGAGCTGGAATGTTGTGGGAGAAGAGCATGGATAACTAAGTGGGAGAGGGTTGATGGAGTGCCTTTAAGTCAATGGTCAGAGTTTCTTCAAGAGGCAACATGGAAGGGACACCCCTTGAAGGCTTTTAAGGAGGGGGGAGACAGGTGCAGAATGATGTTTTAGAAAAATGATGCAGGCAGCAGAGTGAATTATGGAATGGAAGGGACAGTGGAGAAGCAGGTAGACCAGTGAGGAGGCTGTTCAAAGGTAAACCAGGGCACCCACCATCTCAAGGTCAAATGCTATCTCGTGACTGCCTGAGCCAGCAAAGTGGAACTCAGAAACACGGATTGGGACACGGCCCCCTCAACCAAAACCATGAGCTAGACATCTCAGGCCAGAAATACAGAAGGTATCAGCGTGGGTTAGTGGAAAGAGCACGGGCTTGGAAGTCAGAGGACATGGATTCTAATCCCGGCTCTGCCACTTGTCTGCTGTGTGACCTTCGCTCCTCTGTGCCTCAATTAACTCATCTGTAAAATGGTGATTAAGACTGTGAGCCCCAAGTGGGACAACCTGATTACCTTCTATCTATCCCAGTGCTTAGTACAGTGCTTGGCACATAGTAAGCACTTAACAAATACCATAATTATTATTATTATTATCCCTCACCCCTGTGCCAACCACATATGATATGGAGGAGTGGGTAGGGGGAACAGTGATTGGACAAGCAGAAACCAGAAGCCCGAATGTCCTGGAAGGACAGTTGGTAAGTACCCGCCATCTCTGACATTCTGGGCAGGTTGGAGACTTACAGCAGCCAGCCGTGTGTCACCTCTGCCCAGAGTGTGAGATGTCCACTCTGTCCCAAGTGAGGGCCGTAGGACAGATGAGTGTGCCGCTGAGTGCTGGTAGGGCTGGAAGCTCGGGCACTTCGCCACTGACATATAAGTTATATGAGAGTTCCTCCCAAGTGGGAAGTGTTCATGGGTGGGAGCGAGGTGCTTCACTATGTGTGAGGGACACAGGAATGAATTCCTCCCAAGTGGCAAGCATCTGTGGGTGGAAGCTAGGTGTTTCGCCATATGCGAGTAATCTATAAGCGTATTCCTCCCTGGAGGGAAGTTCAATTGACCGCATGTGACTAACTAAAGTATATTCCTACCAAAAAGGGAAGTTCAATTTGCTATGTAGAATAAATCTTGCATAGTTTAGCCTTTCTGACTCTGGTCTCTCCCTCTCGCCAGGCTGATCTTCAAACCTGTCCCCTCGCAGCAGGTGACAGAAGCTGAATATAGTAGTCGAGGTGGGATATGATAAGTGCCTAGACCAGGATGGTGACCATTTTTATGGAGAGGAAAGGGTGAATTGGGAAATGATGTGGTTATCTCTCCAGGATATCTCCTATTCCCTAGTAAATGATTCTTCTGTTCCTTCTCCTCCTCACTTCTTTCACTAACAATAATTGTGGTATTTGTTAAGCACTTACTAAGTGCCAGGCACTTTACTAAGTTTTGGGTAAATACAAGCTAACCAGGCTGGACACAGTCCCTATCCCACATTGGGCTCCCAGTCTGAATCCCTATTTTCCAGATGAGGGAACTGAGGCCCAAAGAAGTGAAGAAACTTGCCCAAGGTTGAAGTAACTTGCCCAGAGTCACAGAGCAGACAAGTGGTGGAGCCAGGATTAGAACCCAGATCCTTCTGAGACCCAGGTCCTTGCTCGATCTACTAAGTCACACTTTTTCCCTCTTCCATATAGATAGATATAGATATAAATTATGTATTATAAATTATTCATTTATATTAATGTGTGTCTTCCCCACTAGACTCTAAACTTGGGTAGGCAGGGAGCATATGTGCCAACTCGGTTGTACCGTAGTTTCCCACGTATTTTGTACAGTGCCCATTGATTCATTGATCCTCGGCCACTTCATTCCAGACTCTCCTTTCTTTCCTTCTATCTTAGAAACCCTTTCTCCCATGATTCTCACACTGCCGATGTTAACAATAGCTCAGTGGTGACCATTTATGGCATTTGAGATGGTGAGGTGAAATTCATAGACTGTTTAGGCTTATCTGGGAGCCTGTTGCTTTTCAACCTATGAGGAACTTCAGCCCACAGTAAGTGCTTAATAAGTACTATTACAACTGTCACTATCACCGCTGACTTGAACAAAATAAATGGCACAATCCCTGCTGGCTGTAAGAAACTTTAATGACGTGGAAATAGCATGCTGCCCATCCGGAAGAAAAAAGAAGTGTTCTGTAAGGAGAGAGATTCAGCGGCTCTGCCCTTGTAAAGGAAATGGATTTCAGAAGTAAAAGACTTTGGAAGGTGTCTCTGGGTAAGACGGATGGAGGGAAACATGAAACTGTCTCTTTAGCTGTTTCAAAAAGAGGTGCTTCTGCGCGGCTCTGCTTTGGCCCGACGTCTCCAAGCTGAAACGAAACCCAAGAGCTGCCCTCCTGCAGAGAGAATGAGAAGAAACAGATCGGTCCCCCGGGATACGGGATACGTACAGACACTCCGTCCTTGGGATGAGAGACCAAGGGCAGATACTTGTGTGGTGGAGTGGCCAGGAGGTTGGCTTCCTGCTATCACTGCTTCCACAAGCTGCTGCAGGGCAGCTCTGGGGCAGCGGTTGGAGGAGAGGTCGGAAGCCAGGGAATACACCAGGAGAGACTGCGGCAGTCTGCAGGGGAAGCCGTGGGGCTCCGTTGATGAACAGCACTGCTGTGAGGCGCTGAGAGTAAGCTCGCTGTGAGGAGGAAATGTGTCTGTTTATTGTTGTATTGTACTCTCTCAAGAGCTTAGTTCAGTGCTCTGCACACAGTAAGCGCTCAGTAAATACAATTGACTGACTGAGAGAAGCCTCCAGCTGCCAGACCCTCTGCTTAACTACCCTTCTTCAAAGACTTACTGAAGGCCCATCTCCTCCAAGAGGCCTTCCCAGACTAAGCTCCACTTTTCCTTATCTCCTCCTCCCCTTCTGCATCGCCCTGACTTGCTCCCTTTACTTTCCCCCCTCCCTGCCCCCACAGCACTTTTGTCTATATCTGTCATTTTATTAATTTATATTGATGTCTGTTTATTTGCACTGATGTCTGAGCCCCCACCCGTACCCCGCCCTCCCTAGAGAAACAGCGTGGATCAGTGGAAAGAGAAAAGGCTTAGGAATCAGAGGTCATGGGTTCTAATCCGTCCTCCGCCACTTGTCAACTGTGTGACTTTGGGTAAGTCACTTAACTTATCGGTGCCTCGGTTACCTCATCTGTAAAATGGGGATTAAGACTGTGAGCCTCACGTGGGACAACCTGATGACCCTATATCTACCCCAGTACTTAGAATAGTGCTTGGCACATAGTAAGCACTTAACAAAAACCAATATCATTATTATTATTATTATTTAGATGGTGAGATTGTTGTGGGCAGGGATTGTCACTCTTTATTGCTGTATTGTACTTTCCCAACCGCTTAGTTCAGTGCTATGCACACAGTAAGCACTTAATAAATACTACTGAAGAATGAATGAACACTCCAGCCCTGGACAAGGGGATTTTTGTCTGTTTTGTTGTTGTTTTTAAAGTATTTGTTTTTGAGTACCTATGGGCTGGGAATATTTCTACCAACTGCTATATTGTTCTCTCTCAAGCACTTAGTAATAATGATAATAATTATGGTATTTGTTAAGCTCTTACTCTGTGCTAAGCACTGTTCTAAGCACCAGGGTAGATACAGGGTAATCAGGTTGTACCACGTCGGGCTCACTGTAAGCCCGTCAAACGGCAGGGACTGTCTCTATCTGTTGCCGACTTGTTCATTCCAAGCGCTTAGTACAGTGCTCTGCACATAGTAAGCGCTCAATAAATACTATTGAATGAACTTTTTCCCCATTTTACAGATGAGGTAACTGAGACACATAAAAGTTAAGTGACTTACCCAAGGTCACACAGCAAACAAGTAGCAGAGGTGGGATTAGAGTCTACGTCCTCTGACTCCCAAGCCCGTGCTCTTTCCACTAAGCCACGCTGCTTCACTAGTACAGTGCTCTGCACACAGTTAGTGTTCAATAAATACCACTGATTGATTAAGTGCTTACTGTGTTCCAGGCACTATACTAAGCTCCGGGGTAGATACAAGCTGAGCAGGTTGGATGCATTCCACATCTCACAACAATCAATTAATCAAGCTGGTGCTAGAGGAGTGAAGTGTGCAGGCTGGGCTGTAGTAGGAGGTCAGCAAGGTAAGGTGGGAGGGGGCAATAGGATTGAGAGCTTTAAAGCCGATGGTAAGGAGTTTCTGTTTGATATTGAGGTGGTTGGGCAACCACTGGAGGTTCTCGAGGAATGGGAAGACACGGACAAAACGTTTTTGTTGATGAATGATCCGTGCAGCAGAGTGAAGTGAAGCCCCTTACGTGAGGCTCACAGTCTTAATTCCCATTTTCACAAATGAGGTAACAGGCACAGAGAAGTTAAGTGACTTGCCTAAGGTCACAAAACAGACAAGTGGAGAAGCCAGGATTAGACCCCAGGTCCTTCTGACTTTCATACTCGGGCTTTATCCACAAGGCCACGCTACTTCCATCTCTGTCTTTGTCTGTCTGTCTGTCTGTGTGTCTCTCTCTCCCTCCTTTTCTCCCCCACTTCCTCCTCCTACTCTCTCGCACTTAACAAATACCATAATTATTATTATTATCCTTCACCCCTGTGCCAACCACATATGATATGGAGGAGTGGGTAGGGGGAACAGTGATTGGACAAGCAGAAACCAGAAGCCTGAATGTCCTGGACTCGGGCTTTATCCACAAGGCCATGCGGCTTCCATGTCTGTCTTTGCCTGTCTGTCTGTGTGTGCGTCTCTCTCTCCCTCCTTTTCTCCCCCACTTCCTCCTCCTACTCTCTTGCTCCCTTGAGCTCCACAAAAGCATGGTGATGCAGCAAACGATGACTTTTGCTGGAAAGAGTGAGAATTTACAATGTAGTAACCCAGAAGAGGCAGTCTGCTGGTAACGCCAAAGAGTTGATTCAAATATAATAAGACAAGGATTGTATGCCTGCCACTTGACGTTCACTTTAAGTTAATTGCAACGAATGAGGCATTTTACACTGTTGCTAAAACTCACATGTGTTCTAATTAACATTTAGCTTCCATTTTATTAAATCTACCGCTCTTGCCAGCTCTCCGTAGGCAAACGAGTGCAGAGTTGAATTTGGTGAAGTAAGCGCTGCCTGGTGCAAAAAGCCCCATCTCGGTCAGTCCGTGGTTCTGCCGGGGTTCCTCTTCACACCGGACTCAGGAAGAGATACCTCTCCCACACCTGCCCGAGGTCAGTATAGGTGAACAGATGCTTTTGTCAACCTCAGTGGTATTTATTGAGCGCTTAGTATGTGCACTGTGTATACCTGCAGTAACAAATGTTATCTTTGTGTCTAAATAGCACTCATACAAGGAGCAACGCGGCCTAGTGGATGGGGCACAGGAGTTGGAGTCAGAAGACCTGAGTTCTAATACCGGCTCTGCCACTCAATAATAATGATAATAATTGTGGTATTTGTTAAGTGCTTACTGTGTGCCAAGCTCTGTACTATGTGCTGGAGTGGGAACAAGCAAATTGGGTTGGACATAGTCCCCGTCCTACATCGGGCTCACAGTTTCAACCCCCATTTTACAGATGAGGTAACTGAGGCACAGAGAAGTGAAGTGACTTGCCCAAGGTCACCCAGCAGACAAGTGGCAGAGCTGGGATTAGAACCCACGAACTTCTGACTCCCAGGTCTGTGCTCTATCCACCATGTCACGCTGCTTCTCGTGATTGCTGTGTGACCTTGACGCACTTAATTCCAATGGGTCTCAGTTTCCTCATCTGTCAAATGGAGATTCAGTATGTGTTCTCTCTCAATCAATTAATCAATTATATTTATTGCAAGCTTACTGGGTACAGAGCACTGAATTAGACACTTGGGAGAGTACAGTACAACAGGGTTGGAAGACACGTTCTCTGTCCACAACAAGCTTCCAGTCTAGGGGACTGTCCCTCCCTCTTAGACTGTGAGCCCCATATGGGACAGGGTTAGCGTCTGAGCCTATTAGCCTGCATCTATCCCAGTGCTTACCACAGTATTGTGCACCTAGTAAGCACACTATCACTATTATCACTATTACTACTATGAACACGGCGGCCCCAGGCAAAGCCAGCACTCTCTGGTCAGAGCTGGGGATGGGGAAGCAGCGTGGCTCAGTGGAAAGAGCCTGGGCTTCGGAGTCAGGGGTCATGGGTTCGACTCCCGGCTCTGCCGCTTGTCAGATGTGTGACTGTGGGTGAGTCACTTCACTTCTCTGTGCCTCAGTTACCTCATCTGTAAAATGGGGATTAACCGTGAGCCTCACGTGGGACAACCTGATTACCCTGTATCTACCCCAGCGCTTAGAACAGTGCTCTGCACATAGTAAGCGTTTTACAAATACCAACATTATTATTATTATTCAAAGAACACAGTTCTACTGCTATAACTGCCCTCCACCTCCCAGGGCCACAAAATGCTGGTTTGCTCTCAATTCCACTGAAGGGTGAGGGATTCCTAAATCATTCCTAGCTTTCACTCCGATAGCAGACAGATTAAGAAACCAGCCTTCTTCAGAAATGTTGCTAAATTGCTGTAAAATCCATGTTGCATCCCACACTAGAGAAGTGTGGATATCCATTAGCTTGAAAGATTCTTGAGAGTGTGTCTACTAACTGTACTGAACTCTCCCTAACCAGTGCTCTGCGCACTGTAAGACCTCAATAAAAACCACCGATTGATTGATTAATTCAGTAACAGATGCAGTATGCTATGCTAGGGAGTAGTGTGGCCTAGTGGAGAGAGCACGGGCCTGGGAGTCAGAAGGTCATGGGTTCAAACCCTGGCTCCGCCACCTCTCTGCTGTGTGACCTTGGGCAAGTCACTTCACTACTCTGTGCCTGTTACCTCATCTGTAAAATGGGGATTTCGACTATGAGCCCCATGTGGGACAAGGACTGTGTCTAACCCGATTTCCTCGTACCCACCCTAGCGCTTAGTACAGTGCCTGACACCTAGTAAGTGCTTAACAAATACCACAATGTAAGAACCCCTTTAGGGTGCAATTCCCAAGCTAGTCCTCTAGACTGGAAGCTCATTGTGGGCAGAGGATGTGTCTGTTATATTGTTATATTGTACTCTCCTAAGCTTTTAGTACGGTGCTCTGCACACAGCAAGCACTCAGTAAATACTGACTGACCCTTGAACGTGTCATGAGGCGATGATTATTCGGGTGATAGAATAGTCAATTTCTTAGCATCTGTCATCTGTTATTCTTTTTTTGTTGTTGTTGAGGGGGAGTCAGCTGGAGGAGATGCTCTTGCTTTAATACACCAGGATTGAAAACCATGAGGTGCTTAATTAATAGGAGACCCAGAGCCCATTCTGGCTACATCATTTTCCTGAGATTTTGCACGAGAACTTCACTGGGTGTATCGTTCCCAGTCTTCCCCACAGAATTTTAATAAGGGGTCTTGAATTCTTGACTTCCAAAATTATCAGTTCAGATCCCTGGAAAAAAAAAGTCCTGTGAGTTTCAAAGTCTGTCTCATCTGGATAAAATACAGGACCCAGGCTGTTGACATAATGCAATTGTCTCCTCACATAATGTCTTTTAAAGGTCATTGCTTGCCATTTCCCACTGGAGCCCATAATGTCATTCCTAACTTTTTTTTAGGTTTCTAATTATTACGCTATTACTTGGGGAGTTTATTTTACTTTATATTAAAGTCTTGCTTTGGGCCATCCAAAATGCTATGCAGGTTCCAGGCTAAGTTTGGTCGCCACTAATTGTGGAATGCTATTTTTAGTTTCGCCTCTATTTGTTTCAGGGGGTGGAGCTGCCCTTGGTGAAGACTCTGAAAAGAAAATCTAGTTTTAGGAAGTTTTAGAGGCGTGCTGGAGAACTTGAATCATTTAGTAGTAGCCGTCATTTTGGAAGAATCCCAAGAAAGAGCTATCTTAAACCAGGGTGGAGGGAGGATCAGTTCTGCATAAGGAAATTCAAGAATCCCAGTTTCTTTCCATCTGTCTTGACCTTGACTTTTCTAGCTCTTAAGTAGGATCTCAAGGAGGAGGCACTCAAAGCTCTGGAGAGAGGAGAGAGGAGCAAAGAGCAAACAGAACCAGAACTGGAAAAGATGGAAAGAAACCTACAGGTAGGCAAGCCCCCCACTTGATTATTGACAGATAGCCCTGTAGGCAAAAAGTGACAACTATATACCCGTTCAGTAAAGTGGGATCAATTATCAGTGGAACTGATGTGTTCAGTGGACCTCATGGCAGCACAAGTTAACTTCTTGAATGCACAAAAAAACAAACAACAACGGTTCTTTCATATCATTTTCTGTTTTGAAGAAAGAAGTGGCATTTGTAAAGCTCTACCTTGTACCTCCAGATAATAATCATGGTATTTGTTAAGTGCTTACTCTGTGCCAAGCACTGCTTTAAGAGCTGGGGTAGATACAAGATAATCGGGTTGGACACCGTCCCTGTCCCACGTGGGGCTCACAGTCTTAATCCCCATTTTACAGACGAGGAAACTGAGGGACAGAGAAGTGAAGGGACTTGCCCAGGGCCTCACAGCAGACAAGTGGCAGAGCCAAGATCAGAACCCACATCCTCCAACTCCCAAGCCCCTGCTCTTGCCACTAGGCCATGCTGCTTCCTTTACCAGACAGGCTGACTACCCAGCTGATCCCTAGGCTGGCCCGAGGTCCCGCTGATGTCCTCAGATTAGAGACGGGTACCCAGCATGAATTGTACATTCCAAGTGCTTAGTACAGTGCTCTGCACACAGTAAGTGCTCAATAAATACGATTGATGAATGAATGAATGAAATGACTTTCCCTCTGGGATGGGTGCTGAGGAGTGGACAGACTGCCAATCCTAGAGGTTTCCAGAATTATCTCTCCGGATGTATAGGGCTGGCTAGCTAGCTTGGGCCATCACATTGGCTGATGAGGCTACGATTGTGAGAGCCATTAGGAAGGGCAAATTCTGTCCAACTTTTCAATCTTTTGCTAGGTTTGTCTCATACGTGGCTCATCTGTATCAGCTCAATAAGTCTGCTTCACCCACAACATACTGAAAGGCATTTAGAATTGGACAGTGTTTGGAGCTGGGGCTCTTTCAGGAAATACCTCCGTAGAACACAAAGAATGGGGATTGGAATTGCCCTCGGCACTAGGAATTCAGTCCCTTTTGGGGACTGTCTCTGCGACTCTTCTGGCCCCAATCCTTTGCCCACATCGTCCTCTGCTCTGGCACTCCCGCAGACCACTACTCTCCCCACCTTCAAAACCGTATTAAAGTCACATCTCTTCCAAGAGACCTACCATTAAGCTCTCTTTTCCCCTATTCCCTGTCCCTTCTGTGTCACCTCTGTACTAAATGTGTACCCTTTAAGCGCTTGGTATTTATCTCACTCTGAGCCCCACAGTAGGTATGGCTGGCAAGAGGAGCAGTATGGCTTAGTGGATAGAGCATGGGCTTGAGAGTCAGAAGATCTTGGGTTCTAATCCCAGCTCTGCCACTTGTCTGCTGTGTGACCTTGGGCAAGTCACTTCACTTCTCTGGGCCTCAGTTACCTCATCTGTAAAATGGGGATTGAGACTGTGAGCCCCCCGGGGGACAGGGACTGTATCCAACCTGATTAGCTTGTATCTACTTCCCCCTTAAAATTGTGCTTGGCACATAGTAAGTGCTTAACAAGTGCCATTATTACTATTATAAACCTATATGTTTCTCCCCGTCTCGACTGTAAGCTCCCGGTGGCCAGATATTGTACTTTCCCAAGAGCTCAGTATAGTGCTCTGCACATAGTAAATGTTCAATAAGTACCATTGTTTCACTGATTGATTGGAATACAGATATATCATAGAGGTAATAATTCAGACTACTTGTTTCTGGCATTAGTGAGAGGATGAATCATTTGGTATCCTATTTGGCCACGTAATAAGTTGTGAGAGTCTACATTCACATGGCTAAGCATACTAAGTTGGCTAAGGAATGAAAAAGCCACCAGTAAAGGCAGAAGTTTCTTTTCATTTTAATAATAATAATGTTGGTATTTGTTAAGCGCTTACTATGTGCCGAGCACTGTTCTAAGCGTTGGTGTAGCTACAGGTAATCAGATTGTCCCACATGAGGTTCACAGTCTTAATCCTCATTTTACAGATGAGGTAACTGAGGCACCGAGAAGTTAAGTGACTTGCCCGGAGTCACACAGCTGACAGGTGGTGGAGCCTAGATTAGAACCCATGACCCCTGACTCCTAAACTCGTGCTCCTTCCACTGAGCCACGCTGCTACTCTGTAATGTAATTTTACATTAGCTGCCCCCTTGGAACCAACTCAGTGAATGATAATTGCGATACCTGCTAAGTGCAGACCATAAGGATATGTATTTAAGTGCTGTGGGGCTAGAGGTGGGGTAACTGTCAGGTGCCTAAAGGGTACAGAACCAAGGGTACAGATAATAATGTTGGTATTTGTTAAGCGCTTACTACCTGCAGAGCACTGTTCTAAGCTCTGGGGTAGATACAGGGGCATCAGGTTGTCCCACGTGAAGCTCACAGTTAATCCCCATTTTATAGATGAGGTAACTGAGGCACAGAGAAGTGAAGTGACTCGCCCACAGTCACACAGCTGACAAGTGGCAGAGCCGGGAGTCGAACTCATGACCTCTGACTCCGAAGCCCAGGCTCTTTCCACTGAGCCACGCTGCTTCCCGGATGACACAGAAGCGGGGGGGGAATAGAGGAAATGAGGGCTTAGTTTGGGAAAGCCTCTTGGAGGTGTGATTTCAGTAAAGCTTTGAAGATGGGGAGAGAGGTGGACTGTCGTGTTTGAAGTGGGAGGGACTGCCAGATCAGAGAGAAGATGTAGGCAAGTGTCAGCAGCGGGACGGATGAGATGGAGGTTCAGTGAAGAGGTTGTCGTGACAGTGGGATCTCTCTGCGGGGTGGGCCAGCAGGCACGAAGTGGCGTCGGAGAAGTAGGGAGAGTAGCCGCACGTTATTATTGCGTCTCACCCGACTGGTACATAGAAGCCTGCAGGGCAACGCGGCTCCTACCCACACGGTGAATCGATATCTCATTACAGATAGGCCTCTCTGCTCCCCACACCCAAACAAGGCATCCTAATGGGTCTGTTTTTGACATCAGAGAGGAGAGAAGGGGATGAAGAGCTAATGGGGCTTGGTGCAGTTTTCGCAGACGCTTTGAATTTTTGAGAACTCCTTATCCTCTCACAGATGCGGTGCCATTTAAAGACCCTCAGCGAAGCAGAGGGGCCATTCCAAATTCTGAGTCGTGACGTGATGGGCTAATTCAGGCTGCGGCACCATAATCTTTTTGCTGCAGCACATTAAGCCTGAACTTGATCTGATTTGTTATTCACCAAGGAATATCGCTAGACTCTTCCTCCTAACTACAGAAAACAGGACTCTCTCAGGTTGGGTATTCCAGAGGAATATGTCTTGATTCTCTCCTCAGAGTTGTAGAAGTTACATTCTGACACGAGAACTGATCGGAAGCAGAATCAGACTGTAGTTAAAAGAGTGATTATCAATCAGTGGTACATATCGAGCACTTACTCTGTGCATAGCATTGTACTAAGTAGCTTGTGGTTGGGGAACATTTCTATCAGCTCCGTTGTATTCTCCCAAGCGCTTAGTACAGAGCTCTGCACACAGTAAGCACTCAATAAATAACATTGATGATGATATATTATAACAGAGCTGGAAGACAAATTCCCTGTCCACAGGAGCTTACAGTCTAGATGGGAGACAGACATTAAGTAAAAAATGGATATGTACCTAAATGGTATGGGGCTGAGGGTGGGATAAATACCAAGTGTTCAAAAACAGCGTGGCTTAGTGGAAAGAGCAAGGGCTTGGGAATCAGAGGATGTGGGTTCTAATCCTGGCTCCACCACTTGTCTGCTGTGTGACCTTGGGCAAGCCACTTAACCTCTCTGTGCCTCAGTTACCTCATCTGGAAAATGAGGATGGAGACTGTGATTCCCCACATGGGACAACCTGATTACCTTGCATCTATCCCAGTACTTAGAGCAGTGCTTGGCATATAGTAAGCACTTGGCAAATATCACCATTACATAGCAGCGTGGCTCAGTGGAAAAAGCCTGGGCTTGGGAGTCAGAGGTCATGGGTTCGAATCCCAGCTCTGCCACTTAGCTGTGTGACTGAGGGCAAGTCACTTAACTTCTTTGTGCCTCAGTTACCTCATCTGTAAAATGGGGATTAAGACTGTGAGCCTCACATGGGACAACCTGATTACTGTGTATCTACCCCAGCCCTTAGAACAG